>NC_137892.1:46346271-46703424 GCF_963455335.1 Martes martes
ATAATACATTATATGTTAATAAAAATAATTTAAAAAGTTAAAAAGAAAGTGTTTTGCATATTATAAATACATATAAGCTTGAGACCTTTGGAATGACTACAGATACCTTGAGGAATCATACTTAGCAGGGAAAATGCTGTGGTACACTCAGATTTCTTTTGATATTAACTGTGGGTAAAAGAACATGATGAGAAGTTTCTCCTCACAAGACTAAATACACATGATAAATACATCCAAGCATTCCAGCCTTATCTCTATCCCAGTTTTATTTGTCTTACCTACATTGATGATGGAATTATTTATTGAGTTACTTTGACTAACTTTTACCGTGCCTATCATTTGTTAATCCTGTGCTGAGCACCATGAATACAAAGATAGATAAGGTAAGGACTCTGAATTCAAGAAATTTATCTAGTGTGGAAGACAGGAAACCACTAAAATTTATAACACAGACTGTGGAGAATGTTATCAGAGAGATTTGACTGTATAGAACAGGAAACTGAGATAACAGTGGCCTAATGGAAGGAGCTTCATTTTCTTACATAACAAGGCATATAGAGGAAGTCAACTCAGGACTCCTGGAGTAACACCACAACAACAAGACTAAGGTCAGACCTATGTAATTGGTTTTGGTCTTTCATGGTTGGTGGTAATATGGTAGCTCTAGTTCTGCATCCATATTTCAGGCTGAAAGTAGGAAATAAATAAATAGATAAATAGAATTAAAAATAAACTAAAAAGTGTGTGCCATCTGCATCTGTCCCTAAGCTTTCTTAGAAGCCCCACCCAAGAGAACTCAGCTTATTGACCAGGTTTGTCACATCAACTACAGTCACCTCCACTACATGGGAGGCAAGGAAATTTAAGTCATCTGAACATGCTGCTTCCATCAACAAAACTAGTATTCTGTTGTAAAAAGGAAAAAAATAACACAAGATAAGCAATTAGAAATGTATTTCATAACAGAAACAAAAACTATGCTTACCATGGAAGTATAAAGGAAGGGCATCGAAATCAACTCTGATAGTATAGTGTAGGAATGGATCTTAACTTCTCACAAAAAATTTCCAAAAAACTTACTAACTTATCTAGAGTCCCTCACACCTATAAATATCACTGTAATCCCACCACCGATTCCATTAACAAAGTCAGAAATCTAGGAATCATTGTTAATTCTCCCTGTCTCTCTCCTAAGATCCATTTTATTATTCTCCTTTTAAATATTATCATTCTGACAATTTCTCTATTCCATAGCCATTATCCCCATCCCTGAATTCTAAACTTCTCACAGGAGCATCCTAATTTGCCTCCCACTTCCAGTCTTGCTCCTGACCAAACCCATCCTCTGCTCTTACAGTATCACTAATGGTCTCCTTTATAAATATAAACCAAACCACACTGTTCTGTTATTTACAATTCCTCCAGAGACTTCCCATTGTACTTAGAACAAAATGCAATTTCAAACAAATAGAGTAGTATGTAGTATAGTAATATACAAATTGCCAAAGAGAACAATTTTCCTATTTAGCAACTGAGTCCAAGAATAAAGTATCTAGCCTGAGTTTTCTTATGTATGATAAAAAAGTTAACTTGATTACACTAATATTCTAACATCCTGTGAAGACAAAAGCAGTCTGGGTTGCATTAATAAATACTAGAAATTTGATAAATATTTACAAATATGTTTGATAAATATTGATAAATATATATAAATATATATTTACAAATATATACTGGTATATATTTGCATATTTGTACAACAAATATATATTTTTATATTTGTAAATATATATTTATATGTTTGTAAATATTTATATATATTTGTAAATATATTTATAACAAATATATATATATATATATAAAACAAAGTTACTGTTCTTTTATAAGGTAAAGATAAGTGACAAAAGGATATCTATTTTTTTTTTTTTTGAGTTCCATCTGTAGGTAATTCTGTCTCATAAAGCTTTTTATCCAGGCAGGCAGATAAGTCAACTCTAGAAACATACCAGTATTGTTGGTATATCTCAATCCCAAATGCAATACTGGATCTTCTTGTGCTCAGAAACTCTTAATTATTCTCATTCCAAGGAAATAAGGTGCCAAACAAATTAGTAAAATTTGAATTTCTGAAATGCAAACTAAATTTTCTTGATAAAGTTCATTCCCCATTACTACTCAGAAAATAAATACAAATTGGTTTAATTATCATAGGTCTAGAAGCTAATAAACTGTGCCTCCATTTTTTCCATGAAGAAATTAGAACGTATTTTAGAACCACTAATTAGCTCTAAAAATTCATGAAAAATCACAAGTAAAAGAGTATTTACTTTGTTTATCCATCCAAATACTTATGTAATTTTTATATACCATGTACAGAGAACAAAAATATTCATATACCTTTGTGTACTTTTTTCAACATACTTTACATGTATATTCCAATCTTTGTAAAACATATTGTGGGGGGAAAAAAGCCCATACATATAAAATCTCTTAGGCTCCAAGAATAGTATATACACTGAGTCAGTAACTCTGTTTTTCTGACTTGTAGTCTTATCATCTGATAAAAACACTGACTCGTCTCTAAAATCCTTGCCATCCCTTAAACTTCTATTTGCTGTCATCAGAGATGTAATCAGCAAAAATGTTCTTAACAAACGTTTATATCAAGGCCTGTCACTGGTCCAAAGGAGCCATTATAGTGACCAATTTTATGAGTAGGTTGGACCCTAAGAAGCCTAAAAGACCCATTATAGCCTATTGTGTCAAACAGACTTGTAAAAAAAAAAGGTCCCAAATTTGACTTTCAAATACAGAATGAAATCACCCCCAGTATTCATAATGTGCATGTTCAGAGTCTCTTAATACACAGAGATGAGTCATTTTATTCTAGTTTATCAATGACTCATCGTGTCCAAAAGTGCCTTAATCAGCACCAGGAACCATCCCTCATTGATTTTAAGGCCACTGTCCCTCCAGCCTTTAAAAATGCAAAACTTTATGTTCAATCATTTGTCAAGAACTATTTTATTTGTGGCACCCTAAAGATGTTTCCTGGTTTTATCTATAAAGCTTAAAATTCCTCTAATTTTCTAGTACAATAAAAGCAGTCCATCAGCTCAAAAGAGCCATGTATTCTCCTGTGAGTACCCTCAATGAGGGTACAGCTTATCAAATTAACAAAATTGATGCCTTGGAAATCTTGAGAAGATTATTTAAAAGAATATGATGAGAGGAACACAGAGGGTTTTTACTAATAAGAGAAATGTAGGAAAGGCCTCTCTTTTATCCATCTCTCATTGCTAAGTAGTATAAGACTGACGCACCCCAGCTCCAGAGATGGACTGGTGGATCTGAACTATTTGGGCCATTTTTTGAATCAGGTATGATAACATAACTAAGGCCTATGTCAGTCAGAACATGGGATTCCAATGATAGAGTTAAGGGTTTAGGAGTGGGTATATAACCAGATTACTCTTGTCAAAGTAAGGTTCAGGATGTTTATTTGATGGATAGGGTAGAAAATTCCTTTCGTCCCCTAGATTTATGCAAATACTGTTGGTCATGGATGCCATAGGTGACAGCCTTGTTGTAACAATGAGGTAAGCCAGCTTAAGGACAAGTTGAATATGTAGAGGGTAGCACTGAGAGACTACTGAGACAAGGGACTGCCACCTCAATGACATGATCCATGTCATTAGTATTTGGATCAAATCAATCCTAAAGCTGGCATTCTCGCAGGATTTTCTAGTTATATAAGTAAATAAATACTTCATTGCTTGAGCCATGTATTAGAACACTACATTTTTAATAAGTACCAGTCAATGGGATATCTAGACAGAGGCTTAAGAAATGGAACAAAATATGTAAAGAATAAATGAGAACTAAAGAAGCTTTCATAGTATCCTATTTTGTCCTAGGCCCTCCATGATGTTATATCTGAAACTTTGAAGATTTCTCAAAAAATATAGAGGTATTACATGGTTACACCATAACTATATGAACACCAAAGATTAACTATAAAGTAATATAGTTATTCTCTGTTTTGAGCCTCCATTCTGCCTAATGGCACAAAACAACCTAGATAGTTGGCCATTTCAATTGTCTACTCAAGTCAATTCAGGTTTTTTTCTTCCCCTACCCTCTAAACAGGCACCAAATTCCTAGAAAGCTTACATGGTACTGATGGAGGGCATTGGATTCCTGGTCATCACTTGTTCAGGCTGACAACCATCGCATGAACACTATCCCATCTGTCCTCAAAGTGATCATACCTCCCAAATGGCATACAGGTGTCAGATCATTGTTTTAGTCTGTACGCTCTACTCATGAGACCCATTTGATTAGTTCACTCTCTCTCAGCCATATCTAAGTACCTCTGTGTATTACAGAGAATTCACAGGTGTCCTCCTCTACCACACCAAGGACCCTGGAGAATCAAGGGTGATAGTGCAGTTTATACATCTAAACCTAAACTATCAGTTTCCACCCCCTTTAAATTCTCTAGTGCTTCAACAAGGTAGTGTAGGAAATCTTTCTTGGGCTCTGCTCAAGAAGTCAGAAAAAATGTCCTCTATTCCCTTTAGCCCACAGTTTCCTGAGGTAGTCTCATAATTAACTTGAAGTAGACAAAGAGTAGAATTTCCAATATCAAACTCTCTTGAGTTCCCATTGACTCTCCTACCAGCCAGAAGGTTTTATCATTGGTAGATGAGGTAGACAAAATAATGGCTCCCCAAAGATGCTCTCATGCTAGTCCCTGGAACCTATTAATATGCTACCTTACATGGCAAAAGGGACTTTAAAATGTGATTAAATTAAGGATCATGAGAGGAAGAAATCATCCAGGGTTACTGGGTGACCCAGTGTCATCACAAGTGTCTTTATGAGAGAAAGACATGGAGTCAGAGAGATTTGAAGAGGTTATGTTGCTGCCTTCAAAGATAGAAAAAGGGGCCATAAACCAAGTAATTAGTCAGCTTCTAGACAATTTAATGATTAAGGGAACAGATTCTCTACTACAGAATCCGGATGACCCCCCCCCCAAGATTAATAAGTTTGTTTTTGTTTATAGCAGCAATAACTGGGCAATGAGACTTCAAGAACTCTTCCAAAACCTTCTAATTTATGTCTGAAATTGATGTCTTCTGACTGTGCTGTGATAGCAGATCCTTGTACAACAAAGGCTACAAAGGCTTTCTATTTAGTAGCCAAAGAGGGTAAGTCTCAGAAACTACAGCAATGTGGCAGTAGGGAAAAAGGAGAGTACAGATTAGTTAATATTCCACAATAGCTTTGCATCACAATGGGTAATTTAGTGAATAAATCACACAAGATAGGGATCAGTGATAGAAATTGTATTATGTTTGTTATAAACCACAACTGTGTAGCTGTATCACTTACTATTTATTTACTATAATCCCACTTACTAGAAAAACAAGAAATGGGGTACTAGACATTTCTGGATATGGAGCAGCTCAACAATTGTTAAAACTACAGAAAGTTATAAGGTTTAAATAACCACCATAGAAAACAAGACTGAAAGTTTCATGTAAACACTTTCTGTATTTATACTTTGATTTTCACAGATAATATGTATCCATAAATAAATGCAGTATTTGTGATTTCAAATATTCAATTACTAGCTGGTTTGATGTGGAATCATGGTTTCCAAAACCAACAAGAGATGCTTAGTTTATGTATTTCTAATCAGTATCAGTTGATCCTAACAAGTCAATTCCTCATCCAAAGTAACATTTCACTTTATAGGAAGTTTTTACTTAAAGTTATGGCCCAAAATAGGCCTTAGTATTTTTTTGCATCTGTCTCCTCAAGCAAGGGCAACAAAAGCAAAAATAAACCATTAGGATTATATCAAACTAAAAAGCTTTTGCACAGCTAAGGAAACCATAGGTAAAACAAAGACAGCCTACTGAATGGGAAAAGATATTTGCAAATGATCTATCTGATAAGGGGTTAGTATCCAAACTATATAAAGAACTCCTACAACTCAACACCAAAGCAAAAACAAAAACAAAAACAAAATCCAATTAAAAAAATGGTCAAGGGGCGCCTGGGTGGCTCAGTGGGTTAAGCCGCTGCCTTCGGCTCAGGTCATGATCCCAGAGTCCTGGGATCAAGTCCTGCATCGGGCTCTCTGCTCGGCAGGGAGCCTGCTTCCTCCCTCTCTCTGCCTGCCTCTATGCCTACTTGTGATCTCTGTCTGTCAAATAAATAAATAAAATATTTTAAAAAAATAAATGGTCAAAACACCTGAATAGACACTTCTCCAAAGGCATGTAGATGGCCAACAGACACATGAAAAGATTCTCATTGCTAATCATCAGGGAAATGCAAACCAAAAACACAATGATACATCACCTTACAACTGTTAGAATGGCTATTATCAAAAAGACAAGAAATAACAAAAGTCGGCAGTTATCTGGAGTAAAGGGAATTATCATGTACTTCAGGTGGGAATGTAAACTGGTGCAGCCATTGTGAAAAGTAGTATGGAGGTTCCTCAAAATATTAAAAATAAAAATACCATACAATCCAGTAATTTCCTGCCTATTTACCTGAAAAAGGTAAAACTACTAATTTGAAAAGATATATGCATCCCTATGTTTATTGCAGCATTGTTTATAATAGCCAAAATATGGACACAATGTAAGTGCCCACTGATACATGAATGGGTAAAGAAGATGTGTACATACCTATGCATACAATGGAATATTATCAGTCATAAAAAAATGAGATACACCGTTCATGACAAAATGCTTAGAGTATATTATGCTAAGTGAAGTAAGACAGAAAGAGAAATATCATATGATGTCACTAATATATGCAATCTAAGAAAAACAAAACAAATGAATAAACAAGACAGAACTGACTCATAAATAGAAAGAACAGTTAGTTGCCTGAGAGGAGATGGATGGAGGAATGGGCAAAATAGGTGACTGGAATTAGGAGATACAGATGTACAGTCATAAAATAAGTCACAAGGATGAAAAGTAGAGCACAGGGAATATAAGTCAATAATAATGTAATAATTTTACATGGTGACAGATGGTTACTACATGTATCACAGTGAGCATGGCATAATGTATATAAACAACAAATCGGTATGGTATACACCTGAAATTAATATTGTATGTCAAGTGTATTTCAATTATATTTTTAATTTAGTAACAAAATAAAACAATAAAAGCTATGATCCAAATATTTCTGCATCAAAGCAACTTAGTATGAAGGTTTAAGAAAGGCAAAAATCGGTTACTATTAAAGATCTGTTAACTCTGAAACCCAGGAATGTGCATTTGAAGAAGTTTTATGAGTGATTCTTAGTAGATCCTTGAAAACTCAGGCCAAAATCACAACGGGGCTAATTTGCCCCTAGTTCAAAGAGTTTTCACACAGTGTTTTCCTCTGATATTAGAAGGTAAATTTGAATGACTACCTTAATCTGATCAAATTTATGGATCTTAAAAGCACTAGTAACTTCCTGATGAGTTGAACTATTCAACATCTAGACTAATCTCTGGAAATTTGTGTCTTGCATTTATTACTTGATTAAATTACAAATGTGTTTCCTATTCCACAGTTTGTAAAGAGGACAAATCCAAGCTAGGGTTTCATGGTCTGCTTTATATTCTTTTGTATTTTCAAATATAACATTTCCACATCTCTCAATCTGTCCAATTACACAGGTAGCCTTTGCAGTGATATTCCCAGCACCACCACCACCGTGTGGTTGGTCTTTCCTTTTCATTGAATGGTGTATCCTGGCTCTGGGTAAAGTTCTGGCTTTGTTTGGAGTCAGCCTGGGCACAAGCTCCTTATGATGTGAGCCCTTTCATCCCTGTAATCACAGGTGAAACTGTGGAAAGTTTCAAGGTCTCAGTCATCCTTAAGAAATGAAGCTCAACTGTTCATCCTTCCATTAACATAAACAGTGGGCAAAACTCATCAATACCTGAAAATGGCAGACCTAGCAAATCATCCTTTGATTTGAGGTGGAGATTTCACAGCTTGTCAGGATTTCATATGCCCCCCTTTTGTGGGGAGGGAAAATTATGAGTGAAAATATCTCATTTTTTAAACAATATTGCATTCTGCCACATATACCACATTTAGACATGGCAAGCCATATAGAAACCTTTCATATTTGTACTTTTGTGATTTTACATTTCTTATGTGTAATCTTCCATCTTGCAAAATATCTTTCCTTGATTAACTATGGATTAAATTTTTTACTATGCATATATACAAGGGAAGAAAAATCACTGAACCACTCAGCCTTCTGGATCTCCCTCTTAAAAATGATCTTGAATGTACCATTCATTTAGTAAGGTAAAAGGTTGGTGGTGGTGGTTTGAGTTTTTTTTGTTTCTGCCAATACCTTTCTAGAAATTATATCTCAAAATGTTTAAAATTCAAAGGCAAAAATTGTGCTCAACCAGACATTGCTCTGGTTTGTTCTTTGCTCCTATCTCTCCTCTGTGGACACTTCTTCCCTAGGAGATATTACTAATGTTCATTCTTTCACAGCTTAGTCTCACAAACATTTCTACGTGAATAACTCCATGAGATGTCTCTAGTTTCTGTTCTCCAAGCTGCAATCCTACATTTTTCACTCTGTTTACCCTGCAGAGTAGCTAAACCAATCTCCCCCCAAACATAGTAAGTCTAAACCTTTACTAATATCTCCTTAACTATCCAAGTAGTCATTATTTTCAGATAAAAATCTAGACTAGCACCACCCAATTGAAATATAAGTGTCACAAATACAAGTCACATACATGAGTCAAGTATGTAATTTTAAATACTCTACTAGCCACATCAAAGGGAAACAAGTGAGTTTTTACAATATATTATATATAGATAGCATGTTTTCCTTAATGTGCCTAAAATATTATCATTGTAACATGTTATTAGTAAAAAATTATTAATAAGATATTTTACATTTTTTCATAGTAAGTCTTCAAAATTTGAGTGTATTTTATGCTTATGGATTATTTTAATGTGTCTATGAGATACCATATTCAACAGCTCAGTTGTGGAATCACTTAACCTGTAATTAAAGGTTACTCTCCCTAAAGGTGCATTCAAGCCAGTCTCTTTCCAATCACTGTAGCTAGTAATTCTCTTCAAGCATTCAACACTCCACGATTCCCTTAATACTTCCAACTCTTCCCCACTTTTTGTCCTTGTTGGTGCCATTCTCTTTATATAGAATTCCTCTTCTATACTTTCAAAGTCCTACCCACGAAAAATAAAATGTATTTCTTTATAAATAACCATGAATGATTCATATTCTTATAAAGTTGAGATCCCTTCAAGTTTCTATTTTCCTCTATGTTTCTCTAGTGTTGCAACTTTTACCTGTCCCTTCTATCTTGGTAACTCAAAGTTTCTTTAAAACGACAGTTCTTCTGACAACATGACACTTGATATAGAAACCTGAAAGACTCCACAAAAAAATTGCTAGAATACATAAATCCAGCAAAGTTGTAGGATATAAAATCAATGTGCATAAATCTGTTGCATTTCTATATACCAATAGTGATGCAGCAGAAAAAGAAATCAAGCAATTGATTCCATTTGCAATCACACCAAAAATAAGATACCTAGGAATAAACCTAACTAAAGAGGTAAAAGATCTGTACTCTGAAAACTGTAGAACTCTTATGAAAGAAATTGAAAGGGACACAAAGAAATGGAAAAGCATTCCATGCTCATGCACTGGAGCACAAACACTGTTAAAATGCCTATACTACCCAAAGCAATCCACACATTTAATTCAATCCTTATCAAAATCCATCAGCATTTTTCACAGAACTAGACAAACAATCCTAAAAATTTTATGGAACCACAAAAGACACTGAATAGCCAAAGCAATTCTGAAAAAGCAAGCAAGCAAGCAAACAAACAAACAAAACCTGAAGGTATCACCATGCCAGATTTCAGGCCAGATTACAAAGCTGCAGTTATCAAGACAGGATGGTACTGGCACAAAACCAGACACATAGATCAATGGAACAGAACAGAGAAGCCAAAAGTGGACCCTCACTCAACTCTCGTCAACTAATCTTTGACAAGGCAGGTAAGAATAGCCAATGGAAAAAAGTCTCTTCAACAAATGGTGTTGAGGAAACTGATCAGCAACATGCAAAAGAATGAAAGTGGACCACTTTCTTACACCATACACAAAAATGGATTCAAAATAGATGAAAGACCTAAATTTGAGACAGAAACATCAAAATCCTAGAGGAAAGTATAGGCATCAACCTCTTTGACCCCGGCTGCAGCAACTTCTTACTAGACATATCACTGGAGGCAAGGGAAACAAAAGCAAAAATGAACTATTGGTACCTCCTCAAGATAAAAAGCTTCTGCACAGTGAAGGAAACAATTAACAGAACTAAATGACAACCTATGGAATGGGAGAAAATATTTGCAAGTGATGTATCTGATAAAGGGTTTCTACCCGAAACCTATAAAGAACTTATCAAATTCTACACCCAAAATAACAATCCAGTTAAAAAATGGGCAGGAGACATGAATAGACATTTCTCCAAAGAAGACATACAAATGGCCAACAGATACATGAAAAATGTTCCTCGTCACTCATCATCAGGGAAATACAAATCAAAACTACAATGAGATACTACCTCACACAGAATGACTAAAATTAACAAGTCAGGAAATGACAGATGTTGGCAAGCATGCAGAGAAAGAGGAGCCCTCTTATACAGCCGGTGGGAATGCAAGCTGGTACAGTCACTCTGGAAAACAATATGGAAGTTCCTCAAAAAGTTGAAAATAGAGCTATGGTATGACCCAGCAAATGCACAACTGGGTATTTACCCCAAAGATATAAATGTAGTGATCTGAAGGAGCATCTGTACCCCAGTGTTTGTAGCAGCAATGTCCACAGTAGCCAAACTATGGAAAGAGTGCAGATGTCCAACAGAAGAATGGATAAAGAGGTTGTGGTGTGTATATTTATATGTATGTGTATGTGTGTGTATTATTCTTGAGGTCTAGGTCACAGAAGTTGCTGCCTGTATTCTCTTCTAGGATTTTGATGGAGTCTTGTCTCACATTTAGGTATTTCAGCCATTTTGAGTATATTTTTGTGTAAATTAACCATAGAGTTGGAGGTTCATTACTGGGTTCTTTATTCTATTCCACTGATCTATGTATGTCTGTTGCCAGTACCATACTGTCTTGATGATTAAAGTTTTGTAATAGAGATTAAAGTCTGGAATTGTGATGCTACCACCTTCAGTTTTCTTTTTCACATTCCTTTGGCTGTTTGGGGTCTTTTATGGTTCCATACAAATTTTAGGATTCTTTGTTCCACTTCTGTGAAAAAAGTTGATGGTATTTTGATAGGGATTGCATTGAATGTATAGACTGCTCTAGGTAGCATAGACATTTTAACAATATTGTATTCGTTCTTCCAAACCGTGGGCATTGAGCATTTTCCCATTTCTTTGTGTCTTCCTCAATCTTTCATGAGCATTTCAGAATACAGATCCTTTACCTCTTTGGTTAAGTTTATTCCTAGTTATCTTACGATTTTGAGTGCAACTGTAAATGGGATCAATATATATATATACTACATATATATTAGGTAATTCTGCACATCAAGTTAACTGATAAAGTATCCATTTTTCTAGGAATAGCATTCTTCACTCTTAATTTTATTTAGTTGAAATGTATTGAATAAATGTATATCCCCAGTGGAGTCCTGCAAGTCCTGAGCTTATTTTAAGGCTATCTATCTGACCCTTCATTGCATAATGTCTAGTAATGCTGTTATTTTATTCTGTTCAACTCTTGGCTTCACAGGAAAATTATCAGCTTCCTGAGGATAAGAATTTGTTCTAACATTACTGTTGTACCTTCAGAGCATCTCACACTGAATCTTGGATATTCCATATCCAAGACTCAATTCCATATGGAATTGGAAGTTACTGATTACTTAGTATGATTAAATCTTGAATTCTACAGTGTATTCTGTACAGAGAATTGTATTTTTTATATTTTGATTATGATACATCTTCCACATCACAGGTGTACAAACTATACCCCAAGTCTGGTCTCCTTTTTTTTTTTTTTTTTTTTTTTTTTGGTAAATAAAATTTGATTGGAGCACAGACATGCCCATTCATTTATGTATTGTCTATTGCTGCTTTCACATGACTATGGCAGAGCTGAGTAGATGGGACAGAAAACTTGTAGCTCACCAAGCCAAAGTATTAACTATCTGGCATTTGCAGGATTATAGAATTGCCAACCTCTATTTTAGATACTCATCTTTAGTGGAAAATAAAAATATAATCTAAATTGTTAAATTTTCTACCTTTCCTGTAAGTAAATTAGATGATAATACTTTCCAATGTTGAATATTTTAACCAATATTTTCCAATAAGCCTAAGTATTAAGAAGAGAAAAATATAATAATGGAATATGAACCCTTTTTTGGGCCACAACTACTATGTTTCTAATTGAAGACAGAGAATAGACATATTAAAACACACACTAAAAATCCAGTTTGGTTTCCTGCCAGGATAATCCTTCATTAAAGCCAAGATTGGGTTTAAATTAAAAGGTTGAAACAGTCATATTGTATTAGAGAAAATATATAGCTGCCTTAAAAAAGGATTGAATTGGCTGGTTGTGCTAAGCTGCTCTTGGAGGCTGCCAGTCTACATAAAGTATATTCATAAAACACATTGAGCATTGATTGAAATAATGACCTACTTAGTGATCTTAAAAACACAATTGTTTCATTGTTATGTTGATTTTACATGGTAATGTTCATCTAGAAAAGTTGGAAAAAAATGATTCCTTACATTCTTTGCTACATTAGGATAATCTCATCATGCTGTAGAAAGTTGACAATCTTATTGAGATGGAAATAATGAAGCACTTCTATTTAATGCTATCTTAAAAGCCAAGAAAAATACTATTAAGCACTTAACATAAAACATTATTTTCTTTGAATTTTTTTTAGATTTTATTTATTTGTTTGTTTGAGAGAGAGGGAGAGTGTGAGAGCACAAGCAGAGGGTAGTGGCAAAGGGAGAGGGAAAAGCAGATTCCCTGCTGATTAGGGAGCCCAACTTAGGGCTCAGTCCCAGGACCATTGGATCATGACCCGAGCTGAAGGCTGATGCTTAACCAACCAAACCACACAGGTTCCCCTTATGTGAACATTTTTTAAAGCAATCAATGTGATTTTTCAGTGAGTATTGACTTATAGCAATTACTTAATGTCTCATATTTCATTGGTTTTTAGACTTTTTGATTTGTTTTATCCCTAGTTGTCAGTTTTTAGATGGGAAATATATTTCTCTGATATTATTGAAAAAGCACAAAAAGGATTTTTCTTTACTGTAATAGCTAGATAATTTATAAAGAAAAAAGTTAAGGTCAGAGAATTGAGAGAGACCAACATTTCATACTGCTAAGAAATGACTGTCACATATGGTATATTTTCTATATGTTAGTATTGTACTAAGTATTATTTATAGATTATTTCTGGTATAACAATCTTCAAATACAGGGGATAACATTCCCATTCTGCTTGTAAATTTCAAATATGCTGAGTAATTTGCTCTAATTTATACCACTGGTCAGTTACAGAGCTGAGTTTGGTCCGCCTGACCAGGCTATATTAATTACTTATTTCAGGAGATTCCCGCAGAGAGAGAGCACTAAAGTACCTTTGCTATTGTTAGGAAAGATCACATCCTGGTTAAAAAGTAGCAAAATAATAATACTCAGAGGAAATCTGGTAGGACCAGGTGGTTGTAATATTTTGAGTTTTCATCCTAATAGCTAACTTTTATTGAAAATTTTCTATTTTCTGCATAGTGTTTTGCCTCTACTTTATGCACTGATTTTCATAATCATTTGGATAATGTACTAGTATTTACTCTATATCATAGATGAGGAACCTAAGTTAAAAGCTAAGTACCTTGCCCAAGGACACACAAACTACTATAATCAGTGCAGATAGCATTAACACCTACATCTGTGGCTGTTTTGGTTTTCCTTTTGTTTTTTGGCCTGTAATCCCTGTGTTCTGTGACTTCCTGGAATTCAATAATATGAATTGGTAATCCATAAAGATCCTGTGGATGAGGTTTTAGCTGAGTGAGATTTCAAATCCCAGTAGCATACAGAATTTTTAGATGGATGTAGGAGAAGAATTAGATAAATTGTCCTTGGTGTATGGGAAGTAGATACAAAAAGGATGATATTTTTGAGACATACTTTTATGTATACTTGAACTGATGACATCACACATCTTGACATGCTGGCTTCTTAGAAGAGTTCTGAATATTACTTACAGGCTAGCTTCTCATCCTTGACACCAGGCTATCTGATTATTTGAAAGAGAAAATATTGTGAAAGAAAAATCTATAAAAATTATAATAAATGCACTCACTATAAAAAATTTAGACTATAGAAAAAAACATAAGAAATGAAAAATATTGGGAGACCTGGGTAGCTCAGTCAGTTAAGCATCACACTTTGGCTCAGATCATGATCCCAGGGTCCTGGGATGGAGCCCCACATCAGATTCCTACTCAGCAGAGAGCCTACTTCTCCCTCTCCCTCTGTTGTTACTCCTGCTTCTATTTTCTTGCTCTGTCAAATCAATAAAATCTTAAAAAGAGAGAGAGAGAGAAATGAAAAAAAAAATCACCTAAATTCCCAACCCCCCCAGTGATACCCAAGAAAAGCATTTTGTATTTCTTATGGACAACTTCTTATGTATATATACACCTAGATGTGTGTGTTAAAGAGAGAGAGAGAGAGTGCGCACAAATAAACCAGCTGGCCTTAGTAAGATAAGATGCTTTTTCATTTACAAAATACAGAATTTCTGAGAGAAAAAGATTTTTTTAATGTAGAGAAGTTGGATATTGAATGTGAAGAAATAAACCCACCAATTAAAAAAAAAAAAAAAAAAGTCTGACAATCTAAAAACTCTATCCTCTCCTGCAGGACAGAAAGGCAACAGCTATAGGAAGAAGCAGTAAATTCATATGATGGTAGTTTCCTGAGCAGAGACCCAGCAACCTATCCACTCACAGCTGAATACTATGGAGAAGATATTCAGGGTGATAGGAGTGAAGGGAGATCCCATAGCAGAGAAACCATTATCTAGCTTCCCTTCAAAAAACTAGAGGAACCTGCAACCTTGTGCAAAATCTTTGCATTCAGCCTGATAACTAGTAGCAATGATGACATGAAGTATCTTGTCAGTGAGCTTGAAAGGTACCTCAAGAGCTCTTTAGTCTTCACCCTTCATATGGGGGGTAATCCAAGAGTATCATTTGTCTCTGAGAGAGCTTGTGGAAATGGCAGATATCCCACAGATGGTCCTAGAGAGGTTTCACTAAAGAATGAGAAGGGAGCACAGTGAACTATATGGAAATGTGCCTAGAAGGCAGAGGGTGGTAAGGCAGGAGAATCTGTGGAATGGGGAAGACTGGTGTGATCTGTGCACATCAGTAGAATCCACCCTAGACAGATGCCCATTCACATGGCCAAGAAAACTCCCTCTGAGATCAGAATGACAGAAGTTCTCAAAGAGCTTATATCACCTGTCATATCACCGAAGGGAAGAGAAAGATGGAGTGGTGCGTGGGAGAGGGGAAGGAGGAATTATTTGCATTTTAGAATGCTGAATTAATTGAATATGTATCAGCCAAAATAATTTTAAATTAAAAGTACCAGTTTAACATGAGTTGGTAAATTTAAATTTTCCACTATTAAAAGGAAATGAGGCTTTGAAAATGAAGTTAGAAATAAAAAGTGTTGCTTGCATAATTTAAGTTTTTGACTTTGAAATTTGTACCTCCTATATAATTAATTTTGCATGAGTAAAACCATGCTAAATAAGTTGTTTTCTAACTTGTTTTTGCTTTTTATTCAACAATATATAGAAGCTAGCTTGACCATGACAGGACACACAGATACTCAACATCCCTTTTAATGAGTGTGTAGTGTGCATTGTATATTTTCTAACCTGTATCCAATGTTGGACATTTAATCTGTTTTTATGTATTATTTTCTTTCAATACAATTCCAGGCATGACTTTTTTGTAATCATCACAAAGAAAGTAGTTTTTGTTTTGTTTTTTGTTTTTATCTAGTTCATCTGTTATGTCCCACATTTTGTTTTACTTTCTATTTGGCGGGGGGGTGTTTTATTTTACTTTAAGCTACGTTTTTATACTTTGAGAAGTCCTTCACAGTTTGGAAATTATGACCAACAGTTTCCTTATTGTTTAACCATAATATCTTCATTTTTTAATATATTTCATTTTAATGGATCCTCATTTGATCTCTAGTATGTGATTACCCCTTTTATTTTCCCCATAGTTCCTTATTCCCTAAAACAAAACATAATTTAAATGGACATGCTCTTTTAGTCTTCGGGAAAAAGTGCTTTTTTTGGTTTAAGTTTTTATTTTAATTTATTTTAATTCTAGTTAGTTAACATACAGTATTATATTAGTTTCAGGTATACAATATAATAATTCAGTAGTTCCATGTGTCACCCTGTGCTCACCATGACAGGTGTACTCCTTAATCTTTATCATCTACTTAATGCATTCCCCACTTACCTCCCCTCTGATAACCATCACTTTGTTCTCTATAGTTAAAAAGTCTGTTTCTTCTTTTGTCTCTATCTCATTTTCTTCTGTTTGCTTATTTGTTTTGTTTCTTAAACTCCACATAGGAATGAAATCACATGGTACTTAGCTTTCCCTGACTTACTTTGCTTAGCATTATACTCTATCCACACTGTTGCAAATAGCAAGATTTCATTCTTTTTTTGATTGAATAAAATTCCATTATAAAAATATACCACATTTTCTTTATCCATTCATTAATCAATGAACGTTTGCACTGCTTCCATATTTTGGCTGTTGTAAATAGTGCTGCTATAAACAGTGGGGTGCATGCATCCCTTTGAATCAGTATTTTGTATCCTTTGGGCTAATACCTAGTAGTGTGATTGCTGAATCATAGGGTAGTTCTATTTTTAACTTCTTGAGGAACCTCCATACCGCTTTCCACCATGGCTGCATCAGTTTGCATTGCCACCAACAGTGCAAGAGGGTCCCTTTTTCTCCACACCCTTGCCAACACCTGTTGTTTTCTGTGTTGTTGATTTTAGATATTCTGATAGGTGCCAGGTGATTATCTCATTGTACTTTTGATTTGCATTTCCCTAATGGAAAATGATGATAAACATCTTTTCATGTGTCTATTAGCCATCCATATGTCTTCTTTGGAGAACTGTCTGTTGATGTCTTCCGTCCTTTTTTTAATTGGATTATTTGTGGTTTTGGTGTTGAGCTTTGTAAGTTCTTTATATATTTTGGATACCCTATTGGATATGTCATTTGCAATTATTTTCTCCTGCAGTAGATTGCCTTTTAGTTTTATTGATCGTTTCCTTCTTTGTGCAGAAGTTTTTTATTTTGATGCATTCCCAATAGTTTATTTTTGCTTTTGTTTTTTGTTTTAATGTTTACTCCTTGCCTCAGGAGACACTGAGGAAGGAGTTGCTATGGCCAGTGTCAAAGAAGTTGCTGCCTATGTTGCCTTCCAGGGTTTTTATGGTTTCAGGTTTCACATTTAGGTATTTAATCCATTTTGAACTTATTTTTGTATGTGGTATAAGAAAGTTGTCCAGTTTCATCCTTTTGCATGTTGCTGTCCAGTTTGGAAAAAAATGTTTTTAAAACAAAATTTTTATTCTTCTTGGATAGAGACTTTATTATTATTATGCTCAGTTAGCCAACGTATAGTACATCATTAGTTTTTGATGTAGTGTTCAATGATTCATTAGTTGTGTATAACACCCAGTGCTCATTACAACATGTGCCCTCCTTAATACCCATCACCTAGTTACTCCATCCCCCCACCCCCTCCCTTCTGTAACCCTCAGTTTTTTTCCCCAGAGTCATAGTTTGTCTCCCTCTGATTTCTTCCCATTCAGTTTTCCCTCCCTTCCCTTGTGGTCCTCTGTGCTATTCCTTATGTTCCACATATGAGTGAAACCATTTGACCATTGTCCTTCTCTGCTGAACTTATTTCACTTAGCATTATCCCCTCCAGTTCCATCCACGATGATGCAAATGGTAGGTATTCATCATTTCTGATAGCTTCAGTAATATAAACCACATCTTCTTTATCCATTCATCTATTGAAGGACATCTCTGCTCCTTCTGCAGTTTGGCTATTATGGACACTGGATAGAGACTTTTTAAAGAACATTTTAAGAAGTTTGGCATGGAAATTTCTTGGAGGGAGCAAGGGGAGAAAATAATTAGATGTTCATAGCAAATGTCAATATTTATTCAGCAATGAATATTAGGAAATTCTCAATAACATCAGAGAACAAGAATTCAATAATTATTAAAGGAGTAAGTGATTGAGTTGATGATTAAATGATTCAAGGGCCAATAAATCTGCTGTCAGGGAGATGCTTATGCAATAGATGGCTGCTCTCTAATGATAATAGGGCATCTTATGCCTGAACTATATTTTAGTATTGTTTTGTGGGAGCTACTGAGTTTACTTCCGTGTATTACCACTAAAACATAAACAAGGGCCAGACTGACCTCATGCTTGAGCAGAGCTATCATTTTATTTTTTTTATTTAAATTTTAATGAACATAGAGCAAAATATTGATTTCTGGAGAATTCAGTGATTTATCATTTACATACAATACCCATTGTTCATCACAAATGTCCTCTTTTAATACCCATCACCCATCTAGCCCACCCCCACCCTCCTCCAACAACCCAGTTGTTATCTATTGTTAGGAATCCCTAATGGTTTATTTCCCTCTCTCCTTTTTTTCCCCTTCCTATAGGTCCATCTCTTTTCTTTCTTAAATTCCACATGAGTGAACTCATATGATAATTGTCTCTCTCTGATTGACTTATTTTGCTTAGCATAATAACTTCTAGTTCTATCCATGTCATTGTAAATGGCAAGATTTAATTTTTTTGATGGCTGAGTAATATTCCATTGTGCATACGTGTGTGTGTGTGTGTGTGTGTGTGTGTGTGTAATATATATATACACACATACCACATCTTTTTGAATATGGAATTAAAAAAAAAAAGCAGAGGAGCATAAGGGCAGGGAGGGAAAAATAAACAAGATGAAGTTAGAGAGGGAGACAAACCATAAGAGAATCTAAATTACAGGAAACAAAATGAGGGTTGCTGGAGAGGGGTAGGGGTGGTGGAATGGGGTAAGGGGGTGATGGACATTAAGGAGGGCATGTGATATAATGAGCACTGGGTGTTATATAAGACTGATAAATCACTGAACTCTACCTCTGAAACTAATAATATACTATATGTTAATTAATTGAATTTCAATAAATTAAAAGAAAAAAGAAAACTCCTATCAGCTTCTCAGAAATGTATAATTCTCCTTGCAAATTAGTTAGGGTTCAGAGGCCTAAACTCGGGAGGAAAAAAAAAAAAAAAAGTCAGCCTCTCTCTGAAAAATTAATAAATAAATCTTTAAAAATAAAGAGGGAAGAAGTGGCTGGATGGCTCCATCAGTTGAGCATCTGAATTTTGATTTTGGCTCAGGTCATGATCTTGGGGTCCTGAGACAGAGCCTCACATCAGGCTCCAAGCTCACTGGAGGACTCTGCTTGAGAGTCTCTCTCTCCTTCTCCTCTGCCCCTCCCCTAGCTCATGCTCTCTCTCTCTCTCTAAAAAATAATTTTTTTTTAAAGTAAGCAAGTATGAATAGATTTAAAGAAAAAAATAGATTTAAAAAAATAGATTAAATAAAGAAAAAAATAGATTTAAAAAAAAAGATTTCTCTTTTTTTTTAAAGAAAAAGAGAAAAAAATGTAAAAAGAAAAAGAAATCTAAGGATATATTCATTCAGCCTGCCATCAGATTTATTGATTATTAACAAGGAAAATTTTAGTTAGATCCTTTGGGGTTTTTAAGCCTCTCCAATAATGTCCAAAGTTATATTGGTTTTTAAACTATTGTCTTCGATAAGAATCACTGCAATTATGAAAACCATTTAAATCTCTACCTCAACAAAGTACAACTGCCAGGAATTTTTGACCAGGACCTGTCAAATCTTTGCTCTGATGCACAATGTTAGTGTGATTTATCAAAACAGGAAAACTTTTTTACTATTCTGTTCTATGTTTTCAGCTCTGAAACTTTGGAATTGTTATATAGTGCTTATTATATGTATTATCTGTCCTACCTCCTACAAAAATGCTTTTTGAACTTGCTTTCTAAAAGTTGGAATTAAATAGAGCACTGTATCATAGGTTTAAATAAGGTACTTTTAAAGCAGCTGAGCAGTGAATAAATAATCGCCTGAGGGTAACTGGTGAAAACTGGATTTAATGTCAAACTGCCTTTTGACATTTGTGCAGTACTAACTGGTAGGTAAAAAGATGGTTGTAGAAGCAGAGACTGAAGTTTGAAAAGTAGGTTTTCTCATTAGTAACCATAACTTTTGGCAAAATAGTAAGTGTTTTTTAATCCTTGATTTACTCATTGGCAAACTTGATATAATAATAATCTACCTGACAGGGTTGTTGTGCAGCTAAGTAGTTTGGACAAGTGCTTGGCACTTAATAGTTTAGACAAATGCTAGGCACATAATTGCCACTAATACTATTAACAACATCTGAAAAATAAAACTTACAATAGCTGTGTTCTGGCCCCTATCACTTTAGATGGGTAGAGACATCTCTAAAGCAACCCCCTCTAAGTTTCTGAGGGTAAAGTGCAAGTGACTCATGAAAGCAAAATGGCCTGATTTTCCCAAACTCTTCTAAACCATCTTCCAAAATCTACTAGGGAGACTCTTTACTTAATTGAACTATAATTTCTTTTTAAAATCATAAAAGTCCAACTTGAGTGATATACACCTCCTGGTTCCAACTGGGAGGCAAGCCAAGATACCAACATCATAACCAGCTGTGTATATCTAAATTCCAAAGAGGAGTCAGTTATATATTTTCATATTTACAATATTAGTCTATTTGTTCTAACTGCTCTGCAGAAAAATTGGCACAGTTCTATCATGAGGAGCTTTGTTATTAATTTGTATAACATTCTGTCAAATCTCAGCATAAAGTTGTTTTCTTTTGTTAGCACTTAAGTTAAATTTTGATATGCATACTTTGACCCCTCTTTATATAGATATCTGTTCTGACCTGGTATATTAATTAGGCTGCATTTTTAGACTTAAAAATAATTACTGTCACTCTGGAAGACAAGCCTCTCAGTCTCCTTTATTACTAATTGCAGATGCGATTACTTCATTCTCAAAACCCTGGCCTAGAAAGAAGGAGGACTGAGCTTTATATTTGCCAGAGATTGGTATATAGATGCTTGCAAGGAGGATTACCATGGGAAGTCTATTGAGAACTCAAAGTCTGATAAATGGGCAATTACTTTCTCACTTGGAAGGCATTACCTTAACAAGTGATCTTTTCTCTCTCTTTTTTCTTTTCAAAACTGATTATGCCTGGCAATGAGAACATAAATAAAAAGTAAAGCTTCAGCGCAGAGAAAACTTCACAGTCAAAAATGTAAAGACACTGAACCTGGGAGATGCAAATGTTAGGTACATATTGTAATATAAATTAAGGGGTGTCTTGCAAGCTAATAAATACAAAATGCAAAATTTAAAGTTAGGACAATAACTAATCCTACCAGGGAAACTAAAGCAAGTGTGTATTGCATGTTGAATTTTATGTAGTAAATAATAAGCTATAAATATGACATCACAATAAAAGGTCATGATATAGGGCACAACTGATTGGGTTAAAAGTCTGTAAGTGTCTTCTACTATTTTAATATGAAAACAACAACAATTAAGATTTATTTATGCTTACTATCAGTGGTATGCTGGAGATGACTCACATAGGCTAATGAGTGCCAGTTGTGCACATCTCCTTTCAACTGAGCATCCAGTGGTATTATATTGAGGGTATTTGCGCTGTGGTGGGAGTATTTACTCCACAGAAATTGTCAAACACTATAAATTAGAACTTCCATTTTGGAGAGTCACTTGTCAACCATTTACCATCACACCATTGCCTACTACACACCAGGAGCTGTTCTAAGCACTTTACATTAACTCTCAAAGCAATTTTATGAAACAGGTACTATTAATTATCCCTAATTTACAATAACAAAACAATGCACAAAGATATCAAGAGGTTTTCCCAAACAACCTACAAATAACAATCATGATCCAAATGGATGTAACCTCATTTGGCATGCGCTCTTAATCACTCCTCTCTGTCACCCTATTTATCTATATCAAGTCCTATTGAATGCTTTTATACTTTGGGAGGTTTAGGTATTATCCATGTACTAATGAACTAGAATGCTCACCCACCAGTATTTTTGTTCCATTATAATAAAAATGTCGATCATTAAAAATACATATTTATCTTCTCATGTGTTAATCTGATAGACTTGTTTCCTTAAGCCCTTTTTTAATAGAAAATCCCTTTCAATGTAAAAAGATAGATATTTTACATGTTGACTTCTACTCAGTTCCTAATCAAAAAAAACCAAATGAACAGTTTACGTGCCAATGAACTGCACTGCACATAGAGCCAGGAAGAACAAAGTAGCATCCTTGAGAGAAACTTCAAGTATCCTCCAGTAAAAGACAGACACTGTCGGAAAAACCACTTTTTACATGTGCATAGGATGAACGTTTGTTTTCCTGCCAAAGGTAGTAGTATCCACTCTTGAGTACTGATGGTTTCTAGACAATATTTTTAATAGTCATTCTAATTCTGGAATTTTCCTTTAGACATCTATTTCATCTGTAACATCTCAAAAGAATCAAGGTTAATGTTTATAGGGCAGGTCATTAAGCAGCACCACTGCATTATCATATTTTTTCAGAATCTCCATGAAAAATGATCCTCAAGTGTGGCTCCCATTAATGTTGCACATCCAATCCATATTAGAATATCTGCATAAAGTGTGTGAGGGGAGTTGGGGAACCAGGATATAGACAGTTTGGACTTCAAAGGCTTTTTAAAAAATCATGACTAATGTTGATCTCATACCTATATCCTGAACTGTAGATTTCTCTATTTATAATAAGAAGAAAATGAAAACATTCCATTAAACAAAACCCTAAAATCCTGTCGTGTTTGATCCTTTTATGAAAAAAAAACCAGAGAAGTTCTTTAAGAAAGGGATAAAATAAATGGCTGAGATTAATATCAACCTCCTTTTGGAAAAAAGCACATAGTTGCCTCACTACTTGTACTCTTAATTTGGTGTATTCTAAATGGCTCATGGAGTCCTCCAAATTATACCAACATAATGTGAATTGCGTAGTTTCTGCCCAGTAGGCTTTCTGACTAATAATGCTCATGGAATTCATACAATAGGGAGCCACTATGTGTTCAGGTCCTACCATACAAAGTATGTGATAGTATTTTCTGTCGTCAAATTTGGGTGTTCTTTGAAGCAAAAGACACAGAATTTTTCATTTGATGAAGGACATGATAATACTAAAAGGAATGGAACAGATATAATGGAGCAACCCTAGAAGGGATGTAATTTAGAGAAACTTGCATGGCCAGAAAACAAATTTAGATGATAAGGCACCCCTGGAGGACCCTGAAGGAGGATAGAGAAAGAATATAGAAACACAACGACCTTTCAAGAGGACTTTTTCTTCTTTCTTAGTTTTTTTGGGTGCTGGAGTCCAAATTAAGTAGGTTCCAGAAAGGTCAAGAATAAGCTTTGCATAAGCAGGTATTCTTTACCAGTGTTTTCCAACATTTTGTCTGCAAACTGTTAAAATCAAAATTACTTATTTAAAACACAGATCCCTGTGCCACTTTGTCCAATTTGAAAGGACTGAAGTTGGGTTGAAATAAAGCAAAAAGCATAGCAAGAAAACAGCAATGAAAAAAAGGCTTTAAAATAAAATTTGACAAGTAACAGGAAATCAGAGAATGGTCTAAACTCAGAGATAATATGGAAGGAATATGAAATTTGAATCCTCTCAACATATGAAGAAATCCTGTCAAAGTTTTGCCAGTGTTATATAAGTCTAGGACTAAGGAAGTGAAGATAAGGAAATGGGACATGAATGACTGCAATGATGAAATCAAGGTACAGGTTTTGTAAAAAGAGAGGTATCAGTATATATTAGCACTGTTTTGAAGGCAGAAGTATTAAAAATTTATAGCATTCTGATGAAGAAAAGGAAAAAATTATAATGATTTAAAGTCCAAAGCAGTAAGAAACCTAATGTTGTATTTTATTTATAACATGCTTCTTTTCAAAGATATGAAAACATATATTCTATCTTGCTAGTATTGTACATCTACTTTTGAAACAAGCATGTTTGCTCACTTTGCTAATCCAATCAAGAATTCAACTAGAGAAAGAATATTGTCAAAATATCCATACTACCCAAAATATCCATACTACCTGTGTACAGACTTGACACAATCCCTTTCAAAATACCAACAGCATCTTTCAAACAGCTAGAATAAATAACACTAAAATTGTATGGAACCACAAAAGACCCTGAATACCCACAGCAATCTTGAGAAAGAACAAAGCTGGAGTTGTCACAATTTCAGATTTCAAGATATACTGCAAAGCTGCAGTAATAAAAACAGTAGGCCCTGCCACAAAAATAGACATATAGGTCAATGGAACAGAATAGAAAACCCAGAAATAAACTCTCACTTATATAGTCAATTAATCCATGACAAAGTAGTCAAGAATAAACAGTGGGGAAAAGAGAGTCTTTTCAATAAATGGTGCTGGGAAAATTAGATAGCTACATGCAAAAGAATGAAACTGGACCACTTTCTTACGCCATACACACACACACACACACACACACACACACACACACACAACCTGCAAATGGGTTAAAGACCTAAAAGTGAGACCTAAACCATAACACTCCTAGAAGAAAACATAGGCAGTAATTTCTTTGACATTGGCCATAAAACATTTTTTTATATATGTCTCCCTTTCCCTCTGCCCCATCCCCCTTCTCTAAAAGAGAGAGAGAGAGAGAGAGAGAGAGATCTTGCCATTTACAACATCATGGGCAGACACAGAAAGTATTGTGCTAAAAGAAAAACAAATGATGTATCATGTCACTTACAGGAAGAAGGTTAAAAAAAAAACCAACAAACAAAATAGAAACAGACTCATAAATAGAACAAACTGGAGGTTGCTAGAGGGGAGTTGAGTAGAGAAATGGGCAAAAATAGGTGAAGGGATTAAGAGGTACAAACTTCCAGTTATAAAATAAATCATAGGAACAAAAAGTACAACATAGGGCATATAGTTAATAATCTGTAATAACTTTGCATAGTGACATATGGTAACTACACTTATGGCGGTAAGCATTTTACAGTGTATATAAACATCAAATCACTAGGGTATACACCTCAAGTTAATACTGTTTGACAACTATACTTCAATTTAAAAAAAAAGAATTATCACAGACAAAATACATTTCCTCCACCCCCTTCCTCTCTTTCATTCTTGCTCTTTTTTTTTTCTTTTCCATCTTTTATTTAATTTCTTTTTTAAGATTTTATTTATTTATTTGAAAGAGATCACAAGTGGGCAGAGAGGCAGGCAGAGAGAGAGGGGGAAGAAGTCTCCCTGCTGAGCACAGAGCCCAATACGGGGCTCGATCCCAAGACCCTGAGATCATGACCTGATCCGAAGGTAGAGGCTTAACCCACTGAGCCACCGAGATGCCACCCTTTTTTTAACATTTCTTTTCAATGTTCCAGAATTCATTGTTTATGCACCACACCCAGTGCTCCATCCAATACATGCCCTCCACAATACCCACCACCAGGCTCACCCAGCCACCTACCCCCTCTCCTCCCTAACCCTCAGTTTGTTTCTCAGAGCCCACAGTCTCTCACGGTTCTCCCCCTCCAATTTTCCCCAACTCACTTCTTCTCTCCATCTCCCCATGTCCTCCATGTTATTCCTTATGCTCCACAAATAAGAAAAACCATATGATAATTGACTCTCTCTGCTTGCCTTATTTCACTCAGCATAATCTCTTTCAGTCCCATCCATGTTGATACTAAAGTTGGGTATTCATCCTTTCAGATGGAGGCATAATACTCCATAATATATCTGGACCATATCTTCTTTATCCATTTGTCTGTTGAAGGGCATCTTGGTCCTTTCCACAGTTTGGTGACTGTGGCCATTGTTGATTGGACATTGGGGCACAGATGGCCTTTCTTTTCACTAAATCTGTATCTTTGGTGTAAATACCCAGTAGTGCAATTGCCAGGTCATAGGGAAACTTTTTTTTTTTTATTTCTTTTCAGTGTACCAGAATTCATTGTTTATATACCACACACAGTGCTCCATGGAATACATGCCCTCCATAATACCCACCACCAAGCTCACACAACCTCCCACCACCCGCCCCTCCAAAACCCTCAGATTGTTTTTCAGAGTCCATAGTCTCTCACGGTTCGTCTCCCCCTCCAATTTCCCCCAACTCCCTTCTCCTCTCCATCTCCCCATGTCCTCCATGTTATTTCTTATGCTCCACAAATAATGTCCTTCAATGGACCAATGGATAAAGAAGATGTGGTCCATATACACTATGGAGTATTATGCCTTTATCAGAAAAGTTGAATACCCAACTTTTGTATCAACATGGACGGGACTGGAAGAGATTATGCTGAGTGAAATAAGTCAAGCAGAGAGAGTCAATTATCATTCTTTCTCTTTTGACAAGAAATCATTTGAAGATGTTCTAAAATCCTTGATAACCATGAATTCCATGTCAAATTAGGTAAACTTAAATAGGTCATCTGTGACACCTCAGAGTGTTAATTTTCACTATAAACAGGAAAGAAAAATTCAGTGTAGAATTTTGGTGAAAAATAAATACAGGGCAAGAATGATTCACATTTCCCAGTTCTTTATGCCTTTTTCAGTAATTTCTAAGTTAATAATTCTGGTTTCATTAAATAAATTCATAGGTGAGAAATTAAAGGCAATATGAATAAGAATGAATGTTTATTACTGGCATTTATTGGGATTTTAATTATAAATTCAGAATGTTATTTTCAAAATTTATTATATATCATAGAAATTTGAAGTGTGAAGGAGACTTAAGGATGATCTGTTTAGGTCTCCTAATTTTAAAAGTACATATATTATATATATAACTTTTTAAATTAGAATATGAATATATATATGTGTGTGTGTGTGTATATATATATATGATTCTAATCTACAAAGTACATAGAAGGGGAGTTGGAACTAGGACCTAAGTTTTCTTCTTTTTTTTTAATTTATTTTTTTAAAAGAGTTTATTTATTTATTTGACAGAGATCACAAGTAGGCAGAGAGGCAGGCAGAGAGAGAGGAGGAAGCAGGCTCCCTGCTGAGCAGAGAGTCAGATGCAGGGCTGGATCCCAAGACCCTGGGATCATGACCTGAGCTTAAGGCAGAGGCTTTAACCCACTGAGCCACCCAGGTGCCCCCTAAGTTTTCTTTTTTTTTTTTTTTAAGATTTTATTTATTTATTTGACAGATAGAGATCATAAGTAGGCATAGAGGCAGGCAGAGAGAGAGGGGGAAGCAGGCTCCCTGCCGAGCAGAGATCCTGATGCTGGACTCAATCCCAGGACCCTGAGATCACAACCCGAGCCGAAGGCAGAGGTTTAACCCACTGAGCCACCCAGGCGCCCCAAGTTTTCTTCTTGATCATTGTTAGTATTCTGTAGAGACAGTTTTGTAGGAAATAAAGCAGACAGAAATCTGGTTCTCCAGTTAATTCATTTTTTGTCATTAAGTCAGTCAATTAAGCTTTAAGGATTTTTTTCATCTAAAAATGGGGACTAAGTTGGGTGATCTAAAAGGGCCACTACAAAGTTAATAATCTATGCTTTTCACTTTTGCCTATATGGGCATAACCAAGATGAGAATAAGATTTAACTATTCTGGAGTCATCATGGGAATATGCCTGTTCTCAACATTTTTAATTTAGAAAAGCAGAAATGGGAACATTAGGAATGTTCTCATCAGAAACTGGATGCTACAATTCTATCACAAGTATATAAAATTACCTCAAATAATTTGCACTTCAAGACATTTTTTTAACTCTTTTAGAGATAAAGAGTAATAGTAGCTATTTAAAATTTAGAAGTAATTTTTCCTGCTACCTTCAAGAGTAATAAATTGGAATTTACATTAGAGGAAGATTTTTCCTTTCAGTGTGATGAAGAGCATCCCAGAGCTATTAGTTTTCAAATATAGAGTGAATAGCCTCTTCTGGAATGGAGAGTTTCTAAGGAATGTGGACTCAAAGGATGAAAATACTGTCTATGAAATTTCAAAAGTATATCATTGGACAGAAGAAAAGTCCTGAAGATTAAACTGTTTCTTTCTCAATTATGTATTTAGACTGCTGTCAATTCATTTATGTTCTTTAAGAGTGGTAGGCAACACAACCAATCCATATCGATAGTATGGCATTGAGCCTGGGCCACCAACACTGCCTTGCAGACTGGAGCAGAAGAGTAAAACCAGATGGATTTGTCTCTCTCTTCCTCTCCATTCCCCTTTTTCTTTCTCTTTCTTCCCCCTCCTTCTCTCTGTCTCTGTTTTTAACAGAAAAATCCAAATGGGACAATCAGGGATAGGAAATTAAGTATTAAGGCAATAATAATAGATGGAAATAGGCTTTTCATTTTCTTCATATTTTTCTATAGTTTTCAATTTTTCTACAACAAACAATAGCAATTATAAAAATACTTTTGAAAGGAAACATACAAAAAAGTGTTACCTGTCAGGAACCTACCTTAATTCTATAATATATAGCAAATAAGAGAGGTCTTTTTAATAAATAAGCAAAGTAATAATGTTTGGAGTGGGGGAGAGTAGTTTTGCTAAGAACAACAAAAATACTATTTAATAGTTCCATAGTTGCTATAATTGTGTTCTCTTTGACACCTTCAAAAGTCTCCTGAAAGCCCCTATGAGATTTCTAACTAGATCAACACTTTCTATAACATATAAAATTGTTAATCTTCATGAAGTAATTTAGCACCTATAAAAATTAACCTAGTATCCAACAATATAAAAATACCTAGTGCTAAGTCCAATTCCTAAAAATAACTAGAGAAAACTTGCCAAGAGCAGGCTGCTTTATGATACATTACTACAGTAAGGATGGCTGTTATATAGCGAACACCTCAGAACTTGTTTGGAGAGAGTCTGTTCTCCATGCTGTCTTCAGTTTCTCCATAGAAATATTTGAATCTATGACTACTTTTCTAAAAAACCTAAATATGACTATGGAAGAAATACTTGTTTCCTCTCAGAAATAAACACCAGTTTATAACTCACAAAACCATTTACTGTCACTAAATGTTGATATATAGTGAAAAGTATGTACATAAATCTGACTTATCAGAAACTAGATAGGAAAAGTGTTTTACCTATTCTAGTTGAATAAACTGAACATATAATCTAATGCCTGAACCATGCCACAGTGGAGACACTTAAAATGCATTTGCAGATATAGATGGTAGCTACTCAGGGGAGTACAAGTTTCTAACTGTTATCACCCTGATTCTGCCTCCTTTGGCATTATCTTCCAGATGTATACTCCATGTCTCTCTGGGTAGATTGCACATAGTAGGTCTTCAATAAACATGTTCTTAGATTGAATTCGATTCAGCATTAGAATTGGAGAGTCATTTGATATACAATTCATTAAAAAGAGCAACAAAAACCACAAAACAAACACAGACACATGCTTGGGTTCTGCCCTATGGAGCTACTCAGAGCAAATTTCTTCACTCTCTTCCTTAAGGCACTACAGAGTAATTGCCTTTTCTTCTGTGTTCAACCCCATTAGAACATAAGCTCCCTAAGGATGAAGAACATGTATATCATTGCAACCCCTGTATGCTGCTTCCCTGTACCTTCCACTTAATGCTTCATTGTTTTGTTCTTTTGTTCATTCACTTATTAATTCTTCTTATTCATTCACTTATTCACACTTATTATTCATTCACTTATTAATTCCTTCTTTTGTTCATTCACTTATTAATTCATTTATCTTTCTGCCCATCTATTCAATAAATCTATGAAGCCTGAAAATATCTGAAGATAGTTTGTACATTTCCTCTCATTCTTCTCTTCACCCAACTAAATATTCTCATTATCTTTTTTTTTAATCATTCTTCTTGTGACATGCATTCTTCTAGCCAATAGAAACTAGGATACTAGAACACCACCAGAATATGCAAGTAGGAAAAACTATTTCCTCTGTTGTTCTAAGCCCAAGCTTCTATTGCAATATAGCCACTCATTCAAAATAAACAGATAAATAATTGAGCCTGTTTTGGAATGGCATCACAAATTTTACCCCTGGGGATAAAAATACATTATATGTTTATTAAAATAAAACAAATTTTAAAAATATATCTAATATCCAATAATCTAGTATGGGAATTACTATTAAAAAATCACAGCATTACTGAATAGTGAACTGGAGACAGAATATATACACTATGCCATGTGAAGCAATCTTTTGCCTAGAAGTACTATTTTGCTTTTTTAAACGTTAAAAATTTATCAGCTATACCCCTGAGGTGAGGGTCCCATTCTACAAAAAGAGAGTTAGTTTCCCTTCTTTGACTGACTTGCCATCAGGTCCAAACACATCCTCTCTTCTTCAGGACCCAGACTTTCTAGTGTTTCAGGCTCTCCTCTAGCCCAGCCCCTCTTAGCAGGAGGGTTAATGTGGGGAGGTAACCTTTACTACCTCACTTTTCTCCCCTTTCTCTTATCACCTTTCCCATTCTGTTTTAGAGTTGTTGATGGACAACTGATGACATATCCAGTGATTGCTTTGGTTTCTATTCCTTTCAACTGCTCAATTGGTTCAGAACACCAACATACCCTTTCTTTCACTACTTTCCTTTTGGGGGCATAGGTGGAAGGAACAGAAATTGTGGGGGGAAGGTAGGCGTCATACTAATAAAGAGGAAACCATCAAGCTGAAAAAAAATTCCTAGGATTAAAACTTCAAAGACAAGGGTCACCTGGTTGACTCAGTGGGTAGAACATGAGACTCTTAATCTTGGAGTCATGAATTTGAACTCAATGTTAGACATAGAGATTACTAAAAGGAAAAACAAAACAAAACAAACCTCCAAAGACCATAGACTGTTTTCTGGAAATAAAAAGGACACCAGCAAAGACCGTATATCTAAGCTTATACATAGCAATTTAGTGTGACATTCCTTTCTGGTGACTGAGTAATATTCCATTGTATATATGGATCACATCTCCTTTATCCATTCATCTGTTAAAGGGCATCTTGGCTCTTGCCACAGTTTGGCTATTGTGGACATTGCTGCTATGGACATTGGCCCTTCTTTTCACTACCTCTGTATCTTTGGGGTGAATACCTAGTAATGTAATTGCTGGGTCATACGGTAGCTCTACTTTTAACTTTTTGAGGAACCTCCACACTGTTTTCCAAAGTGCCTGTACCAACTTGCAGTCCAACCAATACTGTAAAAGTGTTGCTCTTTCTCCACAATCTTTCCAACATTTGTTGTTTCTTGCCTTGTTGATTTTTGCCATTCAAAATGGTGTAAGGTGGCTAATGATGATGAACATTTTTCACGTGTCTGTTAGCGATTTGTATGTCTTCTTTTCAGGAGTTCCTGTTCATGTCTTCTGCCCATTTTTTGACTTGATCATTTGTTTTTGGGTGTTGAGTTTGAGAAGTTCTTTATAGATCTTGGATATCAGCCCTTTGTCTGCAGTATAATTTGCAAATATCTTCTCCCATTCTGTGGGTTGTCTCTTTTTGTTGACTGTTTCCTTTGATGTGCAGAAGCTTTTGATCTTAATGAAGTCCCAAAAGTTCATTTTCACTTTTGTTTCCTTTTTCTTTGGAGATTTGTCTTGAAAGAATTTGCTGTGGCTGATGTTGAAGAGGTTATGTCCTATGTTCTCCTCTAGGATTTTGATGGATTCCTGTCTCACGTTGAGGTCTTTCATTCATTTTGAGTTTATCTTTGTGTATAATGTAAGAGAATGGTTGAGTTGCATTCTTCTGTATGTAGCTGTCCAATTTTCCCAGCACCATTTATTGAAGAGACTGTCTTTTTTCCATCGGATAGTATTTCCTGCTTTGTTATAATTAGTTGACCATAGAGGTGAGGCTCCATATTTGGGCTCTCTATTCTGTTCCATTGATCTATGTGTCTGTTTTTGTGCCAGTACCATGCTCTCTTGGTGATCACAGCTTTGTAATATAACTTGAAATCAGGCAACATGATGCCTCCAGCTTTTTCTTTTTCAACATTTCCTTGGCAATTCAGGGTCTTTTCTGGTTCCACACAAATTTTAGGATTGTTTGTTCTAGCACTTTGAAAAATGCCATTGGTATTTTAATAGGGATGGCGTTGAAAGTATAGAGTGCTCTGGGCAGCACAGACATTTTAACAATGTTTATTCTTCTGATCCATGAGCATGGAATGTTTTTCCATCTTTTTGTGTCTTCTTCAATTTCTTTCATGAGTGTTCTGCAGTTTGTAGAGAATGGATCCTTTACCTCTTTGGTTAGGTTTGTTCCAAAGTATCCTACAGTTTTTGGTGCTATTGTAAATGGAATCAATTCTCTAATTTCTCTTTCTACAGTTACATTGTTAGTGTATAAGAAAGCAACTGACGTCTGTGCATTGATTTTGTATCCTGCCACATTACTGAATTGCTTTAGGAGTTTGAGTAATTTGGGGATGGAGTCTTTTGGTTTCCCACATAAAGTATCATGTCATCTGCAAAGAAAGAGAGTTTGACTTCTTCTTTGCCATTTTGAATACCTTTTCTTTTTGCTGTCTGGTTGTTGTTACTAAGACTTCTACTAATATGTTGAACAATAGTGGTAAGAGTGGGCATCCTTGTCGTGTTCCTGATCTCAATATGGAAAGGCTCCCAGCTCTTCTCCATTGAGAATGATATTCACTGTGGGTTTTTCATAGATGGATTTTATGAAATGAGGAATGTTCCCTTTATCCCTACACTCTGAAGAGTTTTAATCAGGAAAGGATGACGTATTTCGTCAAAAGCTTTTTCTGCATCAGTTGGAAGGACCATGTGGTTCTTGTCTCTTCTGTTATTTACATGTTCTAGCACATTGATTGATTTGTGAATGCTGAACCACCCTTGCATCACAGAGATAAATTCCACCTGATCATGGTGGATAATCCTTTTAACATACTGTTGGATCCTATTAGCTAGGATCTTGATGAGAATTTTGGTATGCATGTTCATCAGGGATACTGGTTTGAAATTCTTCTATTTGATGGGGTCTTTGCCTAGTTTGGGGATCAAGGTTATGCTGGACTCATAGAAAGAGTCTAGAAGTTATCCTTCCATTTCTATTATTGGAAACAGCTTCAGGAGAATATGTATTGTTTCTTCTTTGAATGTTTGGTAGAATTCCTCAGGGAATCCATCAGGCCCTAGACTCTTGTTTTTTGGGAGGTTTTTGATCATTGCTTCAATCTTGTTACTGGCGATTGGTCTATTCACATTGTCAATTTCTTCCTGTTTCAGTCTTGGTAGTTTATAGGTTTCCAGGAATATATCCATTTCTTCAAGGTTGCTTAGTTTATTGCCAAATAACTGTTGATAATAATTTCTGATCATTGTATGTATTTCCTTGATGTTAGTTGTGATCTCTCCCCTTTCATTCATAATTTTATTAATTTGGGTCCTTTCTCTTTTCTTTTGGATAAGTCTGGCCAGTGGTTTATTGATCTTACTAATTCTTTCAAAGAATCAGCTTCTAGTTTTGTAAATGTGCTCTACTATATTTCTGGTTTCTAATTCATTGATCTCTGCTCTAACCTTATTTCCTTTCTTGTGTGTGCATTAGGTTTAATTTGTTGTTGATTCTCCAGATCTTTAAGGTGTAAAAACAGTTTGTGTATTTGGATTTTTCTATTTTTTTGAATGAGGCTTGGGTAGCTATGTATTTCTCCCCTAGGACCTCCTTTGTCATATCCCGTAGGTTTTGGATCAATGAATTAAGTTTTTCTTTGATTTCCTGGTTGACTCAAACATTCTTGAACAGGATGGTCTTTAGCTTCCAAGGGTTTGAATTTCTTCCAAACTTTTTCTTGTGATTGAGGTCCAGTTTCAAAGCATTGTGGTCTGAGAATATGCAGGGAATAATCCAAATCTTTTGATATCAGTTGAGACCTGATTTGTTACCCAGTATGTGGTCTATTCTGGGGAAAGTTTCATGTGTGCTTGAGAAGAATGAGTATTCTGTTGTTTTAGGGTGGAATATTCTACATATATCCATGAGGTCCATCTAGTCCAGTGTGTTATTCAAACATCTTGTTTCTTTGTGGATTTTCTGCTTAGATGATTTGTCTATTGCTGAGAGTGGAGTGTTGAGGTCTCCTACTATTAAAGTATTATTATCAATGCATCTCTTTATTTTTATTGACAGTTGGCTTATATAGTTGGCTGCTCCCATGTTGTGCTCCCATGTTGGGGGCACAGATATTTACAATTGTTAGATCTTGTTAGATAGACACTTTAAGAATGATATAGTGTCCTTTTGTATCTCTAACTGCAGTCTTTAGCTTAAAATATAATTTGTCTGATATGAGAATTGCTAGCCCAGCTTTATTTTGAGGTCCATTGGCATGAAAGATGGTTCTTCATCCCTTCACTTTCAGTCTGGATGTATCTTTGGGTTCCAAATGAGTCTCTTGTAGACAGCATACAGATGGGCCCTGTCTTTTTATCCAACTTGCAACCCTGTTCCATTTTATGGGAACATTTAGGCCATTCACATTGACAGTGATTATTGAAAGATATGATTTTATTGTCATCATGTTGTCTGCGAAGTCCTTGTTTCTATAGATTGTTTCTGTATATTTCTGTTCTATATCACTCTTGGGGTCTTTCTCCTTTTATAACCCCCCCTTAATATTTCTTACTGGACCAGCTTAGTGGTCACATACTCTTTCAGTGTCTTCCAGTCCTGGAAGCTCCTTATCTCTCCATCCATTCTGAATGACAGCCTTGCCAGATAAAGAATTCTTGGCTGCATGATCTTCTCATTTAGTACCTTGAATATGTCTTGCCAGCCTTTTCTTGCTTTCCAGGTGTCTGTGAACAGGTCTGACATTTTTCTGATGTTCCTCCCTCTGTATGTAAGGAATCTCTTCCCCCTAACTGTCCTTAAGATGGTTCCTTGGTTCTGAGATTTGTGAGTTTTTCTATTACATGCCGGGGCATTGGTCTGTTCTTCTTGATCTTGGGAGGAGTCCTCTCCGCCTCTAGGACACGAATGTTTGTTTCACTCCCCAGATTAGGGAAGTTCTCAGCTATGATTTGCCCAAATATATCTTCTACTCCTCTCTCCTCCACCCCCTCAGGGATTCCAAGAATTCTGACATTGGAACATTTGATGGCGTCATTTATTTCTCTAATTCTGTTCTCATGGATTTTAAGGTGTCTGTTCCAGGTCTCCTCCTGTTCCTTCTTTTCTACCAGTTTGTCTTCTGGATCACTAATTCATCCTTTTGCCTCATTTACCCTAGTTGTTAGAGTAACTAGATTAGATTGTATCTCACTGATAGCATTTTTAAGTTCTGCCAGATCTGCTCTAATTTCTATCATTAGACAATCTATGTTGGCATTAGTAGTTTTCTCCATCCTAGCTATTATCTGCATAACTGTTACCCTGAAGTCTATTTCTGACATCTTAATTATATCCATATCCATTAGTTCAGTGGCAGAGGTTATAGTCTCTGAGTTTTTCCTATGTTGGGGGTTCCTCCCCCTAGTCATTTGGTTGGAGTGGTTGAGGGAATGTACAGAGTCCAAATTATTGACCACAACCCAAGCAAGATGCACTTGTTTTACAGGGACCTTAGGGTTGTTGGTCTCTTGTTCTTCCAGCCTGTCTTCTGGGGGAGGGGCCTTCTACACTGTTACTCAGGCAACCCTGCTTGGGCAGAGTTGCCCTGCTCCCTGTGTGGGGGTGGGTGGACTCAGTGAAAACCGGTTTGGGGGGGCTTTTTTTTTTTTCTGAAAGCTTTCCACATTCCTCCTTGAGAGTCAGAGCAGAACTGACTGTATCCAAACCTCTGTCTCAGAGATCACAGTCTGTCCCTCAGTGAGCTCTCCAGACCACACTGTCCCAGCTTCTGTCTATGCTGCCAAAACCTGCAGCATCCTGGGTTGTGGCCCCACAGCAGCACTCACAGCCCTCTCTTCCATGTCCAGACCCATCTCTGCCCTTTGTGCTTCTAAAACTGCCAGCCACCCCCAGTTCGCATGCATGCCCCTGCAGTCCAGGTTTCAGTCTGGGAGGCTGCCTGAAGTCCTTTCCCAACTGTTTCCAGTCTGTGAGTCTGCTTCTGGTCCCCAGCATGGGAGGTTTTTGCCCTCCAGCGGTGCATAATCCCAGAGGCTTCCATCACCTTCCATTTATCTCCTGATATTTGCTTACAGAATCATGGCTCCTTGCTTCATACCTCAAGACCAACTGCCTGAGATATTCTGTAGAGATCCAGATAGATCTTCTCATACCACAGGCTGACTGCTGGTGTTCACAATAGTCTGGTAGATATCCAGCTCAATTCAGGGAATCAGTTGAAATAGGGTCCCCTATTCCTCTGCCACCTTTGCCCCTCCTCTGAGACAGATTTTAAATAATAAATGTAACCAAAATTAGGTTATGTTCAAAAGTGATCAATGGTGTGGGGAAAATACAAAGCAAGTGGGAGGAGAGGATACACATAACAATTTTAAAGGGTAGAATGATGGTTTTCAAAATGCTGACCCTGTGTCATGAGAACTGGAGCCACCAGCCCCGCACCATGTAGAATGCTCATTTTTGGATATCAACAGTGACCTTCATTATTGTACAGCTTTTCCTCTCATTAGTCAATTAGTATTCACACCATCTATCTTGGATTTGTAGAAATAATCCCTCAAACATTAGGCAGGCTTCCAGTTGAAGCTCTAATGTAAATGGTTTGGCTCAGAGTCAACAAAAGGTGATTTTATGTTATACAACGAGCTCATGTCAAGTTATTTCAGTGGCACTTCACTAAAACATATGGACTTAGTGATTCATTTTCTAAAACCTCTGTGGCTGACATGCCCTCACTTGAACAAAGTTTCTTTCCAGATCATGGAGCTTTTTCACTAATGTCTGAAGTTGCATCTTTCTTCTTTGGTCTACATTACCTGAGGGACCAATTGCAAGCAAAAAGGAATTCATTTTAGCAAACCTTGTGACTTCTCTGAATCCACAGAGCCTTCCAGAAATCAAGGCTTTGTACCAGCTCATTATTATCCTAAGCATGTGGATCCTCCACAGAGCAATTAGGATATAAAGAGTTTTATTATCCTAGGAAAAAAAAAGGAATTCAATAAAATCCTCTATGGAAAGGAAGAGCATAAAAATCAGAACTTCGTAGCATTTTAGGCTAGCCAATGAGAAAAGTCTGTATTCACTGCAGTTATATAAAAAGATAGCCATGGAATTGAACCAGAAAGAAGCCTGGGAACTTTTTTTTTTTTTTTTTTTTTTTTTAACCACTCTGTTCTCTTCTTGCATCCAGCTGCATTATTCAAAGCCATTTGCTTTACCCTTGCAGATACAGGGTTATGCTTTTTGCTTAGGAGCTATTGTCCAGGCTTAATCTGATAGAAGTCACTGAAGTTTTTTTCTGTTGTATCATTCAGCACTGGGCTGAATTCTATATAGGGCATTTTGAAGTCAGAGAAGCTACTGAGACAGAAAGCAAATGAAACTTTTAAAAGACATAGGTCAATTGAACAAAAATACAATTATCAGTTCAAAGAAATTTTCAGCTCTAAATTTAAAGATGACATCTTTCTTGATTTTATGTTTAATTATAAACATACATCCCTAATAAAAACTCCCCCATCAGTCTTTATTTAATTACCCTTAGGTAATTAATCAACCTTTAGGTAAGTTCTATATTGCTCAAAAGTTGCTTTTTGCATGTTAGTGGTACTATCCTATGTAAATTTTACAAACTTAAGGGCAGGGACAATAACAAACTAGCCTCTGATTTTCCAATACACACATGCACAAGCTCATACACATTCATAAATACATACATCATCTACATTGATAATGCTTGAACCTATATCCTTAAAAATATTTATTTATAGATAAGAGCAGATCACATGGTAGTTCTCTGTACCTCAAATGTTCTAAAATTGGATAAAGAACTCTGAATGGGGGGGATATATAATGTTATGTAACATACATAGAAAGCCTATTTGGACAACTCTAATGAGGCAGGGGACTGACTCACTTTATCATTGCTGTGGCTTATTTTCTGGAAACTGCAAAAAAAAAAAATTACTCTAAGAATTAGAAGAGATAAGAATACAAAAGCATGAGGAGAACTGATAAATGTCTTTTAACACATGAGTACAAACTGAAGTGGATTAGCCCCTCAATTGCAAATCCACCTTCAAAAACCAGGTCATTTATGGTGAGGTTACTGAGAGAGAGTGATCTTGCATTTCTACACTTTCCACACATCTCCTGAGCATCTGGGGTTGGTCCCTCCATTTCCCCCTCCTATGAGAGTTAACTACCTCTTCCCTCTCCATTTTAAATTTATTTTTTCAGCCTCTCCACTCCAACATTGTCAAACTCCAAAAAACTCACCCACCAGATTCACAAAGCAAAACTTATCAACTAAAAAAAATTAGAAGTCCAGTCTGCCACAAAGATGTGTCCATCAGTATTTCTTGGATATACCTACACTGAATGAGAGGTAGTATTAATCCAATCTTAAGCAAACCATCCCCTCTGGTCTACACTATCATTATAACTACTTAGCTGTCCTCACTCTAAATTTCAGCACAATTGTCACTTGCTCAGAAATGCTTATCTGCCTTCTTTGACAGGGTCAAATCCCCATTTTACATTTCCCAGTAGTCCATGTGTATCTCCTTTATAACACAACACTGTTTAAATTTACAGTAATTTGTGTCATTGTGCTTCCTATTCACTGCGTACACTAGAAAACAATGTGCACAAAGGCAAGGACATTACCTCATGTTTCTCATCAGAGTATCCCAAAATCTATCATACCTCCTGAAACATAGTAGGTACTCAATTAATATTATTTGGCTGAATGAATAAATGGGTCTGTGCATGGTTACAGGTTTATACAATCAATGTTCATATATATTTCCAAAGACCCAGTATTAACAACGTTATTTTATTACCTGAATACAAACTTAAATAAAAAGTAGTAGTTTCCAAAAGATGTGCTTTCACAACCATGAAATCAGAAGTGGCTAAAGATGTGAATTTATTTATTCCTAAGGTGGTTGGTTATATATCTAAATGTATCTGAAATGGTTCCAATTTTCATCCTGGCATAATTTTGCAGAACACCATCCTTGACTTTCAAAGTTGTTTCAATTTGACCAACAAATTAAATGGTCACTTTAGTTGAGATCAATAGAATCCTTGGAATTCTCTGTGAAATATATGCTACACCATAAGGGAGACCTATTCCAAGGTTCTAATTTTAGATATTTGTTTTCTCTCTAGATGTATATGGAAACTGTAATAAACAGTAATCTACTAAAATATAAAAATACTAGTTTTTTGAGCAATATTGTTGAGCTTAGAGAATTATCAAGTAAGATAAATATCAAATATCAAATACGGGGCATTTCATCTTATTTAAATTCCAATACAGTCTATTTCATTATGTGAAGTTTCCCAATTCCAATTTGACAAGCCAAACTCTGTCTTTTTATCCCACTATTATATTCAGTTTTTCTTTACACTTTAGCAGCTGGAGTGTTCCGTACCAGAGCTGGCCCCAATTCAATATTCAGTTAAGTTGCTCAGGGCAGAGATGTGAATGACCTGCTGGGCCATGAAGTCCAAACCTCACAGGAGTATTCTAAGAATAATGAACACTTTGCAAAGAACTTTAATGATGTGTTTTCTTTGGCAAAACCTGGATATAATTCCAACAGAATATTTAGTTGTTTAAATAATAGATAATAACAAATGTTATTTAATGTACACTAAATAATTCTCTACAAGTAAGTTAATAAATGTACTGTCAATTCCTTTTTATAATATCATTTCAAGTCAATTATATGCATCTTCTTTATGCCAGTAAAATAACATGGAAAATGTAGAGGACTGAAGTATTAATCATTCTAACTTTTCTACTTTTAAACTTGCATGTAAAACAGTCAAATCAATTTGAGAATATGACTGAAAAACAGGAAAAAAAAATAAAAAGAAAAACACAGGTGCAAATATATTCTTGCTTCCTTTTTTATTTCTTAATCAGAGTCACTCATTACAAATCCTGCCTTTAAAATTCTTCTAAAGTTGTTGTGAATAAAATCACATACAACAGAACAAATTATTCATAAATAATTGGAATACATTATTTAAAAGCATCAAACCCCCTGACTTCTTTATTTTAAGGTATTTTACAAATATCAGTGTAAATATTCATAGTCCTAAATGGGCATGTTTGTAGTGGATCTGATCACTGCTAAAGAGGGACTTGAAACAGGGAAGACTTGTGAAACCCCAGATACTTCCACATTAGACTCTTACAGTATAAGAATATGATAATTGCCGTCACTGGGTCCTAATTTCCCAAGTATATCTAATTCAAAATTTAACTGCACCACTGATAAAGGGTGGGGAGTGAGTGTCCCTACAGCAGCTCAAAGCTTGGTTGCTACTAGCTCTATCACACCGAGAGATTCCAGACATGGATAATAATATGCCTGCTTTTTGGACACAGGTCCTCAATATAAACCAAACTTTAGAGCACAAGAAGCCCCTGGGCAGGCAGACAAGCCTGTCACTGGTCTGTAGGAGAAATCTAGGAGCAGAGAGTACATATGCTTTCCCTCATTTATTCATTTATTAACCTATCTATTGAGTATCCAAAATGTGCCAGGCACTGTGCTGGGTATAACAGCGAGTGAAGCAAACACAGTTCTTGCCCTTACGGAACATACAGTACAGAGAGGAGACAGGCATTAAACTATCCCACCAATGTATCTATCAACATGAAATGAGATAGAAGCTGACCTGGACAAGGGGGCAGGAAGCAAAGTAAATGAAGCCTTATCAGTCAGATCTGGAGGATCATGAGGAGATAACTAAGCACATAGCTGGGGGCAAGAAGGGGTTGGCAGAAATTGTGTTACTATTAGAGGAAGAGCATGTGCAAAGATCCTGTGACGGAAGTCAGCATTACACACTCACAAAACAAACATGAGGCTGGAATACAGAAATTGAGGGGAAATATGGTCAGCCTGTGGGAAAAAAAGATGTCAAAAGATGTGAAGAATAAGGTATTTCCCTGAAAATGGGAAAGGAGTTAACATCCAGGAGCTGCGATTGCTACGAGGATATGGGAAGGTGTTTTCCTAGAAGGCCCAGTAAAACTTCAGTTCCTGAAAAATAGTGGGCCATTTTATCACAACTTAGACAATTATTTCTATGAAGAAATGAGAAATTACAACCAATTTTGTTGCCACTTATTTATTTTTGAAACAACATTATTCACTACAACCATGTAGTAGCAGAGAATTAGGGTAGCTTCTCTCTACTTAAATTGTTCTCTCTACTTAGATTGTTTCCAAATTGTCACTCTGACACTTTCCTGTTGCATGGCCTAATTTATCTGTGCTTTAGTTTTCCTAGATTTCAAATGAATAAATGTTATTATGTACCCCATAGAATTAATACATGTTAGATATGTAAAATATGTAATAAACATTAGTCATTGCTACAGCAGGGCCATACACCCTTCCATCCCCCAAGTGCTGTCACAGTGAGTGGCAAATAGCTCATGGCTGTGCTTCTTCCCCAAAAATTGCCTTCAGGGGACAGGAGCCAACCTGTCCAGAAATGCTATAGCCTATAGCCCATTTTGACTGATACAGGGTACAAAATCCTGCCCCTCCCCCTCAAAGTTTGATAACTCGGTGGTTGTCAGTTATGCCCCAGAGCTCCCTGCAGGATCAGGCTGAGACTTTATCCTTTCCTGGCTACTTCCCTGTCCTATCCTGCAACCCTCACCTGCCTTCCAGTTTTCTTCAGAGACCACTCTTGATAAATCACCTTTCTCAGGTTCTGCTTCTTAAGAACTCCACCCCAGACAATTATTTTAATAATTACTATGTTAAAAAAAAATAATTACTATGTTGATGGACTCTTTCTCTGAGACTTTACATTCTTTTTTTCCAAACTAAGAGCTCAGTTCAGTTGACTTCCAAAAACACAGGTCTTTGTTATCTAATGGTTTCACACATAGTGCCCCGTTAGTGCCTTTTACAGATTTCTGTAGATTGTATATTTATTGGCTTATTTCTTTGACAGTAAGCCACCCCAGGCTGTGAACTTCAGAATAGCAAAAGTTGTATGTTATTCAGCTTTTACCCCACAGGACACAGCACACAGCACAGGGTCTCCCATTAGAACTAAGCTATTTAATTTGATCTGCTTGATGATCGAGTGTGAGGTTGCACAATATGCAGATTATTACATTATTGTCAGAAGTGAATCTCCCATGCAAAGACATGATCTGAGTGCACTTTCAACTTAGAGATTAACCCAGCCTAACCCAACTGACACCTTTTTCTGTTCCAAGTTGCTGGCTGTTCACTTACACACAAAGTTCACTAATGCTGCATTTGACACTACTGCTCAATACAGACAAAAATATTCAGAGAGTAATTTCGAAATAGACAACTGGTATCTTATTATTTCACAATGTGTAGGCCCAGCAAAGATTAATGGAGAATTCTAAGGAGATATTCGCAAATGAAGCAGTTCCCTGATGGAATACTGTATCTGATGCAATGACTGTGGGAGAAGCCTAAACTCAGAAAATTTAGTCAGCTCCTCGGTGATTGGGAATGGACTGCATATGCATGGCTTTCTTTACATACAGCACTTATCCAGCTGCAAATGCAAAATGTGAATCTATAATACTCATCTACTATAGCCACATGTGTGTGCAAATAGCACATCTGATGTAATAAAAGAGATTCTGATTCCTTCACTTTCATAATCAACAAATTTATATTCATGCCTCCCCTTTTTATTCATACTAAATACCACAGTTACTAGGAGACACTAGGCAGGACTTTTAACATCCTAAGTCTTGCTTTTCTCTATAAAATGGGGATAATACTCATTTACTCATCAAGTCTAAATATTCTGCAGCTCAGCAATAAATGAAGAGAAAAATACGCTGAATTGAGCACTTTTTCCCTTTACACTTGGTAAAAATGAGTAGTATCTTCAAAGCCTAATAGAACACGTTGGCAATAATGCATGTTGCAAGCTGATTTGACCAATTAATTTCAATTGGAATGTCTGATCCACAAAATAAGTATTAAAAAAAAGACCAACACTTTCTTCTCTGAGAAACAGCAAAAACCTGGACACATGCTACAGCCTTTTCATCAACAAATAGGGAAAAGTGGCCCATTCATGAACATTCTTAATTTTGCTACTTACGTGTACACATGCATTGGCAGGAAACTAGAGGATATATGTAAGTTTGCCTCCAAGAGAGAAATTTACAGGACGAATTCTAGTGAATAAATTTTAAGCACAGTGTGAACAATAATCCACTTTTCTCCTTGCTAGAGATGTCTTAATTAGCAGTGAAAAGCACTTTTTTCCCCCTAATTGAGGGCCACATGCTGCCTCCACAGTGATAATAGGTCTCATTAGTGCCCAGTGAAATTTTGGTATCAATCACATTAAGTAGAGACTATATATACATACATTTAAATATTTCTATATATATGTGTATGTGTTCCACATTTGCATCTTTAAGGAGTTGTTGCAATTAAATTCTCTGACTGCAATCTGATTTGCAGAAATTTGTGTCAGCACTTGGAATGTGAAATCATTTTTTTTTTCTACCCAGGGTAGATGGGGACAGGGTAAGATGTGTTAGGCAGTAGTGAACTCAAGTAAAACAGTAAGACATTTCTTATTTTTGATACATAGTTTATTTAGTATCTTCTTCATAGACAATCCACCTTGAGAAACTCCGTGTGGTATTAAAGTTTTTACAAATAGTTTAAACAGGATCTCTAATGTCCTTTCTCTGCTGATAGCCTTCCCATTCCCTAAGGCAGAAGGTAAGTAAAGATTTTTAAAAACATATTGATTATCTATACCATACCTGGCATTGACTGTTTTATCAAAAAGATGAGGTGAAGAATGGAAGTCACCATCTATAATAATCATCAAATTCATTTCCCTGGTAAGTGAAAGCCAAGCAAAAGAATCTAACATGTTTTAAATGGTTTGTTGAAAATTTCAGTCCACTGTCTTAAGCATAATCTAATGCACAAATTTTAATTCAAGAGATTCAGAGACTTTCTGAACATTTTAGATATTCTGATTATTCTGAAGATATTTAATACTTTTTAGAGCACAAATAGAACTATAAATAACAATTTTCATGTTAGACTATAAGTTTCTAGAAAGAAGGAACCGGATCTTACTCAACTTCCTATTTTTAAAAGCACTTATCACTATAGTGTCCTTTCTTTATCATTAATTAAATGAAAGCTGTAGGTGTTAAGTGTTGAATAAATGTTTATTGAAGTAGAAAATATTTTTGTGGCAGACAGGCCTGAGAATGACCTCTAGTGATTCCCACCTATTGGTATAATTCCTTTAATGTCAAGTGGGACCTGTGATTTGTTTTTTGTTTTTTTTTTTAAGATTTTATTTATTTATTTGACACAGAGAGAGATCACAAGTAGGCAGAGAGGCAGGAAGAGAGAAAGGGGGAAGCAGGCTCCCTAATGAGCAGAGAGCCCAATGTGGGGCTCGATCCCAGGACCCTGGAATCATGACCTGAGCCGAAGGCAGAGGCTTAACCCACTGAGCCACTCAGGTGCCCCATGTGACGTGTTTCTTATCAATAGACTATGTAAAGCTGTTGGCCAGCTATTCCTCTGATTACATTAACTTTTATAAGTCTCCAAGTTTAGTAACTGGACAGACAGACTTTTTGCTGGCATGATGAGATAAGTAGCTCTACTGGAGAAATCCAAGTAGCAAGAAACTACAGGCAGTCTCTAGGACCTAGGCAGACTCCAGTCAATAACAGCAAAGTACTAGCCTCTTTCATATATGGTTACTGGGAACCACCAAAACATGCCTTTTAAGAATTCAAAACAACAAAACAACAACAAAAAACAGCTTATGACTTAATAGAATATCTTATATAGTTCAATTATTCTTGACCGTTCGCAAAAAATAAACTCCTGTGTCATAGAATTTTTCGAACTTTAGTCTCCAGAGGTTGCAAACACATGCTCACAGGGCCAGATAAGAAATATAAATGAGCGAAGCAAGTCAACTGCAGCGAAACATAGCAGTTCAAGGGCTGTATAAATGGCAGCTATCATTATGCCTCAGTGTTTGGGATCCAGGAAGGGGCAGCAGGAACGTGGAAGCTAGAGAGCACCGGCCGCATCTCCCCTGCTCAGTAGGTTTGCCTACAAATAATTATCGGCTCTGGTGTTGCTAGATATTTAGAGTATTTTCAAAAGAAACCAAAATCACACATTATTATTAGGGGGGGGAAAAAAACTATCTGATCTCTAAACACTGAAAAACTATTTTAAGTTTTTAAGGCCTGCCTTGATAATAAGATGCTATTCAAACGAAACATTCACTCTCATTTGACCCAAGCCTTCCTCTAGAGCTGAGGAAATAAAGATCCAGTATGAATAGATAACCTGTGAAAGGCCTGCAATTCGGAAATAGAAGAGTTTTTTATTATCACCCCAGCTCATGCACCTAGAAACTACAATATGAAATTGGAGATTAAGGATTCATATGCAATCCTTTTTGAGTATAAATTTTTAATTGGTAGCAATTGATTAAAACAAGGTACAGCTAGTTTTATAGAGGAAATGATATGCTTATAAGGTTAAAGGACTTTTTTTTCCCTTTATTTAGCCATTCGAAAGACAAAAGCAAAGTAAATGCAAAATTCATTCAGTCTAAGCACGACAAATCACTATTTACCAGTCATGTGCAACGCTAACATTGTTTTAAATATTCATACACTTCAGCATAAGGCTGTCAGCTTTCTTCTTTGTCTAAATCACACCGCCTTATACTAACATGGAGTGAATGTCAAACCCTAGCAGCAGCTTCTTGGAATACAGCCAATTAAGGGAGGCACAGTAAAGGCATTCCTCCCTAGAGTTCACAAGGAGTAATGGGGCAAAAGAAACCCAGCATCTCATCTCTGTATACAGAGCCAGTCAACATTTCATTGAGCTCTACCTTTGATTTATGAGCTGGTGGCATATGGCTCAGATTTCAGGTCTGATCATTTCAGTGATAACTGTCTAGGTGTAAAAGTGTGGATGATCAGTAACATTATTATATCCTGGGTAGTCAATGGGTACACACTTTCATATAATTTATAATTCAGGCTAACTGACCAACAGATGTATCCAGAATGCCTAATATGGAAGATTAAAAAAGGTAATAAATGTATCAGTAGCCACTTTTCCTTCTTAGGGAAATTCAATGAATTTTTAGATGTGTATTATATAAGGGTGTTTATTTAGTAGAGTATTATTAAGTTTGAAAATGCATTTGAGTCATTATTTACATCAGCTAGGGAATAGTGTACAGTCAGTATAAAAGAGTGACTTAAAAAACATTTGGATTTGGCTTTGGGTACATTACAGAATTTTTCACTCGTTGCATTTAACTCTGCTAAACACTTATTGTAGGGATGACTCACTAAATAGCCCTAGAGAGAAATGGGAGGCTCTGGGAAAGTAGCCAATGGTGTCTTCATTTGATTGGTTGAACAACTCCCATTCATTAAAAAAAGACTGGGGGCTATTGGTGCGTCCTTTGAAGAACCTCTCCTTTTTATTCAAATTTCTGGTTCCTAGCAGGGCATTCACCCAGCGGAGAAAAAAAAAAAAGTATATAGATAGATGATAGATAATGAAAATACTTATTAAAGTAATGTGTGTACAAGGCTCAAACAAACACTGACAGGATTTTGCTCTCACTATACAAAAAGGGGAGCACTTGTTCCATTAAATGGTATTATTCTTTGCAATCTCTAATAAATTCCTTTATAACTTCCTTGAGAAAGTGTAGTATTAGGTGTTAGAACATAAAACCCCCTTATTTTCATCTTTTAAAAAAATCAGTATGAGGAGTTAATAACCTTGTTTGTAAAAAAAAAAAAAAAAAAAAACTTCAAAGAAAAGGATAATTTTACAATCTTAAATCTGATGACAGAACAAAAAAATTAGTCTTTCTTAATTTATAAGAAAAGACAGAGGAAGAAGTGTTTTTATGTTGTAGAGAACAAACACCTCAGGAATATTGCCATCCATGGCACAAACCTCAAAACCTTTCATGCAACAATTATATGAGGTACGCCTGAATATGCTGTGCTATGAAAATGCTGAATTAAAAGATCTGTGGTGTGTCCCCTCTATGCTGTAGGTAAAGGCTGCTGCTGCTCTTCCAATGAAGTATCTTCCACTAGAACGCTTTTGGCCAAAAGTAATAGTCCTTTCTCTAACTGCAGATGTTCAGCACTAGGCATTATCTGAGTCAGTAGAGAAGCTGTGCACCAGATTTTAGGAGCTCAGTACTATAATCAAAACCTGTCCGTCCTGCAGTCAGAATTTCAATTCAGCCTTGACCCTTAAGTGGGAAATTTACCTGCAGTGTATTGGGTCCCTTCTGGCTTCTTTCTCAGCTTTGCACTGCTTTTGCATTACCATCTCTACTGCTATTTCCATTAACCAGTTAGTTTCTGGGGCAGAAGAAACCTTAACACCAACAGCACCTTCATGCTTAATCTGTTTTCAATTCCTCCAGCACACAGTCATAACCTGCATTCTACGTTGTTCATCTGTGGATTTTATTAAGCCATTTTCATTAGCAATTAATTTGATAAGCCTACTAGTGTTTGCAGCCATGTAACTAACCCAAGCAGGATTTGCAGAGGGAAAAGTAGAGACAAAGGAAGATCAATGCCCTAAAAGAATGGAAAATAGATGCGGGATTATACCCTTAAATTAGGAGATTGCTAACTGCACCAGAACAGAGCCACCAGTAAACAGCAATGTTGTGTGAGACCCTGTCAGAAGGACTGCTTTGAAAGGATTACTCAGAAGATTATTTTAGAAATGAGAATATCAAAAGTGACCCAAATAAACCAGCCGTGTTCCATGGCAAGCTGAGCAACCCAGAAAAAGCCAGAAAAGCCAAGTCCTACTTTTAAAACTTTACAGGTACTTCTCAGTGCCTCCCTCCACCCACTAAAAATGGCCCTAGTCCCCAAAGAAAAACAACGACCCTTAATAATGTGTTAATTACTCATCAAAACACAGGCTTGTGACTTTGCCCGAATGCCTCTGTTTGTGAAAATCTGGGGAGCTAGCCTGAGGTTTTTTTCACCAAATGTGAGAAGGCAATGCTTTTCTGTATTTCCCTCCCAGCTTTGCTGAATTTGCAAGTCTCTCTCGCCCTCTGTTTCTCCATCTGCACATCAGGGAAATCGCAGCAGCCACCAACCTAATTCATGGGGATATATGAGTTTTTAATGAGACAATATTTATAGAGTGCTTTGAGCTTCTAGGAAAATTCTGCTATGTAAATACTAACTATTCTCGGGGTACTATTAGCACAGTCTCTTGAATAAAATGAGGGCTTTTATTAAGACCAGCTAGCAAGAAAAATGTGTCTTCAGCAAAAGAGAACAAAGCTATTGGGGCTATTACCCTTAAAAATATTAATCTATCTTCTTTCTCAAATTTCTGTTTTAGAATGAATGACACAAGTGGGGAGTAGGTAGGAACAGATGCAACTCAGGTAAGACTAGCTAGACACAGGAGTACATTTACATCTGGGTGCCAACTTTAGATTTGACCTTTCAGCAAGGAAAGAGACACTTGATGCTTCTCACTCAGATTGAAAATCTACGTTGGTAAATACACAAACACAGCTCGAGTACCCAATGGTAGATCTCCTTCACTTCTAAATTAAATCATTTTCTTTAGGAGCCATGTTCCATGTTGAAAGCAAAACCTGTAGAGCTCAATGAGGAAAGAGATAAAGGGAGTCAGGTAGACCATGTGCTGTAGATAGAAACCTTCAAGTTGGTGGCTATAGGATTAACATCCACTCTAAACGTCACAGTTAGCCAACATGGCAATTCCATTTATTCCATAATACAATCTTTCAAGTCCCTATTATATTATCCCTTGTATTAGTTTGCTAGGACTACCATAATAAAGTATCACCAACAAGGGTAATGGAAACTTATTTTCTCAACAATCTAGAGGCTAGTAGTCAAATACCAAATGGTCAGCAAAATTAATGTATTCGGAGGCCTTTTTCCTTGGTTTGTAGGTAGCTGTCTTATCCTTTGGTTTTCACATGGTCTTTCCTTTGTGTGTCCCTGTGTTCTAATCTCTTCTTTTTATAAGGTCATCAGTCATATTGGAGTAAGTCCACCTTAATATCCTCATTTAACTTAAATTATCTCTTTTAAAGCCCTATCTTCAAATAGAGTCACAGTCTGAGGTATCAGTGGTTAGGACCTCAAAATATAAATCTAGGATTGGGGAGGGCACCATTCAGCACATAACATCCCATTTTACAATGGAGAAAATGAACATAAAGAGCAGAAGTGATTTTCTTTAAGGGCTTTAGACCCTTTAAATCAGCGATGTGGTGGCATTGGTCTTGAGTCCTCAATTCTGACTCCTTAGTCCTATCTCTTGTGGGTGGGAAGGGTACAAGGTTCTCAGTGTAGGAGAGGAGCCATATTCAGAACTCAGAAATGGTTCTGCTATCTTCGGGAAACAAAAATAATTCAACTGAAGCCAATCATAAAAAAGTACGCCATTTTAAAGAAAAAAGTATAGTTACATATTAGTTCTTGTCATTCACAAGTATCCCTAAATAGGCTAGTTATTCATAGGCTTATAAATATAATTTAGGAGTAAAAAAAAAGAGTAACTTTGTGGGGATGGCAAGGAGGGAAACAGATTGCTTGGAGATGGTAGGAGGTTTTCATTATTCTTACTTTATTATACAACACCTAGACTTGGGAGTTACTTCTTAAAATATTTTTTCCAACTCCATGCCATTTGATAGTTCTATCATATTTCCATGTGTTATTAGAAGATTTTACCCCAGAAAGAAGAATAGGTATTTCCATCTGTTTCTCACACAGCACCCCAACATAAGGCTTATGAAGGCAACTGTTGGAAGGGTCTGAACATCTGGATATAGTTTACCAGACAAATGTTTCATAAAATACAACAGACATGCCCAAAGCATGTTAAGGTATAGAGCCTAGGTGGCAGGCTTTACAGCAGTTAATTGGATCATATTTTCACAAAATTTAATCTTTACTCCTCTGGCAAAATGACACCCTCCCTTCTTTTCTTTTTCTTTTTCTTTTTTTTCTTTTTTTTAATGTTCTCCTGTGAGCATTTTACATTTAGTCTCTATCATTTTTACTCATTTTATCTTGGAAAATCCCTGAGAAGAGGGACTTGCCCACCCTATAGACCAGAAAGACAAAGCAGGCATCATTGGGTCAGTCTCTACCCTCAACCCAACCACTAACCAAGTCACTGAGCCTTGCTTTTTCATCTGTAGCTTGCAAATAATAACATCTGCAGGGCCAGTTTCATGGGTGTGCAATAACAAAGGTACCCATTCTTAAGAGGGTCCCATGTTTGGTTTAATGCTCTGCTGATATGGTCTTCAAATTCATTATTTTTTTTTAAGATGTTATTTATGTTTGTATTTGAGAGAGTGAGCACACAAGCAGGGGAGGGGCAGAAGGAGAGGGAGAAGCAGGCTCTCACTGAGCAAGGCTCAATCCCAGGACACTGGGATCATGACCTTAGCCAAAGACAGACTCAGCCAACTGAGCCACCCAGGTGCCCCTCATTATCATTTCTTTGAACAAGTCAGCTCACATTTTCATTTTGCACTGGATCCCACAAGTTCTGTAGCCAGTCCCACATATCTGCCCTACCTACCTCACAAAGCCTGAAAAACCGCTTTGTCAACTATTGAGCTTTAAATGTGTAGACTAAATCAAAGTTCACTTTCACAGTACAAGAATGAAATGAAATGAGGACGTGCCTCCAAATGAAACTGACAGGGAAAGCAAGCCTGGGTAAGAAGTCAGGAGACTTGGCATCCAGTCCTGGGCCTGTAACTGTCTGGGTGGCTTGGGGAAAGCATTTATCTCTTCATACCCCAGCTACCTCATCTGAATATTAATGATTTTTTGGTTCTCTTCTCTGGTGACATTAGTGCCATCTGGGTTTTACCCTCAAAAACTCTGATTTAATTATTCTGAGGTGGAATGTGGGTGCACTTTGGGTACTAGTATTTTTTAAAGTCCCTAGATGGGTAAGAATGTGGAACAGCTAGCAGCTGGGTATAGACTGGTTTAACAATTTGTAAAATGAGTGGTTGTATACACTCAACTGAACACACACACATATATACCATGATCAAGCAATTCCATTTTGGATATATACCCAACAAAATATTTACATGGGTTCACCAAAATAATCATAGCAATATTTATGGCAACACTATTGCAACAGCCAAAACCTACCATCACCCTAATGTCCATCAATATTAGAAGAGGTAAATAAATGGAGGCATATTCATATGTGAAAGGTTTGGCAACAATGAGAATGACTGTATTACAGCTACTTGCAGACTCTTATAAACCTAGTACTGAACAGGAAAAAGAAAAACAGACAGAAAAGAGCATAAGACACTATTATTTATTTCATGGATATAAATTTCAAAAGTAAGCAAAATTGTTTTACAGTATTCAACATCAGGACAGGGGCTACTTCTATAAGGAGGTAATGACTAGGAAGAACATGGGGCTTCTAATAGCTATGAATGTGCTGTTTCTTAACCTGGTAATGGTTATATGGGTATATTCACCTTGTGAAACTTAATTGAGCAAACACTCATGGTTTGTACATGTTATACTTCAATAATAAGTTAATATTAAAAATGTCTCCATAGGGGTGCCTGAGTGGCTCAGTGGGTTAAGCCTCTGACTTCAGCTCAGGTCATGATCTCATGACCCAGGGTCCTGGATCTAGCCCAGCATCCACGTGGGGCTCTCTGTTCAGCAGGGAGCCTGCTTCCCTCTCTCCCTCTGCCTGCCTCTCTGCCTACTTGTGATCTGTCAAATAAATAAATAAAATCTTTTTTAAAAATTCCTACATCCGGGATGCCTGGGTGGCTCAGTTGGTTAAGCAGCTGCCTTCGGCTCAGGTCATGATCCCAGGGTCCTGGGATCGAGTCCCTCATTGGGCTCCTTGCTCGGCAGGGAGCCTACTCCTCTCACTGCCTCTGCCTGCCTCTCTGCCTGCTTGTGTGTACTCTCTCTCTGGCAAATTAAATAAATAAATAAATAAATAAATAAATAAATATAAATAAATAAATAAATAAATATTCCTACATAATTTTAACATGCAGCCAAGGTTGAGACTCTCAAGACTAGACATCTACAATGTCCCTTATGACATTGAACATTTTTGTTATACTTTTCTCAGACCTTTTAAGATCGAGTAACAGTAGTAATGCCCTTCATGCTCCCTTGATACCTGTTTTCCCCCTTCTATTCTCTCAGATTCACCTTCAACACAGAAAGCTCCCTCTATGCACTGGAACTACAAGTTTTTTTAATCTGCAAGTCCAAAGGTCAGTGAATCAGTCACGCACAAACTATTTGATCATAGAAACAAGTATTTCTTTATATCCAAGCATTTACTCACTCATTTGTTCATTCTACATTCCATAGAGAGTCAATGAAGAGAGGGAAGGCTCCCTTCCCTCTCTTCATTGTTATCTTGATGCAATAATCACACCTCTAGATGCACTGGGCTTACCCAAGCACATGGTCCTAAAGAGAGCAGAGTGAGCATGCTCCGTTTCCTCCAGCTACCCTGGAGATTGCCTTTCTCCCCAGCCCTCATAGCAACAGATAAAAAATAGTCTACTTGCTCTCCACTGGTAAAGAACATATTGGAGAAATCTATTTTAAAAACGAGCAGAATACCTAGTAGAACTCAGGGATGAATTTATCAACAAAGACCAATAGTGCTGCTTCCATGTTACACCTCTGAGCACCCAGTCTAAATGTGCAAGTCACGTAAGGGTCGCATGGCTGGCATCAGACCCTTTGAGCCCTTTGGTCCTTAGAAAACAGAATCTGATGGGGCACCTGGGTGGCTCAGTGGGTTAAGCCTCTGCCTTTGGCTCAGGTCATGGTCTCAGGATCCTGGGATCAAGCCTCACATTGAGCTCTCTGCTCAGCAGGGAGCCTGCTTCCTCCTCTCTCTCTGCCTGCCTCTCTGCCTACTTATGATCTCTGTCTGTCAAGTAAATAAATAAAATCTTTAAAAAAAATAGAAAGAAAGAAAGAAAGAAAGAAAGAAAAGAAAAGAAAAGAAAAACAGAATCTGAGAGATTTGCATGAGTAAGATCATAAACACAAAGCCTCCACTTGCTGGAGGGCACTCAGAACTGCAGCATTCTCTGCTGAATTGCCTCTTATACCCTCAAGGGGACACAATTCTATTGCCTCTCTGAAATCCAAAAACCCAGGGAAAACGTCACCAAACACCAAACATCACCAAACACCAAACACATTCATGACACATTCAATGAAAGTTTTATGTATTTTACTCAGAATAAAGGATGCTAATAAAAGGATACCTACTGTGGCACCCTGATAGCAGATTTAAGGTAATTTTCTTGTGGATTCAAAGGCATAGAATTAAGAGACTTGTGGCTGATTACATTTTACACTTTACTCTGGTAGCAGAAGTGGCATTTACACTTTAAAGAAAAGGGAATTGCCTTGAAGGCAATTGTGTTCAGAGTTTGTTTAGAGTCCAATGCTCCTCAAGAGGAAAGAAATATCACTTTTATATGCTCAAGATGCTGAAGTTGAACTAAAAACAATAAGGGGTGTGATAAAAATCTTTAAAAATGCTATTTTTTAAAATCAAACAGGTTGAAGTCCCAAAACATAAGATTTCTTGGAGAAATTATCTAAAATATGTGTAAACGTTGCATAACTCTGCTAGCCAAACTTAGCATTTAACAACTTTTTTAACCAAGAAAATGAAATTATCTCCTAAATTTTTTAAATTTGTAATAAAAATGCACACACATTAAATAAAGCAAAATCTCTTTTTCTCCCTTTCTGTCTCTCAAAATATATACACATTCCAAAGCAAATATAACAAACTATAATATTGTTCAATTAGCTTTTAAATGTATAATTATATGCTTAAAATTGCACTTAACTAAACATTAATACAGATATTAATTTATAATGGAGATCAGTATTGGGGAAAGTATACTCCACTCATTTAAAATTAACTTTTTTAAGGATTTTGTTTATTTATTTGACAGATAGAGATCATAAGTACCAGAGAGGCAGGCAGAGAGAGAGAACAGGGAAGCAGGTTCTCTGCTGAGCAGAGAGCCTGATGTTCGATCCCAGGACCCTGAGATCATGACCTGAGCCAAAGGCAGAGGCTTTAACCCGCTGAGCCACCCAGGTGCCCCAAAAATTAATTTTTATATCCAGATTTTTTTTAAAAGATCTTATTTATTTATTTATTTGGGAGAGCAATGAGAGCAGGGAAGGAACAGAGGGACAATGAGAAGCAGACTCTGCACTGAGTGCTGAGCCGAACACAGGGCTCTCAGTCTCACCTATGTCCAGATTTAATAGTACCAGTGATGCACACTACTCAATAACAAGTATTCACTGAATATCTACTATTTATAACACCTCATCCTTAATGTTATAGAAGATAGAAAGATGTCTAAGCAAGGCCCTTTCCTTCAAAGTACTTGTAAGTTCTAATGGTCAATATCAAAGGGATAATGTAGTATATGCAGTGAATGCTTTAACAGTTCTGACTTAGAGTGACTCTAAAATTAGACAGTTAGGGACAGATTTCTCAACTAGACTTTAAAGACTTGTTAACTGAGATAACTGGAGTGTCTTCCAGAGAGAGGGAACAATATGAACAAATTCATAGAACAATATTCCTCAAAATGGGCCTATTAACAACATGCATCACAATCCATTTAAGAAATGAGACCATTAGTTATATCCCTACACATTTTGGATCGAGTAAGCCATTTTAAAGTCCAAGAATATACATTTTTTTAATTTTAATTCTAGTACGGTTAACATACAGTGTTATATTTTCAGATGTACAATATAGTGACTCAACAATTCCATACATCACCCACTGCTCATCCCAAGTACCCTCTTTAATCCCCATCATCTCTTTCACCCATCCACCCCCCCATTTTTAAACAGCATGTCAAGCCATCACTAGCAGCAAGAATAGAACGCAAATAATATATTCAAATTAAAGACTAATGCAGAGAAAAGTAGATGAGGTCTGGCAAAGTGGCTTGAAATGGTTGACTGGAAAAAGAGTGTGGACTTCTTTTTGTAAAAAAAAAAAGGGGGGGGACAAATCCTTTGAGCAGAGAAATAAGGAGGTCAAAGTCATATTCGCTGATTGGGCAGTGGCGAGAAGGACAGACTGGAGTGGGGGACAGAGAGAGGCAGAGGGAAAAGTGAGATGGCTACTCCAGCTGTCCAGACATGAGGGACTATGTTCCGGTGGGGATGGAAGGTGAGTTAACAGACAGAAATAAATGGATATTGAGAAAATTAAAAACAGATCATGATATTCACAACATGAAATAGAAAATCCTCATGCCACTCTATCGCCATGTTCACAGCAAGATAATCAGCTAGGCTGTGGCTGTTTCCCCTCATGTGACTCGTATCACCTTTCCTTAAGAGTTGCTGTTTAATTGCGATGGTGCGTGCTGTGAAGTGTGTAAACCTGGCGATTCACAGACCTGTACCCCTGGGGCTAATAATACATGATATGTTAATAAAAAAATAAAAAATTTTAAAAAATAAAAATAAAACAAAATAAAAAAATTTTAAAAAGAGTTGCCATTTAACAATGTTAATTCTACCACCATTTAATTCGCCCTTTAAAATAAAAGTTATTAAGAATCCCAAGTACTGAATTTCTTTTTTTCACTGAGATATTATTGACATATAACACTATATAAGTTTAAGGTGTGCAGCATATTAGTTGAACACATTTATGTATTACAGTATGATTATCATCATGGGAATAGGTAACACCTCTATTGTGTTCCATAATTATGTCTTATTTGTGGTCATAACAATTAGATCGATTCTCTTAGAAAATTGAAGTTTCTAAAATGGCATTGTTGAGTATATTCACTATGCTATGCAGTAGATCTTCAGATCTCATTCATCTTCTAGTTGCAAGTTTGTACCCTTAAGCAACACCTCCATAATTCTTCTTCCACCCTCCAGACCCTAGCAATCATCCTTCTCCTGTTTCCATGAGTTCAGCTATTTTTAGATTTCATGTAGGTGAAATCCTACATTATCTTTCTATGTCTGACTTATCTTATTTAATGGAATGCTCTCTTCTTGATAGCATTGCTTTGAGATCAAGACTGTACCTCCCTAATCCTTCCTCAAAGTCATCCAAAACAAGCCCAAACCCAATAAAAAGCCCATCCAACACTGCTCACTGAAATGCTTCTGAAGTTTTTCTAGAGTCTCTCTTGCTAAAGCAAGCTAAATAAACCTAACTTTGACCACAGGTATATTCCACAGTGGACTTCAATACATAGGATATCAAGAAAGACAAATCAACACTAAATGGTTAATTGAAGAAAGAAGAACAGTTAATTGAAAGAAACAAAGAAGAATAAAAAATAACTTTAATGTATGAAGACTGAGTAAATGTAACAGTACCTTGAAAGAAAAAGAGATATCAGAAGTATGAGCTAATTTTAGACTTAATAAACTTGAAGAGACAAATCACATTCAAGAGAAAATTTTAAGCAGAGAACACCTTTAAGGGCCACCAGCAGTAGAGGAGACATCAAGGCAAGGTAGAGATAAAGAACCCTTTAAAAAGGTGTGCTTTATCTCCTCCTTTAACCTGACACAATACCCTCTCCACTTTTTCCAGCCAGGTACAGCATTCAAAGATTCTTATTAAAGTATCCTCACTGGTTTCTGACTAAGTGCTTTTTTGCACAGCATCAATGGGGAGATCAACAAGTCATTAATTAGGTTATGTTATTTGGCCTTAAAAAGGAAGGAAATCCTGCCATTTGCAACAACACAAATGAAACTGGAGAACATTCTGGTAAGTGAAATAAGCCAGACTCAGAAAAACAAATACTGCATGATCTCATTTACTGTAGAATCTTAAATAATAATGTATCGTGTATTTGAAATTTTCTAAGAGAGATCTCAAATGCTTTTAATACACACACAAAAATATATTATGTGAGGTGACAGATACATTAATTTGCTTAATTGTGGTTATCATTTGGTTATCATCCTATGGTTATCACATCACCTTATAAATATCATAATGGCTTCTATCAAAAATAATGAGTGTTGGCAAAGATGTGGAGAAACCAGAACCCTCGTGCATTGCTAGTGGGAATGTAAAATGCTGAAGCTGCTAATGAAAACAGTATGATAGTATAAAAATTAAAAATATAATTACCATATGATCCAGCAATTCCACTTTTAGTATATATGCAAAAGAATTGAAAGTCAAGTCGCAAAGAGATATATGAATGCCCATGTTCATAGCAATATTACTCACAATATCCAAAAGGTAAAAGCAACCAAAATATATGCCAGTAGATTAATGGATAAAGAAATGTGGCATATACATGCAATGGAATATTATTTAGCCTTGAAAAGGAAGGGAATCCTGGTGGATGAATCTGGACATATGCTAAGTAAAATAAACCAATCACAAAAAGACACACACTATATAATTCCATTTGCATGAGCTATCTAGCGTAGTCAAATTCTTAGAGGCAGAAAGTAGAATGGTGATTTCCAGAGACTAGAGGGAGGGAAAATAGAAAATAAGAGTTTAATGGATAGAGTTTCAGTTTAGCAAGATGAAAAGAGTTCTAGAGATTGGTTGCACAACAATGTCAATGTATTTAACACTATTGAACTGTATTGTATACTTAAAAATGGTTAAGATGGTAAATTTTATACTATGTACATTTTACCACAATTAACAAAAAAGTCAGTAACACATGACAAGGAAAAAGGATTGTGTTCACTGGAGGTCATCTTCACTCAGAGTTGGGTCAGTGCCCGTAACTGCTCAATATTCAGTCTCTTCAGAGCAGTGACCTGTAGCTATAGCTTTGTAGTCTCTATGAAGAGAGTGACCAGGTAACAAGCAAGGCACTTAAGTAACTTCAGGAAAAGTTGTCCTCAGAATCATTTCCCCAAGAAAAGGAACACCTGGCTTAGGAGTCTAAAACAGGAAGAGCAGGGAGTTGAGAATTTTAAAGTAGTTAGAAAGATGGGCATATGTCATGGAAAGAGTATGATGCAAGAAAAGGTAAACTTCAGGAGAAACAGTTTGAAAGTAGAGAGTTTCAAACTAAAGTAAATGATCAGGAAAGTAAGCCACACTTTTAGAGCAGGTCATTAAGAGGACAGAAGGTAAGATATACCTGAAAGGGAAAAGCCGGTAGTTTCTGTATTCTGGTTTGAGCCATCAGGCTCCATTCTTCCTTGTTACTGAAAATATGTATCTACCTGCTAGTTTCTCAGGCATACTGACACACGGCGGGGCTTGAGGGTGGGAATCAAATTTGGACTAGGTAGTCAAAGCAGGAGTTGGAAAGAACATTTTCAGTATGTTGTTGGGATTCAAAGTTACATTCATTAAAGAAATCAAACAGTGAGAGTGAAATGCAAGTTGTTTTCAAAGAAAAGAGAAATAAGGTATTAGTCTTAGAGGTCAGCAGGGACAATCATGAAATATAGCTATGTTTTCTTTCCTTCCTTGTTAGGAAATGTAACCGATACGAAACGTAACCGATACAACCTGTGAATATGTTACCTTATATGGCAAAAGAGACTCTGCCGATGTAAAAAAGGTCAAGGAGCTTGAGATGGGAAGATTACCTGGGTAGAACCCATCTAATCACATGAATCCTTGTAAGTGGAGAACTTTACCAGGCTGGGTCAGAGATGCTATTTTTCTGGCTTTGAAGATAGAGGAATGGGGCCATGAACCAAGAAAGGCAGGTAATCACTAGACTGAAAAGAAAAGGAAGCAGCGCAGGGCTCCAGAAGTAATCAATCCTGCTAACACCACGATTTTACCCAAGTGAGGTCTGTGTTGAACATCTGACCTCCAAAACTAAGATGATAAATTTGAATTGTTTTAAGCCAGTATATTTATGGTAAATTGTTACCATAGAAATAAGAAATAAGACTTCTTCACAAGTAAGCTTATCAAAATTGCAATGATAAATTGTAGCAGGGTATAAAATCGTGTGACATGGTAGGGTATTAACTAAAGCATTATATCAAGTTTAATAAATACACCTAAAATATATCCAAGGGCTAGATATCTACCAGTTATTCTAGTCTTGAAAATACATTTTCTAGGTATCTTGAGAATGGAAATGTATTCATCTTAAATAACTAAAAGTAACATACAGAAGAAAAAAAAAGCATCTTTGAACTAAGGAAACTTTGCTTCTGAATCAGGGTACATTCGTCATTTACTAAACACTTAACTATTCAGTGCCTTTCCTGTGTCCTGCTCTCTAGTATGCTGTGGTGATTGAGGACAAGATGCTAAGAGCTGGCAAGCTTATATTCTAGTGGTGTACTATAACAATAAAGAAATAAGCACATAAAAGTATGTCACATGATGCTAAGTGCCTAGAAGAAAAATGAAATGTAATTTAGGAACACGGGGTGAGCTAAGGGGACACTAATACATTAAGGATGGCCAGAAAAGTCTTTCTGAAACTGTGACCTCAACGATGCTACCTGAATAAAGTAAAAGAAGTATATACATATTTAGGGACATGTGTTCCAGGTAGAACAATAAGTGCAAAGGCCCCAGGATGAGTATACATTTGACAAGCTAAGAGAATAGTATGAAGTCCCACGTACATGGCACAAAGAGAAGTGGAAAAGCAGAAGGAAATGAGCTCAGAAAGGAAAGAATGGGGAGGCAGATGACATAGGAACTTACAGGTCATTTTTAAGACTTTAACTTTTACCCTGGGTGAGACATGAAGCAATTATAATTAAGGTTTTGAACAAAACCATGACATGATTCTAGTTAAATATTAGAAGAAGCTCTCTGAGTGTTATGCAGAAACTAAGTGGGAGGGTTGGGGAGGGCAAACATACAAGAATTCAGTTAGAATGAAGGTATTGGTGACTTGGACGACAGTGTCATCTTAGAGGTGGTGGTTGTGTTCTGAAGCTGACAGGGTTTGCTGATTGCTTGTAGATTATGAAGGAGATAAAGTAGTTAACCATGATTTCAAGATGTGGGACTTAAACACCAGGAAAACAAGATTGCCAATCTGCTGATATCCTCACAAGACAAATTATGGTCCACTACCATTTGGCTCTAGGGAAACATTCCAAATCACCTTGCCAAACTCTAGATTACTAGCCACACTTTCCTGCTGCCCTCCCTAATGGCTTTGCCGTTGCGATCCACTTCAGACTTTCCACTATCTGTGTCCCACTGACTCCAAGGATGAGGTCAAGCCCTGTTGGTATTGCCTTCATTCAGCATGAAGATTGGAAAAGGAGAAGCAAAATATTTTTCTCTACTCCTTGCAAAGCCCTTTTAAAGTATTTTCTACTAATTAATCAAAAATAAATCTCTGACTGCTCTTGATGGTGATAGGCCTCTGAAAACTCATATCCTAAAGATGTATAGGGTGTATCTAGTTCCTTTGTTAAAAACATGGTGACACTTTTCCACAACATTCTCAGCTTTGAGGCTTTAACCTAAATTTGGAAGTAATAAGTAAACTCCCTTCCTGGATTATGCTAAATATATATGATATCATGTAACCAAATAAAATAACTAGAAATTTAAATTTTTAATTTAAGTAAGTTAAATTCAAAAAGTGACTTATTCCCCAATGTAAAAATAGAAAACTAAAAATAGACCATTTACAAAAGAAGTACCAATATATAAATATGCAATAACTACATGAAAAAAGCATGTTAATAAGAAAGGAATGCAAGAAGATAATGTCCATATATTAAATTGGATATGATCCAAAGAATCCCATTACTTTCATACACAACATCAGAGGAAGTAAATTCTATTAGTACAAACGCACAAATTCTAAAAATGTATTTTTTTAATTAAGAATGGCAAAATATTCCTAGAGATTTTTATTAGAGTATTATATGTAAACATAAACATTTGGAATAAACATTTGGAATCCATATGAAAGGCCAATAGTAGAGGATTGATTAAATCAATTAAGGAATACCCATACAATAGTATTTATTAAAATAATATGTATATACATATATATATGCATCAAAAATACTCATAGTGTATTGCTAACAAAAACTATATTGTAAAATAATAATGTAATCACATACATGGTATATTTAGATTATAGAATTAGTATAAATGTATATACGCACACACTATCCATAGCATTAGTTGCATTTGTCAATTATGCTCTAAATTTTTCTATTAAGTGTAAATTTTGTTGATAGAAAAAACAATAAAATTTACACAGATGTCAGAAAATTCATATTGACTTTAGAAAATGTAGGATAATGATGAGAAAACAAGGGGAATACAAAATTACCTACCCAGAATGACTGCAAATAAGTAGAAAAGAAAATTTTGAGTAGAGAAAGATGATAATACATTAAAATATTCATAATCACCATCTCTTGGTAATTCTTCCTTTTACAGTTTATATATTTCTTACATCAAGCATATGCTATCTCTATCATTTAAAAAGTTGCTGTGTTTATCTTATTTCACCATATGATTTCATTTAAATGTGGAATCCCTGCCCCCCCCAAAAAAAACAAAAAACAAATGAATAAACAAACAAAAAGCCCAATAAGACCCACAAATACAGAGAACAAACTTTTGGTTGCCTCAAGGGAGGAGGTATTGGCAAAGTGGGTGCAAGGGTGTGGGAAGTATGGGCTTCTAGTTATGGAATGAGTAAGACTTGGGGATAAAAAGGCACAATATAAGGAATATATTCAAAGGTATTAATAGGGTCGCATGGTGACAGATGGCAGCTACACTTCAGGTGAACATAGCATGTATAAAGATGTTGAATCACTGTGTTGTACATTTGAAACTAAGGTAACATTATATGTCAACTGTACTTCAATTTTAAAAAAGTTATTTTAAGGTTTTATGTTGTTCCTATTGTTCTACTTGCCTCCTTAGCTGCATACATTTGTGAACTTAAAGCTGGGAAGATAACTGGTTTTTATTGTTTGTTTCTCCCCCCTCCCCTTTTTTTTTACATTGCCTACTACTATTGTTATGAAAAAGCTTGCAACTAAATGATTTCCCACTTCATCTTTGCCTTTCTATCAAACGTTTGGTAGAAATTCAACCCTTACTGTTACTTCTTTCTAACTCTTCTGTTATGACCTAGCATGTTTGTTTGGGACTAGGATACATTATTTTGAAAAATGAGCATTAATCACAGAAGAAAATTATTCAGGTGGAAGTAGCAAAATCTGTGGTTTTATAATACAATGTCTAATACTGATATCTACAAAAAAGATTTCTGTGTGGAAAGGATATCATCTAACAAAAGAGATAAAGATGAGGTCTCTGACATACCAAGGAAAAAAACCAGGGACCATGATTATTAAGACTTAGCAGGAGGGAGATATAGCTCTGAGTCACCAAACTAGATTAGGTCCTCGAGGAAATCTGTAAAATTAAGTCTATAAAAGCTGGCCCAGCTGGTTAATTAGCACACTGTACAGCAGATTATGTTTTATAGTTTGATTTTTAAATTCAAAGCTACAACCTAATAAGTCAAGCCAATTATATTACCAAGGACTTGATGACTTCTTCCTTCTTATATGAGCTCACCACCAATCGCTAAACTTGCATTTATACACAGCAAGGGTCATTTTTGTTGTGTGACTGATTTCTCAAACCTCCATGTTAAAGCATTATCAGTGGACAAGGAAATGCTTCCAGAACTGCTAACCCACAGAACACCAGGCTCAGACCCCAACTAGTGCCAACTGAAGGAAATGATTCATTTATTAAGGTTGTAATTACAGCTATGAAACAGCTGGTTATGGGTTCTTTCTCCAGGCCTCAGCTACTTTCTAACATCTGTTGTTAGTGAGTAGAGAAAGCACTGGCATATTCTTCAGTATCCTCTCCTAGACAGGAAAAAAAAAAAAAAAAAAACAAGAACAAGACAGGAAAAAAAAAAAAAAAAGTATTTCAGAAGGCTTAGGGTGATCAGTTTAGACAATGAACAATAAACAGATCAAACGTTGGAGAGTCAAGATGACCAATGTGAGAACTTGAACAGGATCAAATACTGGAGACCTTGTGACATCTTTCAGTTAACACCAAAGACCCCCCGTCAAGTGCATTATACTAAAATGGGCTCCACTGTTCATCAGGTCTAAGCTCCTGCTGCTGCTATTGCTGTTCTCCAACTGCTCTGGCTCTCCACTTCCATTTCATTACAGAGCCTGTGTGTTTTGCTTTACATAATTCAAATGCATTTCTCTCTCTCTTAATATCTCTCTCTCTCTCTCTCACACACACACACACACACACACACAAACACACACATACACACACTCACACACACAGATAAACTTTTAATTTTTTCCTGAATACGCTCTGCATTTTTCCTATTTTCTTTTGTTTTCTCATTCTGTTTCATTAGCTCAAAATGCCTGTTACCTTTGCCCTGCCACCTCCCTCTGTCAAAATTTTATGTATCCTTACCATCCAAATAAGCCTTTTTCATGAACACTATCCTTTTTGTTTCTAGTTGCAAAATGAATCAGTGTAATCTAGTTGTCAAGAAAGATTGTTGGGGGGGCACCTGTGTGGCTCAGTTGGTTAAGCTGCTGCCTTTAGCTAAGGTCATGATCCCATGGTCCTGGGATTGAGCCCCACATCTCTGGCTCCCTGCACAGTGGGGAGCCTGCTTCTCCGCTGCCTGGCATTCCCCTGGCTTGTGCTTGTTCTCTCAATCTATCTCCCTCTCTCTGTCAAATAAATAAATAAAAATCTTAAGAGAGAGAGAGAGAGAGATTGTTGGATCCCCTTTGCATAAATTCAATTGTTTTAACACTTCTTACTTGCACCATATTGGGCAAATTACTTAACCTCTCTTTGTCAGTTTTCTTATCAATAAAATGGGAAAATAAATTTACCTTTAAGAATAAAATTTAAGATCATATTTAAACATTCCCTAAAACAGTGCCTGGCAGGTACTAAGTGCTCAAAAAGCTTTTTATTAGTTTCTGCGGCACAAAACTCTCTCTACCCAAAGCCATATTTGTGGAGAGACTATTTGAAGGCTAAGATCATATAAAGAAAAACAAATCACATCTTTTCTGATGATGTCCTCCAAATAGAATTAATAAAGAGATTCAACATTCCATTCAAGTGCTACCTTATGTCAACTATAAATACTCATCCTTGTGTTTCTGAAACAAAATGATAATTTGGTTCACTCTGGGTGACTTAGAATGCATGTAAGTCCTTTTACTGGCCACTCTGTGTCAATCCTCTAGTTAGATGTTATTTCATTGCCATAGAGCTTTCCCTCACATTCCCAGGGTGTAACCTTTAAGAAGATATTTAATATATACAGAATCCCAGTTCCTGACAATAATCACAGGGTAGGAGGTGCAATGATATGAATGAATTAGATTTAGTTAACATTATTAGGACAATTAGCAGTAAATACCAGTGTTAAACAAATGGAAGGATCTTACTGCCACTTAAGGGAATAGGTCATGAGAATGATTCAGAATGAATTTTTTTTTTTAATTTTATTTATTTATTTGACAGACAGAGATCACAAGTAGGCAGAGAGGCAGGCAGAGAGAGGGGGAAAGCAGGCTTCCTGCCGAGCAGAGAGACCGATGCGGGGCTCGATCCCAGGACCCTGAGATCATGACCCGAGCCGAAGGTAGAGGTTTAACCCACTGAGCCACCCAGGTGCCCAGAATGAATTTTAAGGACTGGATTTTAATCTAAATAAATGATTTTGAGGATGCCAAGCAAGAGCCAGAATTTTGACACTTCCATTAGAGACTGTTTCATGAGAAAAGCGTACTTTAGAGTTTTGTTCTTTGGAGGCTTGAATTATGTCAGACAGTGAATTACCTCATCTTTCAGGATCAATAAACCACTTCAAGCTTTAGAACTTGGTTCCTCTTTCAAGCCATGACTATAATGAGATGACACAGCAAATTGCCTAAGGAAGAAAGTAACACTAAGAAAAGCGAAGTCATACCAACTGAATGTCAATACCATTAGCATTTATTAAGGACAAAAGGAGGCACTATTTGACTTTGCTTTGTAGATGCATCCAATCAGTAAATTCTTATATATTCTGACCTTTCAGGTGTTCTACTCTGAGGAATAAATGAATTAAAGAGAAAGTATAAAGGGCAGAGATTTGGCAGAATATGTTATTATGTACATACTCTGAAAAAGATATTTTCTACCAAGTTCTAGTAAATGTTTGCTAAATTTCTAGATTTCACGCCTGTCCTTGTTTCTGAAAATTACATGCTTTGTTTTGCCACTGTTCTAGAGTAGAAATAAAAGCTCAATTGCTATTTTATATTTTTTAGCTGAAGTTAAGGTCAGTACAGGGATAAAGAATTCTCAAATTGGCTTTCCTTAATAGAAAAGTGCCTATTTGAGAATGTGCAGCTCCAGTAATATGATGAGGCTCTCTAATACCTAGTAATAATTTTTCTTTATGGTAGAATTGAGCAATTAAACAATTGAAAAATAGCTTGATTGTCTTTTTCAAGTCCTAAGTTTACCCATACTAGTGGGACCAAATAGATGGAACTGAAATATTTTCTCTGCCTGACTCCTTGAAGTATATGACCATTCTTCACCTACGACACTATCGTGCCCAACCAGGCAGAATAGCTGGAAAGGCAATACCGGTCTGTGTAAGAGGCTTTGTCCTCTTTTGCATGAACTGCACACATCAGTGAGGATAGAGAGGAGAGTTGGGTAGTGTAGGTAAGGGGAAGAAGGATGTACTCTAAAATTATGTCATATTTTACAGCCACTAAATCCACCCTTTGGCTTCATCTTGAAACTAGAAAGTTAATTTCAAACTTCACTCTCCTTCCCAGTCAATTCCTGTCCAGTCTACCCTCTAAATAGACCATGATTCCATCCTTCCTTTCCATTCTTCTCTGCAGAGAGAATTTGGCACTGCAGCAATCAATTTATTTTTGTCCAGGTAAAGGGGATGAAAGCTTTTGCGGATGGGTGGTTATGTTGACATTTGTAAATAAGGACACAAACCATCACTCATATGCATGAATTATGTAACATCCAATGCCTGTGGTAGAGGAGAGGCATTAAATTCTAACAGCCCGTTTTTAGAAATTTTAGGTTCAGTTACTGTGCTGAACTGCCTTAGTAAATTAACCCCCAGAGCACTGAGGGATTATATATTGGGAAAGATGAAGACAGCGTCGCTGTCGAGGGTTTGGGACTGGGTGTGGGGAGAGGTAAGAACAGAGAGCATCACACTTCATCACATATCCCTAACATCCAACAATAGTTTTACAAAAGAGGCAACTTTAGGTAAACAGTAGGGAAAGCCCTTGGAAAACAGACATCTGAAGAGTAGCACTAGTCTGTTTCAAGAGTCTAATTAATAAAGATCAGAGCCTGGATTTCCCTTGTACCTTCAGGACTGCAGACCAGCCATTCATGTGAGCATAAGGAGGCTCCTCCTCACCCACAGCAGCTTTCTGAGGACCCCTAGGCGGCTGGTATTCTCAAAGTAGAGTATGGTCCAGGTTCAAGGAGATCTTACAAGTTATAGGTATTCTCAAGAATCTGATCTCCTTGAACCTCAGAATCTTCAGAATCAAAATACAAATGCCTAGTCCCCAGAAGATTTTGGATCACACTTCTGGTTAGTGAACATCCATGGGGGAGAACCTTGGTTCCAGGTAGTAGCGCACAGAGGAAGTAGTAACTGCAGCCTCGGATTCAGTACTTTTTCGACATGAAGTACTTCACTCAGTGTTTTACATACATAGTCTCATTGAATATTTCACCTTCACAATACTAACATGAAGTAAGTGCTGTCAGTGCCATTTTAGCCATAAGGAATCTGAAGCTCAAAGAGTAACCTATAAGTGACAGAGCCAGAATTCAACCTAACTCCTCTTTATGCCAAATCCAAGCCCTTTTTAATCTACCATGACAGAATACTTCCTCTTTGAGATTGTCATGGTTCTAACTCTTATACAGATACTTACTCTACGAGCTTGAATGACTGGGGAGTTAAGGAGAGGGTGGATCAGCATGTCTCACTTTCTTTAAAATCTTACTTAAAAACTGATGTTTCTATTTTTAAGAACCCCTCAATGGGGCACCTGGGTGGCTCAGTGGGTTAAAGCCTCTGCCTTCAGCTCAGGTCATGATCCCAGGGTCCTGGGATCGAGCCCCGCATCGGGATCTCTGCTCAGCAGGGAGCCTGCTTCCCCCTCTCTCTCTCTGCCTGCCTCTCTGTCTACTTGTGATCTCTGTCTGTCAAATAGATAAATAAAATCTTTAAAAAAAAAAAAACCCTCAAAACAGGGTTAAAATGAAGTTAAATGAGCTAATAACATCGGATTTTTTTTCATGTGTAGATTGCTAACTCACACTTATTTTAGGAAATACCAACATTTTATATGGCTTCTATATCCTTCCCAGTCATTGGTAAGTAAACAGATTTCTTGGACTCATCATATGCCCTGAGACACTTAGGAAGCCGCATCTTTCCATTCTTACCACATCTTCTAGATCTGTGTCTAGGTCCTCCAAGTCCCAAGTTATAAACTCATCAGGCTTTTCTGTGTATTTTCTACTTTGTCCTGATGCCAGCAGTATATTTCAGTTGACTCGACTGATTAGGACACATTAATACTACTATTTTCCTCTTTTTTTTCACCATTTTTCCCCTAAAACTAAGTCCATTACTACTGGAGTCAAAGAGTAAAATCACTTCAGCAGAACTTTGTTAGAAATCTTAGAGTTACCCCTGTGATGCCCACCCCACCACCACCACCTTTTTTTAAGAACTCAGAAACTCCACATTTTTTGCTATATATAACATCAGTATCTGCATACTAATTTTTAAATGACATTTCTAATTAAGAGCAAGAAAAAGCAGTACACCCTAACAGTGAACATTAAAATTAATCATTATGACATTTTAAAGTAGTAAGTAGAGAAGTACCATCAAATTTACAAATCAGCAACTTGTGTCCCAGATAATAACCGGTGGCCCATCTTTTAGAATCCCATAGGACTCTGACACAGAAGAAATTTGACTCCTCCATATGCTTATTGCCAAATCTGACAATCTCTTCATGCTCCCCCTGGGCAGAGATTTATTACCTGACTACCAACATAGCACAATAGGAGCCAAGGACTGATGAGCACAAAGTCCACCCAGGTCCTCGGGGCCAGAAATTCACGTAGGCAGAGCAGGGTATAGTTAAAAATGGAAAACCATGTAAAAGTTCTGGCCAATTTCCCTCTAAATTATTATCTGAGAATGAATTCATAGAAAAGAGGTTTGCATTTTAACTTACATGACAAGGATTGTTGCTGAAATAATGATCATGTGGTTTCTTTAAGGCAGCTGTCTATAATATAACGGGATAGATGGGTGAGAGAGAGGCCAATAAGGACAGCGACAACATGTCTTTTTGTCACAGGCAACTGGCATATCATATGACTAATCTTCCCTTGTTTAGAGACAGATAAAGTGTGGGAATGCCCCATTAGCCATGAAATGGGATTGCTCTGAGTGTGAAATGAAGATAAACTGGAACTCCACAATCCTATTGGTAAATGAGAACTAGTTGCGCTGCTTAACATCTTTCATGATGTAACCATGGCGAATGGTCATTCATCAAATTTTAAAGCCTGTAATTACCTGGATGAATTTGTCTGAGAACAGATTATGCTGCCAAGGTGGTGATAAAGAATTTAGAGACAGCCCTCTCTAATACACCAGCTTTTTGTCATATAAATTAGTGTTTTCGTTTCATTTCAAGTTCTAGTTAATTAGCTACGTTTAAGTGGAAGAAATCAGGATCTCGTATAATTCTTTTAAAAACATGGATCACAAGGAAGTAAACTGGCTGTTTAACAAAGCCTCTTCCCTATATCCAGTCACTTTAAAGCAATGGTAAGGGGCACCTGCATGTCACAGTCAGTTGAGAGTCCGACTTTTGGCTTCAGCTCAGATTGTGGTCTCATGGTTGTGAGACTGAGCCCCACATCAGGCTCCGCACAGAGTCTGCTTATGACTTTCTTTTCCATCTCTCGCTGCTGCTTTGCCTCTAACCTGTGCTCACATGCATACATGCTCACTTGCTCTCTCACTCTCAAATAAATAAATCTTAAAAAAATAAATAAAGCAATGGTAAGAAAAATTTTCTTCCTTGGTGGAGTATAAATGCTTGCAATTAGTTTGAGATGGCAAGAACTACACATGGTAGCTTAAACCTTAAAAATCGGAAAGCCCATAAATTTTTTTTTCTTCAAAAGTACCTAACTTTAAGAAAATAAAATTTTGAACATAGCAATTTTGGTTTTTAACTTGTAAGAAGATAACTATTTTTTAACACTAATGCATTACCTACAGAAGCTGAAGCTTTTGCAGGTCAACTTAGTAATTACTATTCTTTTCTTCTAAGCGACACAGAATTTCCCATCTTTTTCTGATTTTGAACTTACTTTGTTTCAGGTGACAGAAAGATCTGTTATATTTTATTTTTATTTAAGACTTTATTTATTTGAGAGAGAGTGAGCGAGAGCACGGGGCGAGGGGTAAGGGGTACAAAGGGCAGAGGGAGAAGCAAACTCCCTTCTGAGCACAGAGCATCAATCCCTGATGTAGGGATTGATCCCAGGACCTGAGCCAAAGGCAGACACTTAAATGACTGAGCCACTCAGGTACCCCAGATCTTCCCTATTTTAATATTTCTATTTAAGTGTCCAAGTTTCATTTCTTATAGTAGTTATGATCTATAAAAGTCACCACAGACACTGAATTAATCACACTTAAACATGGCCCCTAGGGTAAGCATAGGGTTATGTTCTTATGAGCCTCTGGTCTCATGTTTGCCAGCATCTCATCTTTAAATAGAAACACACAGAAAACAAGAAATTAATACATACATTAATTAACATAACCCAGTTTTATGTTTGTTTCTGCATAAGACAACTTACTTAATATATATTGTTGATTCATTAATATTCAACTCATAGTAACTCATGTCTGGACAAAATTCACCTAATACGCATATTTTCTTCCTAAGACCTAGCACAGCCTTCTTGTGCTTAAGAGCATTAGGAGCAATACATTTCGGCACAATACACTATTTCAGCAAAATCAAAAAAACAAAACCAAACAAACCAACAAAAAACCAACAATAACACAACTAAGTGTGACACTACGAAGACAACCCCCCACCCCCAGGACACTTATTTACAGTAACAGAGGTAAAACAAGAAGGCAGAACAGAGTCTTGTTCAAACTCTGCTGGGAATATGAACATCAGGGACTTCATTTTCATGTGTGGCTCTTCACCTGTCTGCGAAGGACTATAAAGGACCAGAGATACTGACGATCAATTTGTGGGTTACAAAAAATTTTAGTAAACTTGCAAATACAGAAACTGAATAATGGCAATTGACTGTATAAAATAAATGTGCTTATCATTTCAATGGAATCTGAGGGAAAGTTAATTAAAATATAGAACTGAGAGGTCATTACAAATTTGAACTGTATTGGTTGGACTATCACTTCCACTATACTCAAAAATCACAAATGTGTTTTGTTCTAGGCATTAATAAAAGATAAAATTGATTCAATTATATAAAATAAGGAAACTATGACATAGAAATGAAATGCTTAGTTCATCACTTATTCGTTTGTTTCTGTAACTGTGATTTTACAGTTAGAGAATTCTGGGGCCTAGTTTTCTCACAGCCCATTTCCCTTACCCTACTATGCATGCCCACCACATTCACAGTCTACCAAAGTTTGGTTCTTCTCTACCCTTAGGCATATGGAAGGATTACACATCACATTGTTGGAGTTTCTTTGTCCCACGGAATTTGAGTAGTGGTAGTAACTGTGTGAATTTTCCATGTGAAAGCATTTGCTGATGCATAAATCAGCCTCTATTCCTTTTGTGACTGTGACCCACTTTCCCAACAGTGAAGTTTCCACCAGTTTCAATCACAGAGAGGATGGTATAAAATAGAACTTCCTGCTGCACTGTCATTATCAGCATACGACAGGTATTTGGCAGGAATTAAAGAGTAAAACTTTGTTGCTTAAAGCTATTGGTATCTCCTGCAGTAAAATCTAGTTTTTCATAACTGATAAAAACACCTAAATTAAGATTCTCTTTGGTCATTTTGGAAATACTGACAATATTCATTGAATAATAATTTTGAGGAAATCATTCTGCATGTTTGTCTTTAAAATGAGTCACATACTCAATTACCAAAATTAATATTTGTATTAAATACTCATGTTCCAGCCATTATTCTAAACACTTTAGACTTATTATCTCACTTAATGTTAGCAATGATGCAATGAATATTTCAATTTTATGCATGAAGGAAATGAGAATCAGGACTGAGAGACCTCAGATGCCCAGATTCATACACACAGTTAAATGGTAGTGCTGGGATAAGAAATGCCATCTGTCTGAGGTCAACACCTTGCCTTTAAATGCTTTGAAGCTTCCTGAGAGGTTTGTTGTTGTTGTTTTTAACAATACATATACTTGCATCTCTGTAAATAAAAAGACTTCATTTTAAAAATAATTAAGTAGGGGTGCCCGGGTGGCTCAGGCAGTTAAGCTCTGACTTTGGCTAAGGTCATGATCCCAGGGTCCTGGGATGGAGCCCTGCATTGGCCTCCTTGGTCAGCGGGGAGTCTGCTTCTTCCTCTCTCTCTGCCCCTCCCCTCCCCCTTGCTAGCACGCGCTTGAGCTCTCTGTCAAATGAATGAATAAATAAACAAAAATCCTTTAAAAAAATACTATTTCCAAAAAGAGACAGGAACTAATTACAATTGGAGACCACTGCAGTGATCAAAAAAGAGGCAAAACTGATTTGAAGCATCTTAAAGGGGTTTTACCAGAGAGAGCAACCTGAGGAGACAACGGGACTTCAACAGAAAGTAAGAATGAACATAGATCACAAGGAGCTAAAGGGTAGATTGGGAGTCATAAACGGCACTAATAACAGAGACTAAATACCACAGATGACAAATTTGCAGTAATGTGGAATAAAAATCTCATTTCACCAAAGAACCTACTAAGCAACTATCAGAAGCATTGTCTTTAAACACCAGTCATGGCCAATGGAAACTCAATGTCAGAATTTAATAGTCAAGTGGGAATTTCCCTCTCTCCCTGCAATCCTTTTATTCCTTCTCCAAAAACTCTGCATTATATTCAGAAGAGCAGAAGCCATAGCATTTAGTGGACAGGTGGGAGAAGGAGCTACATGGCCCATTTTAAAACTTAAACTTCCATGTCTCAGGGACCCTTTGACACCCCCATTCTAGACATATTGGGATGGCTGGTCACCATAGAGAACACCTGAGAAAAGAGAAAAGAAACCAAACATGCTCCTGTTTCTTACTTAAAGTTTCTTTCCATCAGTTTACATAAGCTTGGAGAGAAGACAGGTTTTAACTTTAAATATTATCAGAGGTTATCATCCCCACCATTGTAAGATTATCTATCTGTATATAGAGAGATAATATATATAAGATATATATGACTAAACAGATGTTTTCTTCTCCCAGTAAGTAACCAGTAATATTACAGCATTTAGACAAGTTGTTAACTCAAGAAAACAAGGAAAAAAGGTCTTGTGAATTTTATTTGTAGGGATAACTTTAAGGAAAAATAAAATTACTGAGACTATTCTATGACTTATGTTCTTTCAATGTGCCAGCTGCAGAAAGTAGAATCCTTTAGATTTTAAACTTAATGTACTTGGAATTGATATTTATATATCACATGAAATAAGACAATCTCTTTTTTTATTAATTTCCTTTCAGTGTTCCAGAATTCATTGTTTATGCACCTCACCCAGTGCTCCATGCAATATGTGCCCTCCTTAGTACCCATCACCAGGCTCACCCAACCACCCACCCCCTGCCTCTCCAAAACCCTCAGATTGTTTTTCAGGGTCCACAGTTCCTCATGGTTCATCTCCCCCTCTAACTTCCCCCATCTCCCTTCTCCTCTCCATCTCCCCATGTCCTCCGTGTTATTCCTTATGCTCCACAAATAAGCAAAACCATATGATAATTGACTCTCTCTGCTTGACTTATTTCACTTAGCATAATCTCTTCCAATTCCATCCATGCTGATACAAAAGTTGGGTATTCATCCTTTCTGATGGAGGCATAATACTCCATAGTATATCTGGACCATATCTTCTTTATCCATTCGTCCATTAAAGGGCATCTTGGTTCTTTCCACAGTTTGGCAACTATGGCCATTGCGGCTATAAACATTGAGGTACAGATGGCCCTTCTTTTCACTACATCTGTATCTTTGCGGTAAATACCCAGTAGTGCAATTGCAGGGTCATAGGGAAGCTCTATTTTTACTTTCTTAAGGAATCTCCACATTGTTTTCCAAAGTGGCTGCACCAACTTGAATCCCCACCAACAGTGTAAGAGGGTTCCCCTTTCTCCACACCCTCTCTAACACATGTTGTTTACTGTCTTATTAATTTTGGCCATTCTAACTGGTGTAATGTGGTATCTCAATGTGGTTTTGATTTGAATCTCCCTGATGGCTAGTGATGATGAACATTTTTTCATGTGTCTGTTAGCCATTTGTATGTCTTCATTGGAGAAGTATCTGTTCATGTCTTCTGCCCATTTTTTGACATGATTATCTGTTTCGTGTGTGTTGAGTTTGAGGAGTTCTTTATAGATCCTGGATATCAGCCCTTTGTCTGTACTGTCATTTGCAAATATCTTCTCCCATTCCATGGGTTGCCTCTTTGTTTTGACTGTTTCCTTTGCTGTGCAGAAGTTTTTGATCTTGATGAAGTCCCAAAAATTCATTTTCGCTTTTGTTTCCTTTGCCATTGGAGACATATCTTGAAAGAAGTTGTTGTGGCCGATGTCGAAGAGGTTATTGCCTATGTTCTCCTCTAGGATACTGATGAATTCCTGCCTCACATTGAGGTCTTTTATCCATTTCTAGTTTATCTTTGTGTATGGTGTAAGAAAATGGTCAAGTTTCATTCTTCTACACATAGCTGTCCAATATTCCCAGCACCATTTATTGAAGAGACTATCTTTTTACCTGCTTTGTCAAAGATTATTTGACCATAGAGTTGAGGGTCCATATCTGGGCTCTCTACTCTGTTCCACTGGTCTATGTGTCTGTTTTTATGCCAGTATCATGCTGTAAGACAATTTTTCTATTGTGTGTATCCATTTGTGGAATAATTTATTCTTGCTCCATATTATGATTTCATTTTTGTCATTTAACAACTTTCTGTATATATGGAAGTCTTTTAATTAACTGAATATTCTATGGCACTAATTTCATCCTAACATGATTATTATAGCTTTGTGACATTAACATCTTCTAAGCTAGGTCTCCCCCTTATCCTTCCAAATGGACTATTTGGTTTTTTTTTTTTTTTCATCCAAATAGATTTTAAAATCAATTTGTTTTACACAAAAACACCTTTGGTATTGTGATTGACATTTCAATAAAACTAACATTAAATGGGGGATAACAAACATCTTTAGGACACTAGTGTATCTCTAACATTTCAGGAAAGATTATCTTCTCTATACAAACTTCACACACCTTTGACTTAAATCTGGGTATCTTATAGTTTGAGTCACTAATGTAAACAATATATTTATATATATACACACAGGTGTATATATATATATATATATATATGTGTGTGTGTGTATACATATATATATATACACATTTTTTAAGATTTTATTTCTAATTAATCTCTATACCCAACATGGGGCTCAAACTCACAACTCTGAGATCAAGAGTCACATGTTCTACAGCCTATTTTAATATATATTTTAAAATTTTCTCCTGGTTTCAGGAATTTTCTTATATCAATCCTAAAATAGCAATCTGATGGAAACTTTAATATTTGGTAGATTTACTATTTGGTAATTTAATATTTGGTAGATTACCTTGAATATTCTTTGTAAGCAGTATTTTCCCCATGTTTATATTATTCTAATCCTGTATTTTTTATATCTTTTTCTTGTCCTCGTGAGCTGACTAGGACCTCCAAAATGAATGGAAGCAGTGATCAGAGGCACCACAGCTTCATTTCTGCTTTGAAAAAAAATGATTCTATCATTTCATTGTTAATTATGTGTTTTGGTGTAGTTTTGGTAGCTAACCTTGGTCATCTTTATCACATTAAGTTTTCCTTCTTTAAGGTATACTATTAAGATCTGTTATTGTTGTCCAATCTGTTTTTAAAGCATCAGTGTTAGATTTTATTAAATGCTTCTATAAAGATGACCATATTTATTTTTTTTTAAGATTTTATTTATTTGACAGAGCACAAGCAGGGGGAGCAGCAGGCAGAGGGAGAGGGAGAAGCAGGCTCCCTCTGAGCAGGGAACCTCATACAGGGCTGATCCCAGGACTCTGGGATCATGACCTAAGCCAAAGACAGACTCTTAAATGACTGAGTCATCCAGGTACCCTGACCACATTTAAAGATGATTTAACCCCCTTCAATTTCTTGGATACACCTAAATTGGTCCTAATGTATATATGTATGTATCTTGCAAGATCTTGTCAGCTTAGGGGTTTTTTTTTTTTTTTTCATGATTTTTCATCCTTCATGATATCCCCATATTTTTTTATTTTAAATCCCTTTGTTTGATTTTCAGATCAAGATTATATTAGCCTGATCAAATGATTCAAGGAATATTCCCTTTTTTCATTGGTTTGTATAAGGTTAGAATTATCTCCGAAAAATTGGTAAAACTCTCTTTAAAAATAATCTGGTGGTAAAAAACAAAAAAACAAAAAAAAAGTCTGGTGGATAGTAAAATTTTTTTGGTATATTTATATTTACTGATTAAATTTCTTGACTGGCTATAAGATGATTTCAATCTTTTATGTCCTCTTTAGTCAGTTTGATATGCAAGATTTTGCTAGATAATGTCCGTTATATAAAAATGTTCAAATTGGTTCCCCTTTTTCTTTTTCACTGAAGATATAAATTTAAGACTCATAACTTTTAAAAATATACTCTGCTGTTATACTATTGCATGTTCAATTAAAAGCATCTTGACACCCATTCCTAAAAACAAAAGTATGCTACTCTACATTTCTTACATGCCTAACAGCCTTATTACAAGTAACAAATTTATAATTTTACTTATTCCATTTTTGGTACTAATTGTTACACTGTAAAATATGGACAGAATAGTGCATAGATTATGTGTATAGTTCAGCAAACTTCTCAAAAGGACACATATGTAAAACCAGTACCTACATCAAGATAAAGTGTATTACTAGTACCCCAAAGAAACCGCACTTGCTCTTTCCACTACTGTACTGACTTTTCACACCATATATTACTGTTTTTTAACTTTATACAATATGTATTCATCATACTATATATGTAATTCTTTTTTTTTTTTTAAGATTTTATTTATTTGACAGATCACAAGTAGGTAGAGAGGCAGGCAGAGAGAAAGGAAGGGAAGCAGGCTCCCTGCTGAGCAGAGAGCCCGATGCAGGGCTCGATCCCAGGACCCTGGGATCATGACCTGAGCCGAAGGCAGAGGCTTTAACCCACTGAGCCACCCAGGCGCCCCTATATATGTAATTCTTATATAGCTTCTTTTATTCAACATTATGTTAGATTTAAATATGTTGTCATGGGTAGGAATAGTTTATTCATTTTAATTACATGAATACTGAAGAGATACAGAATATATCACTATGAAGACTGTCTTTTTCCTTTACTTCCCTTATCTGCCTAAAAGCAGAGTCTCCTTCAAGAACTGAACTGTCATAAGTCCCTTCGCTAAAAGTCACAATCAGGGAAGATAGACTTCTATCACCAGAGATAACTCCAGACAAGAAATCACCAAAGTAGACATTGTCACAAACTATTATATACCCCATCTATTCTCTAAAAAAGCTTATTTATCTTTCTTAAAATCCTTTTGTTTTCTTATAAGCGTGCCTTCTCTCCCTCTACTTCCACTATTAGTATCTAAGCCCCCAATCTAACCACCTCTTTCAACCAAATTTTTCTGTGAACTCCCAATGACATATGTAAATAAAAACCTGTTTTTTCTTTTGCTAATCTGTCTTTTGTCAGTTTAATTCACAGACCCTCAAACACTGAACCCAAAAGGGTAAGAAAAGTTTTTCCTTCCTGACAATGCTGTAGCACAATTTATTTACCCATTATCTTTTAATGAATAAAGCTGCTCTGAATGTGCCTGTGTCTGCTCATGCTTCTGTGTATGCATTTTTGTTGACTATATCCTAGAAATATAATTTCTGGATCAGAGAATATATGTATAATGTTCACGGTCAGTAAATATAGCCATACTGTGTTCTAGAGTAATCATGCTAATAATGTATACCACCACCAAATCAGTCATGCAAAAATTCCAGCTATTTCATAGCCTCACCATTATCTATCTTTTTAAATTTTAACTATGCTGGTGAGCATATGCTGACATCTCATTGTTGGCTTAACATATATATTCCTGTTGATACAAAACAGATTTCTATATCCTCATTGGATATTTGGGCATTATTTGGGGGGTAAAAGTCAAGATTCTTTCCCATTTTATTATCAGTTTATCTATCCTTTTAAAAAAAAACTTGTTTTGTAGGACTCTTTCTTATACTCTGGGTAAAAACACTTTTTTGTTTCTTAGGTCATAAAATATTTTCTCTTCTATATTGTCTTGCCTTTTCAATCTCTTAATGATGTGTTCTGATACACAGAAGTTTAATGCATCCTCTTCTCACATGATTAGTAGTATATGTGAAGGTACATTTGCTATCTTTTCATATAACTTTTTTTAATCAGAGGGGTTTTTCAATTATCTGTCATTTTGGCAGAGACATATGCCATTTGCTTCCTTTTCTAAGAACATAAAATCAATTTTTCTGGAGACCAGTTATCAATATATAGGTCATAGGTCACCTGCTTTCTCTTTTCTTATGTGCCATGGCTGAAGAATTATGACCAGAATTTTTTTAGCTTCCAAGTATTTGAATTTCTTCCAAATTTTTTCTTGTGATTGAGTCCCAGTTTCAAAGCATTGTGGTCTGAGAATATGCAGGGAATAATCTCAGTCTTTTATATCAGTTGAGACTTGATTTGTGACCCAGTATATGGTCTATTCTGGAGAAAGTTCCATGTGTGCTGGAGAAGAATGAGAATTCTGTTGTTTTAGGGTGGAATATTCTGTATATATCTATGAGCTCCATCTGGTCCAGTGTGCCATTCAAAGCTCTTGTTTCTTTGTGGATTTTCTGCTTAGATGATCTGTCTGTTGCTTAGAGTGGAGTGTTGAAATCTCCTACTATTAACGTATTATCATCAATATGTCTCTTTATTTTGGTTTCAAGTTGTCTTACGTAGCTGGCTGCTGCTGTGGTGGAGGCATAGATATTTACAATTGTTAGATCCTCTTGTTGGATAAGCCCTTTAAGAATGATATAGTGTCCTGTATCTCTAACTACTGTTGTTAGCTTAAAATCCAATTTGTCTGATATGAGATTTGCTAGCCCAGCCTTCTTTTGATGTCCATTGGCATCAAAAATGGTTCTCTATCCCTTTACAAAGCTGTGATCACCAAGAGAGCATGCTACTGGCACAAAAACAGTCATACAGATAAATGGAACAGAATAGAGAGCCCAAATATGGAGCCTCAACTCTATGGTCAACTAATCTTTAACAAAGCAGGAAATACTATCCAATGGAAAAAAGACAGTCTCTTTAATAAATGGTGCTGGGAAAATTGGACAGCTACATACAGAAGAATGCAACTCAACCATTCTCTTATATCATACACAAAGATAAACCCAAAATGGATGAAAGACCTCAATGTGAGACAGGAATCCGTCAAAATCCTAGAGGAGAACATAGGAAATAACCTCTTCAACATCAGCCACAGCAACTCCCTTCAAGACACAACTCCAAAGGCAAAGGAAACAAAAGTGAAAATGAACTTTTGGGACTTTTTCAAGATCAAAAGCTTCTGCACATCAAAGGAAACAGTCAACAAAAAGAGGCAACCCACAGAATGGGAGAAGATATCTGCAAATTATACTGCAGACAAAGGGCTGATATCCAAGATCTATAAAGAACTTCTCAAACTTAACACCCCAAAAAACCCAAAAAACCAAAAAACAAAAAACAAATGATCAAGTCAAAAAATGGGCAGAAGACATGAACAGGAACTCCTGAAAAGAAGACATACAAATAGCTAACAGACACATGAAAAAATGTTCATCATCATTCACCATCAGGGAAATTCAAATCAAAACCACATTGAAATACCATCTTACACCAGTTTGAATGGCAAAAATCAACAAGGCAAGAAACAACAAATGTTGGAAAGGTTGTGGAGAAAGGGGAACCCTCTTACAATGTTGGTGGGACTGTAAGTTGGTACAGGCACTTTGGAAAACAGTGTGGAGGTTCCTCAAAAAATTAAACATAGAGATACCCAAGACCCAGCAATTGTACATGGTATTTACCCCAAGGATACAGATGTAGTGAAAAGAAGGACAACATGCACCCCAATGTTCATAGTAGCAACGTCCACAATAGCCAAACTGTGGAAGGAGCTGAGATGCCCTTCAACAGATGAATGGACAAAGAAGATGTGGTCCATATATACAATGGAATATTACTCAGCCATCAGAAAGGATGGCTACCCAACTTTTATATCAACATGGATGGAACTGGAGGAGATTATGCTAAGTGAAATAAGTCAAGCAGAGAAAGACAATTATCATACGGCTTCAATTATTTGCAGAACATAAGGAATAGCATGGAGGACATTAGGAGAAGGAAGGGGAAAATTAAGGAGTAGGGGAATCTGGGGGGAGACAAACCATGAGAGACTATAGACTCTGGGAAACAAGAGTTTCAGAGGGGAAGGGGTGGGGTTATGGGTTTAAAAACATTTTTTTTATAGATTTTATTCATTTATTTTAGAGAGAGGAAGAAAAGCAGGAGGGGTAGAGGGAGAGAGAAAACAAAAATTCTCAAGCAGACTCCACACTGAGCATGGAGTCCAATGTAGTGTTCAATCCCAGGACCCTGAGATCATGACCTGAGCTGAAACCAACAGTTGGATGGATGCTTAACCTAATGGGCCACTAAGTTTGCCCCCAGAACTTTTTTTTTTTTTAATTAGGTAGGATCCATGCCCAGCATGGAGCTCGATGTAGGGCTTGAACTCAAAATCATGAGATTGAGACCCTGAGCTGAGATACAGACTGAAACACTTACAAGACCAAGCCACCCAGGCATCTTCAGAATTTTTTTTTTTAATATATCTCATGCAAGTAGGTTCTGGTTGTGGTTCTATCATAACTAGAGAGAAGTTCCCTGGATCAGATTTTTCTAGGTCTCCTAAGATTCTCCTGCATCACTTGTCTTGGCCACATTGGTTTTATTTGGGTTTTTTTTTGTTGTTGTTGTTGCCTGGGTTTTACTCGAGGCATTGCCAAGGCAACAAACTGTGCATGAGCACCACACAGCTACCAACCTCACAGGAGCACAAAGCTTCTAATGTCTCTTCCACAGGACTAGGGCTTCCTGCCCCAGGGTTTCTCTATTGCTGGTGAAATCAATACAATAGGATTGACAGCCCTCAAACAGAATTTTAACCATTTAGAGGTAAAAGCCAAAGGAAAATTTCATCTCTTCTACCCCGGGGCAGACTGTCTTGAGAAACATTTGTTCATATGTTGTCTCAGAATATGGCCCTGCAAATCCAAGCCATCAGTTTAACTTAGTACCAAGAGATGGCTGTCTGGGTCACCCAGTCCCTCCTTCTCTAGTCTTCCACATTTGGCTTCCCTGAGATTGTACTCCCCAATAAATTAGCATCACATCAACTTTTGCCCCAGTGTCTGTGCTTTCTGGGAAAGTTGGAGAAACAATCACTCTGTAAGTCAGATTCTTACATTAATCAGGACCACTGAAATACATGATCTCAGTTTCCTTTTCCTTCTAAGGTTCAATAATTGTTTCTATTGGGGAAAAAAACCCAAAAACCTTGTAATTCTACCCCTGCTTGTGATATGCCCAGCTGGCACTGAAAAACCACTGAAATGGAAAAGCATGGAAAAGAAAATATCACCTTTAGGGTTTGCATGATGAAGTTGTTCAAATTGGCAATGTTTGTGACCAATTAATCTCTTTAATTACCTATACTTCTCAAACACAATCCCTCTGATGTCAACTATTTTGTTCTATGAACAAGAATAAAAAATGATTGTTTTGATGTGTGAGGACCAGTTATGCCAACTCAACTTTTTATTACCAGATTTTTTTTTTTTAAAGAAGCATCTCCAGGGGCAGTTGGCTGGCTCAGATGCTAGAGCATGTGACTCTTGATCTCAGGGTTTGAAAGTTCAAGACCCAAGTTAGGTGTAGAGATTACTTTAAAAAAAAAAAAAATGGGGCATCTGGGTGGCAGGGTCAGTTAAGCATCCGACTCTTCCTTTTGGCTCAGGTCTTGAACTCAGGGTCACGAGATCAAGCCCCATGTGGGCTCCACAGTCAGAATGGAGTCTGCTCGAGATTCCCTCTCCCACTCCCTGTTCCTCCCACTTGTGCTGTCTCACTCTCTTTCTCAAATAAATCTTAAAAAAAGAAAAAAATCCACATTTAAAACTATCCTTTCTATGTTTCCTGTATTCCCTATCTCTTAACCTCAAATTCTGACTCTCTGCCAGCTTTAAGTTAGAAAAGTCACCACCAAACATACTATATTGTAATTTCTTTCTTCTAGTAGACATAACTTTAACCAGTTACCTCTTGCCATAGAAATGAATAACTGCATTAGTAATTTAATTAGCATTCTCTACATTCTCAGTGTGGTTTCTGGAACAGCCACCAGGATCAGTTGGGGGTACTTAATATTCTCATACACTTGTCCAGATCAGAATCTTTGGTGTTGCAGCTTAAATGTACTCTTTTAACAACATCCACAAGTAAGTACTTTTGAGGAGGTTCAGAACCCAATACCCCCACACATGATATCTTGGCAAATTGAGTATTATAAAGTGATTTGAAAAAATGGCAGGTTCATTTGGAACCTGGGAAAATGGGCTCCACAGTCAGAATGGAGTCTTTGACCTTTCGCAGAAGGAGGTCATAAAATTCTCATGCGAAACATGTCCTCTTTATACCCAAAGAAAAGGATATCCTTATCTCCAAGACAAAGGGACAGAAAGAAGAATGTGAATGAATCGATCCTGCTAAATTTCTCCAAGTTTACTACACTTACCTCATACTCTTTCCCTGATTATATTTCTCCACAACTGCCCACTGTTCATCAAATCTAGCACTGAAACACTCAGATTTAACCATTTCTTCATATATTGATAAAGGCTTCCATGTTATATAAAATTTACAGTAAATACATGTCTATGCTGTTCTCCTGTTATTCTATCTTTGTCAACTTAATTTTCAGACCCAGCCAGTGACCCTAATAAGATAAAGGAAAACTTTTTACCTCCCTTATATTCTTATAAAGTTTGAGGGGTACTACTTTATTGAAGGTACTAGTACCTTCCATCCAGCACATAGGTTCTTATAATCTTCCAGGAGGCAAGGGCAAAAAAAAAAAAAAAAAAAAAAAGGTTTCTCTTATCAGATAAACATCTTCCTAAATTGGTATTTGACAAGGTATGAAAAGGTATTTGTTTGACTGACAACAGTTACAGTGGGTCCCCAAATGGCTTGGAACCTTGCATCAAAAGAAACAAAGTGCAGGGCATTTTTGGATTCACTTCAGAGGATTTTTTTCTAAACCAAAAGAAATCACAATGCATTGTATTGTAAAGTAGATGCACAGTGCTGGAAGAATTAGTATTTTCAGAGAAAATAGTCTGTTAGTCATATTAATTTATAAACTGGTTCCTTAAAATTTTTCTTATAAAATAAACTTTTGCTGTCCTGTCACATGTTTTCTATTTAAAATTTAATTAAATCACAAAGATTTCTAATCATATAAAGAGAGAGAAGCACATGCACACAAAATATAAAATGATAGAAGAAAATTTCAAAGGTCATTTTTTTCCTTGATTAAAACTCATAATAAAATTACAACAGCTATGTTTTTCATCAAGGAAGTATTTAAGAAGCTAATTTTTATATAAATATATTCCATGCTAGTTCAATAAATTAGAAAAAGGAGCATAATCTTGTTAAGATGCAATTCAGAGGGAACAGTGGGTGGATAACTACTAACATGTGAAAGCAATGAATGAATGTACTGAGTACATAAACCTTATAAGTTATTCAGAGCTAACCAACAATTTACATGGTCTTTTTTCCTAATTAGGTGATATCTAAAAATATTTTTTAACATGCTATGCAAATTTCCTTTTGCACATGCCAGTGGCCGTGGAGTTCCACAGCCGGTTGGGAATAAGGGCCAAGATCACACACCTATCAGGAACCTGTGACAAGGTCCTGTCATTATGCCAGGACTTGATGTTCTGAGAAGCTTGTTAGTGACTCCTTCAGAAACACTGCATAAAGGATCACAGGTTCCTATCAAGCATTCAAGGGCAAATATGATGGCAGATTTGGGGTTTTTTCTCCTGATTTTATTATACTGTTTTTCTCCCCTCAAAACCTACTTAATTCAGTTTGCAGGAGTTATAAAATACTTAATTGTGCCATAAAAAATAGTCTTGCAAACTTGACATTGCTGCTCCTTCTGCTTTGCTTTGTATTTACCACCAGCATTAAGGGCAAATGGAGCCTATGTCTCTCATTGCTCAGCTGGAAGACTTGTCCTGAGAACTTGGCCTAACAAAGGTAGTTACATAATTTGATCTTTCATATGTAACATCAGGGCCTTATTAAGTTGAGCCTAAATGGATAAAATTACAACTGAGGAAAGGAAACAGTGCTCATTGTAGAAGGAAACATCTCTAGAGATATTCTGGGTTTCACCCTTTTTCATGCTCAATTCTTTAATGACTGCTGATCACTCTCAAGTAGGAAGCACTGGTCCTGCTCTTATTAAATGACAGCTGATGGTGGAATATTAGCATGACACTAAAGAAGGAAACCAATGTACAGTACAATGATTTTTTTAAAAGGTTTTGTTTAGAATTTTCTGAATGCTTATTTATAAGACATGTGGATGAGAGGAAAAAAGGATTAAAAGAGAATTTTCTCACTTTGAGAAGATAAACTGAGCAAATTAATTGCCACCAGTCACAGAAATTTTTTATCAAGTGATCTTGATATCATGGACACAAGCAATTCTTAGGTAAACTATGAGAAATGGAAAAATAATTAGAAACTTTCAGCAAGGAGTTTGAAAATCCGACAGATGCTGTTTCATACATGTTGTTGGTAGGTAAGCCTAGTAATTTGGAGCTTCTTTCAGGTGAACCTGCCAATAAAGGCAGATTTTTCTTTGTCTTGTTTCCTTTATCATCTTAAAGGTAAGCAGAGCTAACATGTAGTTGAAAGCCAATGATGTCATTTTTTTTAAGATTTTATTTATTTGACAGATAGAGATCACAAGTAGGCAGAGAGACAGGCGCAGAGAGAGAGAGAGAGAGAGGAGGACGCAGGGTCCCCACCGAGCAGAGAGCTTGATGCGGGGCTCAATCCCAGGACCCTGGGATCACAACCCGAGCCACCCAGATGCCCCAAAGCCAATGACATCATTTAAAGCGACTATGAATTCCATAAAATCTTGATGCTTTATAAGGGGCCTATAAAAAGGAATAGCAACCTTAGAGTAAATAGCAATAAAAGTAACTAAGATGTCATTGGTTATGCTAAGAATGTTTTATTGTGATATATCTTACCATATACTTGACTGAGTTTAATCCATAATGTTAAAAGAAACCCATCTATGTGTAATAGGTCTTATTCTTCTAAATACTGCTAAATTGGTTTCCCTTGATGTCCCTATTCTGAAGAAACACTTAATGTCCTTTCTCTCCCTGAGAGTGAGATCAGTAGATTCAAGTGACAGCTGTGAGGCATTAGGACATGGAAAATTTGAGATTGAAGAAAAGTGACAAGAATTGCAATCCTCTCTTCCCACCCCAGTTTGTTACCTACAGAAAAGTAGAAGAAAACAGGATATTGGGAAGCAGTTTTATCTGATGAGTAGCAGAATTTAAGGAATAAAAAATTAACCATATATATCCAAAAGAGTTGAAACTGGAATCTCCATAAGATACTTGTACTCCCATGTTCGGTGCAGCATTAATTATAACAGCCAAGATATGGCAACAACATAAGTATCCCTGAACAAATGAACAGATACATAAAATGGGGTATATACATACAATGGAATATTATCCACCTCAAAAGACAATTAAATCCTCCCATTTGTGACAACATGGATGGGCCTGAAGGACATCATACTAAGTGAAATAAGTCAGTCAGAGGACAAAGGCTGCATGATTCCATTTATATGAGGTATCTAAAAGAGTCAAATTTGGAGTGCCTGGGTGACTCAGTCAGCGGTTAAGCAGCCAACTCGTGATCTCAGTTCTGGTCATGATCTCAGGGTAATGAGATCAGACTCCATGCTCAGTGGAGAGCTGGAGTCTGCTTGAGATTTTCTCCCTCTTCTTCTGCCCCTCCCCCTGCCTGTGTGCTCTAATAAATCTTTTTAAAAAATAAAAGAGTCAAACTCTTAGAAACATAGAATAGAACGATGGTCCCAGGAGCTGGGGAGGGGGGAAATGGGAGTTGCGATGTAGTATGCAACTGTGTTCCTACACACTATGGGCATATAGTTCTAGTTATGCAGGATGAATAGGTTCTAGATATTTGTTATGCAATAGTGTGCCTACAGTAAACAATACTGAATTACGCATTTAAAAATTTCTTGGAAGGATAGAGGTCATGTTAAATCTTATCACAATAAAAAAGAAAGAAAATTAAATGGAATTCATGGATAGAAGAATGAAGAAAATAAAACCTACTTTGAAAAAAATAAAAGATTAACCAGAATCTCTAGTCTCACCTCACTTCTTCCACTTCGTGTAGTTAAGTAGCTGAAGTTAAGCGCAGACCAGTAGACAGCTAAATCTGAGTATCTTTTCATTTTCTTTGTCAAAGCTACTTTTTTAATTCCCATTGAACAACTTCCTCATTCTATTGTAAAAGTTTTCAAAACTTCAAAAAGTTTTATGTAGTAGTCAACCCAAACAACTACACAAAATGCCTGTGTTTCAGGAGCTCACCTAAGTGTTTAACTTGTCCTGGTAGGTCTAACAAAAATAAGTCAGAGTGACTAGTACAGGACACACTATCCATAGCTGTACAAGGTATTCTAAATTTCCTTCCTGCATCAAGATCAATGACCAGAAGTTATAAGCTATATCCAGATAGCTACATCTCATAAATGTAGCTTAAAAATTCTTTCAACTGGGTGCCTGGGTGGCTCAGTCATTAAGCATCTGCCTTTGGCTCAGAACCCAATCTCAGGGTCCTGGGATCAAGTCCCACATCAGGGTCTCTGCTCAGCAGGAAGCCTGCTTCTCCCTCTCTCTCTGTTTGTTTTCCTCTTTCGCTGGGTCTCTTTCTGTCAAATAAATAAATAAAATCTTTTTTAAAAATTCTTCCAATTATGGTTTAAGGTTATGTGTTCTTTTTTTTTTTTTCTTATTTTATCAAATGTTGCCCTCAGAAGTAATCACCCAAATAATGAACATTTTGTTATTTCTACAAAGTCATTGTTGGAAAACACTATCCATTGTCACTGACTGGTGTTTTTAGTACAAGGTCGCACACAAAGACACACTGAGTAATATACTGTTCCCAAGAGAAGTACTAGTCATGCTGCTCTTGACTTTCCCTAAAGTCTCAGACACAGCACTAAAACTGACCCAAGCACAATGTCCACCATGTGGAACCACCATTCCCTAGTCCTCAATAGTTAAAAGATGAAGAAATACATCAGGACAGTTTGTTTCATACTCAGAGGCTACTTCTACCTTTCTATTATTGAATAATACATCGACTATTCTTTGAGGTGTTCAGAAACACAAAGGGCATAGATCTTTCTTCAAGGTCCATCTAGTATTGCTGAAAGACACGAAAGTATTTGATAAACAAGAAATTGTACCCATTGGGTGTATTCATTAGAGTACTCAGGACTTAATACTTCAGAATTAAGAGTGGATATCAACCACCCTTCACTTATAAATAACCTGCTTTGTATGCCTATCACCATGATCTCTGCCAGTGCAGAGTGCGGAGCCTCATAGGGGTATACGAGAATGCTGAAATAGTAGCACCACAGATATTTGCCCAGAGATTGGTTTATTTCCCTGTTTTTGAAAGAGATTCTCTTAAAACTGACAAAAAAAGTTTTCCTCAATATATGGAGAAGGAGCAAGTGGAATATGAGGAGGAGAATAGCAACAGCAGCATAGACCAAAAAAAAAAAAAAAAAAAAAAAAAGGAAGGAAGAAATCTGCAGCTAAGTTGAAAACATTAGAATTAAGAAGCTCTAAATCAGGTATAAAACAATGTACAATAGCCATTGTAACTACAAAACTAGAACACAATTTTTTTTAAGTTAAATCCAAGAAAAATACATACCTGAGTAACACAACAGTGGCACTTTTAGAAAATAGAGGTCTCAGAATGACAAGACACTTGGGAATTTCTTTGCTCTTAAAATGGAAGTGTCAATATATCTCGGTTTTTGTTCAATTCAGAGTCATTTTAGACACTAAGTAAATTAGTAATACAGAGTGTATCAATTTAGGATCAGATTTTGCTGAGTGACAGAAAACTCAAAATATCCACATGGTAAATAGATGGGAAATTTTTTTTGTCTCATTAAAATTTAAGGAGTCCAGGGATAGCTAGGCAGGTCCAAAATCATAGGGAACTCCAGGCTCCTTCTGTCCTGTTGTTTCAATGTTGTGGTCCAGGATGACTGACCTACTTTAATCATCACGTCCATATTGCACTCAATAACAGAAAAAGAACAGAGAGAAGGATGCCCTATCTCATTTAGACACTTTCTGCAAGATTCTTACTTCCCACTGGCCAAACTATAGTCAAATGGACCCACCCAATTATAAGGGGGTTTAGCCATATTATCTTCAGGGTGGGCACGTGGTCAGCTAACAGTCTATTTCATGGAGAGAAGAAGGGAACAGATAGGGCACAGACTTTGCCACAAAGGAGTTGTTTTTATCTTCAGAAAGCAGTGCAAGTATAGCAAAGTAAAAATTGTCTACAAGGGAATGCAGCATTGGATGAATAAAAATAAGAACATTTTCAGAAGATCACATAATAATTTACCTCTTAGATGAGACATTCCAGCATCTTAATAACTTATGGATGGCTAAGAAGGGGACAGAAACGAAATGAGCAGAGATCGGCTGCTCAGGTCTCCCTAGGGAAAGTGTGAATGCCTTTATTCAATCAGCAGAGAAGCTGCCCTGAAAAGGAAAACTGGTGGGTTCTGCAGCAGAACTTATGGATGTGGCAAAACCATGCTTCATTCAGGTAATCATCCTGTGAGGAGATCCAATTTAGCAGATGGAGCGCAGTAGTAACTGGTAGAACATAATGGTAGAGACACCTGGAAGCCAAAATGGTAGTAGAAATCCATTCAAAGCACTAGGCTTAACAGAATCTCATTCTGAGAAAAGTGGGATGATGACTGGATGGGGAACCAGAGAAAATTAAATCCAGGGCAGCTGGCACACTACTTAAAGTGTTGGTTAAATACACATAATTAGTCATTAGTACCGGGGCAGGGGGGAGTTCACTTGGAGTCCATCTACCATCCTACCAACAGCCTTGATTTCTCTTTCCTCAATAGTTAAATGGTCTAATTCTGCAAGATATAATTTATGAAGTCTCAGTATCACTTTCACCACCTTTATGAAACCTTATGTCTTTTCTAAGACTTGCCATTTTACTGAGCAATCAACTTCCCCTACATTCATATCATATTGATATATAGCAAGAATGGATGGCCTGGTGCTAGCCAGTGCTAGCTATTAGCTAGTGTTCTATGGAGAGAGATGGCTAAGTTTTAAAGTGCTTGGTTTATTAGGTATTATTTTTGTGAAGGGACATCAATCAATATTATGGCTGCAGCAATGTAGAGAATAAATAATTGGATAACTTAGATATGTATAAATATCACATTAAATAAAGACCAAGGCAGAGCCTCCTGGCTATAGCTAACCCAGGAAATTTCCTTATTTGGTTCCATCATTGAAGGAGACTCTATCACTGTCTTAAATAACCATAAACCCACCAGCTTGAAGGAATAACCACTTACTGCCTCACAGTTTCCTTAGGTGAGAATATCTTAAGATATATTTGATTTGAGATATAATTTGTGCATTTTGATTTTTATTTGACTATTAGTGAAATTGCATACTTCCCAACTGATATATTAACTAGATGCCTGAAATACCTGACTGGTCCCTCTGCACATTTATTCATGAGATCTGTGTATCTCAGCCTCAGCACCAGCATCAATTTCTCAGTGAAGAAGCCCTGTTACTGGTCTAATTGGTCAATCTCTCCTCAACACTCTCTTTGATTACATTGTTTTCTTTCATTTCACTTGTCTCTGTATGAAACTACCTTGATCATTTAACAATTTTTATCTGTGTCCCCCTCCCACAACCACAGTTTGCTTCCATGAGAAGACATTAAGGTCCGATCTCCTAGATAGGTAATAGTGCCTGGCAAATTATAAATATTCAATAACTTTTTATTAAAGGAATAAAACTTGTCATCTATAGGACTTTTTGAGAAAAATTTACTTGTAATTACTAAGATTATTTTAACGATGTTCTTTCATTTATGCTATACACATGTCTCCAGAAGAATATGCCTAAGTTTTGTTTCCCTGAATTCTTTCTCATATTACTCAGTTATTTCAGTTCTGGGGGACTTTATAAAAAGGTAACATATTGCTAAGATATGAATATTTGTGTCCTTATAAGTGAGATTAGTGCTCTCTATAAAAGCAGTCCCAGTGAGTGCCTTACATGAACTAAGAAGCAGGTCTTCACCAGACACTGAATGTGTTGACACTTAGATCTTAGACTTTCCAGCCCTGAGAAATGTGAGAAATAAATTTGTTTATAAAACTATCCAGTTTATAGCATTTTGTTATAGTGGGCCAAATGGACTAAAGTCAATGAAGATGGATGAGAGTATTTTTCAATGAGTCAAATAAAGCATTTATAAATATATCTTAAGATTTTGAGTGTGTGTTGGGGCACCTGGGTGGCTCAGTCATTAAGCATCTGCCTTCGGCTCAGGTCATGATTCCAGGGTCCTGGGATCCAGCGCCACATCAGCCTCCCTGCTCAGTTGGAAGCCTGCTTCCCTCTCTCCCACTCCCCCGATTCATATTCCCTCTCTCACTGGTTCTTTCTCTCTCTCAAATAAATAATAAAATCTTAAAAAAAAAAAAAAAAAAAAAGAAAGAAAGATTTTGAGTGTGTGAATGATCTATGACAACTACTGACTTTTTTGACTAGATGTTTTTATATTTCTAAAAGCAATTACTATTGATAAAAAGGTTTTTTTTTAATTTGGATAATAGCAATTGTTCAATTAGGACTAGATCACAGCCTAATTTTAAGTATATCCCTAAATTAAAGTTCTGCAAGGGCTAATGCTATTTTGTGAAATTTTTAGGTGGCTTTACTTTTGAGTCATTTGAAATGTGTATTTTTTTTTCCTTATAGGACTCTTTCTCATTGGACCTAAAATACTCCATGTTTACTTGAATAAAATAAATGCAGTGTTTCATGGCGATGATTCATCTTAGAGCTCTACTAAGTATAAAAACATTATATGTAATCAATTTACTATGGGTTATTTATTACAATAAAGTGCTTTGACACCATAGTTATTATATCCCTAAATTACCCTGATTATTTTTCAGAGTTACGAAATGAGACCATGTAATGCTCAAAATACACATTTCAATGTCAGTTTGGCAAATGGCAAATTACAAGATGCCAGTGATCTTCCTTTCTCTCCCTCAATTCTGTGTGTGTGCATGTGCATACTCACAGTTACACAGTTACCCACGTATACCAGTGTCTAGATATTCCTGGACTTGGAAAGGAGGTCTGCTGGCTGCCTTAATAAAATGAAATCCACTACCATATAAGGAAGGATAGCTAGAGTTTCTGATTCCAGCTGTTGTCTGCTGAGATGACTTACACCAACCCCAAAGAATATGGGTTTGGTTTCCTTCAGAAGGTACAGATATCTTCAAATATAGTAACAGAAGTGGGAATATTCAGGGAAGAATCTTGCCAGGTACTCCAAGCAAAAGATAATTAAGGCCAATTATACAACCAGAATATCTAATTGGCTATATTTATTCCCCTTGTTATTCCTAGACTTTTGGTGAACTCCTATTTAAATGTTCCAGCTACTCAGCCTACATAAAGTCTCTTCCACTGTGGTAACAATGGGATTCACCAGCATCCATTCCACTGATTCTCATCATTCAGATGAGCAGTCTTAAATCAATTTGGGCCAATGGCATACATGAACAGAGTTTCACATTCTTTCTGGGAAAGAGACACTACTCTTTCTCTTCCTGAACACTAACGAGGAAGCATCTAGACTCAATGGCCTCTGGTAGCCATCTCACAACCAAAACGTGGAGTACCCTCCTAAGAGGAAGCTGGCCCTAAGAGTGACAGAGTAAAGGAAAAGGATTAACCTGGATACTTGAAATGACTTATTTTAACTACTAATCTCCTGTGTGGAGCCTTCCCAATTTCTGGACCCTGCGTCACTTAATTTCAACCTCAAACATGAATGATATACACACTGTAAAGGACAGAAGGAATGGCAAAGCAAAGATCTAGTGCTGTCTCCCCTTCATCACCTAAGTCACAACGTAAGCAATAATATCCACAATGATACAGACATAGAACAAATCCTGGAATAATCGAGACAAAACAATTTTTTGCAGAGTGTAATTTCACTGGATTTTATTTTTTAATCCATAGGTTCAATAACGTTGACTTTTGGTGTATTTGGTATTGAAAGAAAATAATGTTTGACATTATAAGCACATGTTTAGCTCTGATGGTGCCAGTGGGTTAGAGATCCCTAGAGGCAAAAACTACCTTCATTCAAGAGGGCCAGGCTGCTGATTCATTCACTTGCTCCTAGCTAAAATATCAAAGGGTAAGCAAGAGATCAAGATTTTTGATCACATGTGCTTGTCTCTGTGTCTGTCTCTGTGTTTTACTATCATTGTGCAGATGGAGAGAGGATGGGAAACAAGAAGCCAAGCTATTTCGTGTTCAAATGTTGTTGTTCTTTCTCTTAGGGAAGCATCAATGCTGAGAAGCAAATATTCAACTCAGAAACACACTGACCCATCACAAGTAGCTGGAATGAACACAAAGAAAAAAGATTCCAAAACACTTTTTTTGGCTCTTGATGCCAGAAAAAAGTTGAGGTAAAGTTCAAATTTATAACCTCACTCAGTAACTCCCTTAAAAAGAAATAGTGTGATGAATATGTACCCTAAAGTAGAACTGATGGTAACAATTTTGAATGCTTCAACTATTTTTATGGTTCCACTTGTAGGAATGTTGATTGAACCTGAAATCAAGCTAAAGAACCAGATTCTAATTGGAGGAATATTTTCAACATAGTTCAACAGGTCTTAGAGGTCCAGGCTAATAACTTGTTTCATACTCTTTATTGGGCTATCTAATAGAGTCTTATTTAAATGCAGAATTTACTGAAAATATAAAGCCTAATAAATAAAATTTGAAGTAAGAATGCAAAATACTGCTTAAAAGGAATCCTTTTCTTTTGGATCACACATATTCCATTTGCTTCTTTTGAAGGAGCTTTACTCATGTATGCCAGTCCGGATAGTCAAGAGAAAGCAAGAAGAACAATACTGGTATCTAGATCAGCCAAGGGGGGCGTTCATCAAGGTTGACTGCATTTATAACTTAATCCTGATCCCCACTACCAACAGCTGCAACTTCAGCTTGCTCCTGCTGTCAATGTGTTTTTCTTTTTTAACTATGTATGTTAGGGAGAACATTATCTACAGCTAGTTTTAGAGACTATAATATGAAATTTTATGTTTTTCTATCAAGTTATTAGCCAAAAAAAAAAAACAACAAACAAATAATCTACACAAGCACATTGACAAAAATGTGAAAGGAGGTCACAAAACCTCAAAGAAATTCCTGCAAAAATTATTTCTATTTGGAAAAGCCAGAAAGGAAAGAAAGAGAGAAGGAAAAAAAGAAAAAGAAAAAAAGAGAAAGAAAAAAAAAAAGAAAGAAAAAAGAGAGAGAGAAAGGAAAGAAATGCTGCTGTTCTGAGAAGTCATTGGCTTCCCTCTAAGCCCCAAGATTTAGTTAAAATAAACTCACACCATAGTAAACAGCCAGACACCCCTAAATGCAATTTTAAGAGTCTGCTCTTATCGTAGTTCACACATTTATCATTCTTTGTCTACCTACTATTACAAAGTTTCCTAATTGGCCTAACTGCCTCCCATCTCCCATTTTCCAAGGCCATGGACTATAATGCTCAGAAAATCTATCTAAAATACTTACTACTCATTCCTTTAAAAACTGAAGTGACTTACCACTGCCAAAACAAACCCAAGTCCTTTACAGGCAGCAACATGTTCTTTAGTATGTTCCCTTCCCTAAAATTCCTACCACTCCTTCATTGTACTTAATATTTTGTAAATTCCCAACCAACTGCAGGCCTCCACATGTTTGATCATCTTTCGTGCCTCTTAACATCGCTGGCCAATTCTCGGCCCTAAGTCTTCCTAGACAACTACTCTTGGATACTTCTATAGATGCTTCAAAATCCATACATGTGTCATCATTTCTCTGATATGCTCTCTAGCAAATCCTGGAAGATTAAAGCATCTCTCCGACTGAAAATCAAAATAACTAATATTTATGACCTTTATAACCTATAAAACTTACTATATGTGCTAAACACTAGGTCATATATAGCATTTACATGTTAAACATGAAAGTCAGGGGTGCTGAGCTGGGTGGCTCAATGGGTTAAGCCTCTGCCTTCGGCTCAGGCCATGATCTTGGGGTCCTGAGATCCAACCCCGCATTGGGATCTCTGCTCAGTGGGGAGCCTGCTTCCCCCTCTCTCTCTCTGTCTGCCTCTCTGCCTACTGGTGATCTCTCTCTGTCAAATAAATAAATAAAAATCTTTTTAAAAATTTTTAAAAAGTCATACGTCAGTGTAAAAAAAAATCTATCATCATTAGGCTATCATTAGAATTAATTATATAACACCATTAGGTATCCAAAATAAAGCTATTCATTTTTATGGTGTTTACTGTATCTTGTCCAATTCATCACAATATAAAGATGCTTGCTTGAATCATTAACACATTGCATAGAGTGAAAAACCTATCAATAATTTGTATCAGAGTAACAATATTAGATCCTTGAGAAGATCTTTAAGATCATCTCCTATGATCCCTTCTTTCACTGAGGTCCAAAAGGTGATACAAAATACTGAAGATGGGTTGGTTAATAAAAAACTAAGTCAGCAATAGATTTATATAGATTTATTTACCAAATCCTATTATGTCTCACTCATCTGAGCTCTGGGGTATACTTAAACATATAAGCCTTCTCCAAATGTCCTCTCAGACAATATTATCTAGCTCCTTTCTCCTAAACTTTTCTTAAATCCTCCTTTGCTTTGTTTCAGTGAGGAAAGTCTAGCTTACTACTTTGTCCTAAGTGAACGCAATATACTTAGTACAAGGGTTTCAGCATAGGTAAGAATGTATAAAGACTTTCTACGGTATATTCTCTATATTGTTGAAGAAGTATTAACGATCTTCACAAGATTTTGGCAAGTTCATAGTTTTCTTAAACTCAAGACTCATGTGTCACAAAGAACTAGAATCATACGTACGAGTTTTGAGAAATGAATGCACTGAGTTTTTTTTTTTGTTTCTGGCAGTGTACGTGTAGGGTGTGTGTTTGTGTGTATGTTCAATCTTTGAGTTAGAAGTATTTGCGATTTACAATTTTTAAGATGCAGAATGGGATACGTCTTCTGACCTCCAGTCTACTCTGCTCCTGTTCTCAGAAGGAACTACATACCTAGGTTTCAACTAGGGATACTCTTCCAGAGATCTTGTGAATATTTACGCACGCATACAATAAACACACATTTTCATTATCAGTGTTAATATACTACAGTGCCATTCTTCACTTTGCTATTTTTACTTAATATATCTTGGTGGTCTTTCCATAAAAGTAAAGAGTCATTTTATTTATTTTATTCTGCTGCATGGTACTCCCTTACAATATGGCAATACCAGAACTTATTTAAAGCAGTCCATAACTTATAAACAATTGGGTTTATAATCTTTCATTATTGCAATGAATAGACTTGTTTACTTTCATACCATGTATATATGAGTATGTCTACAAGATAAATTTTCAGACACCGAATAACTAATTTAAAGGATATAAGCAGTAGTAATTTTGATAATGCCAAACTTTCTTCTGTGGGAGTTGCACAGTCTTTTTTTTTTTCTTTTCAGTGTAACAGAATTCATTGTTTTTGCACCACACCCAGTGCTCCATGCAATACGTGCCCTCCCCAATACCCACCACCTGGCTCCCCCAACCTCCCACCCCCCCCCCGCCCCTTCAAAACCCTCAGGTTGTTTTTCAGTGTCCATAGTCTCTCATGGTTCTCCTCCCCTTCCAATTTCCCTCAACTCTCTTCTCCTCTCCATCTCCCCATGTCCTCCATGTTATTTGTTATGTTCCACAAATAAGTGAAACCATATGATAATTGGCTCTCTCTGCTTGACTTATTTCACTCAGCATAATCTCTTCCAATCCTGTCCATGTTGCTACAAAAGTTGGGTATTCATCCTTTCTGATGGAGGCATAATAGGGAGTTGCACAGTCTTATATTACCATGCAGGTGAAAATGCTTGGTTCCTCACGTGCTCTTAAAATATCTTAATATCAAATTTATATGATTTTGCCTACTTTATACATGAACATATATTAATTTAGTTTTCTTAGATGGCCTTTATCTTTATCAGGAATAAAGTTGAATAATTTCAGCTTTTTAAGAAATTTTTTCCTAGGAACTATCAATGCATACCCTTTACCCATTTTGCAATGGCTAGCTAGGTAGCTGTTTTCTTATTTTTATTTCTGCTGAGTTGTTGACATTAAGGAAATTAATACTATTTCCGCTGGTTTGACTTGCAAATTACTTCTTTTTGAAGTCATTCTTTTTGTGTATTTTGAATTTTCAGTTTCTACCAGGCAAAAATTTTTATTTGTATATGATAGAATTTATCAGTATTTTTTTGTTTTCTGAATTTTGTATTTTTAAAGAAGCTTTTCCTAAGTCAAATACACTTACTCCATGGCTTCTTCTGGTATTTTTATGGTGTCATATTTTAAAGTAAATATCTGATCCATTTAAAATTTATTCTGATGTAAGGTATGGGACAATTTTTTTTTCCCAGATGGCCACTGGCCAATCCCAATACGACTACTCTTTCACACTGATATGACTGTTCCTGTGGGAGATTTAAGAATGGAAATAGGTATTGTTTCCAATATTTACCAATCTGTGGACTAATATTACTTGTAAGGATTTGTCTTTTCCAGTTCTCTCATGCTAGAAAATCAGCGAGAAACTATTTAATAGAAATGCAGGGAAAATGCTGTTTATGTGGGTGCACTGTCCATTAGATCTAAGCAGCCATATCCAGGTCTACATCCACTTTTGGGAGCACTAGTGTACTTTTTAGCCATTTAAAAAAAAAAAAAGGAAATCAACAAAATACACCAAAAACATTCCACAACATCGGTTTTGTGTTAGTATTTTCATTTAAATTTTGTTTTATTCTCAAAGGCATGGTCTAAATATTTACATAAACCCAAACTTTAAAAAAAGGTAAACTGTCCAATTAGCATCTCTGACTGTTCAGAACCTGTAACTGCCAAAACCACCATATTAGTGAATTATAAAACTAATCTTGAAGCAATAAGTCTTTTGGAAAGCAGAGGACTTATATTATGCTGAAACAAAACCAACAACAACAAAAATAATTCAGTGTTTGCAAGCAACTACAACTAAAATAATTGCTGAAAGGTTAATGGAGTAACAATGAAAGGTGCTTCTTGATTAGAGAAAGACATTTTCATTCCCTGCAAAAAAATAAGGGTAAAAATACAATGTTTAAGTTGTGCAAGCTAGCTATTTTGATAGCAAGCAAGGGAATGCTAAATGCTTCCTGTGTTTAGACTCTTACAATACAGAACTCACAAAGCCAAAATCATGGAGCGGGAAAGGTTTTTGTAGATTTTTTTACCCCTTTGAATGATTTCAAGATTCAGGCAGCATGATCTGGCAACCAGTGATAGAAATGTGCAATTAGAAAAGATTAGTCTACCATCATAATGAATAAAAGGGCAAAGAACAGAAATTTTAGAAGTTAATACATTACTGCTAAAGTAAGCTCTGTTGAAGAAAATGTGTATAGCAGCATATTATCCATGGACTCATGGTATGCTGCCATTTGAAATCATTAAGCAGTTCTTCTTTTAACTAAAGAGAAAGGATAATAAAGCAGAATTTCTATAACTGATGTCTTACTACAGAGATCATTTTGGAAATTGGTTTCTAGCAGAAATACACATTTATATATTCCTGAACAAGAGTTTAAGTGAAGACAAGTGGCTTTCTTCTTCTGATGGCTACTTCATGTAAATAGAATCAGAGGAACTAGAAAGGTGATATTTCATCCTGCAGCATTTCAGATTAAACAAGTAAATTGGTACCTTTGTGCTGCTGATTCTCTGATGGACTCAAATGCATCTGGAATCTGTACATTGATTTTTAAAATAAAAATATTATTATTATTTTTTAAAGATTTTATTTATTTATTTGACAGAGAGAGAGATCACAAGTAGGCAGAGAGTCAGGCAGAGAGAGAGGGGGAAGCAGGCTCTCCACTCAGCAGGGATGCTGAGGCAGATGCGGGGCTGGATCCCAGGACCCTGAGATCATGACCTGGGCCCAAGGCAGCGACTTAATCCACTGAGCCACCCAGGCGCCCCTAAAATAAAAATATTATTACCAGGACCATCTGAAGCTTGCACTTAAAGGTTTCCATACAAGAAAAGAACATCTGCAGGAGTTGGAGAAAAATACTCTACAGAGAATAAGTCTGTGACTGACAGCGGAGCACTACTAAAACACAGAAAATATTTAGTTTTGTGAGGCTTTAAGAGAGCTCAGATGTAAATGAGTTTGCTTGTCTGGGTGTGGAAGTAATGAAGCATGGCTTTATCTTGTTTGGTATTCTTCCTTTTAAAAAAAGATTATTCAGCTGGGAAATATCAGATACTGTTTTCTAAATTAATGATGTACTATCAGTATTTGATATTTGAATATCTTCATTTGGCAATAAGTAAAATATCTGGCACATAATAAGCTCTTAAGTTTTTAAAATTCAAGAAAATACATTACTATGAGATTTAATTTTATAGATTTTATTGTCACTCATTTTAAATATGGTCCTCATACATGCCAGGTTTTTTAAATAAAGTCTTGCTGGCTTAAATATGGTATAATCACATACTTCCAGTCACTGAAGAGAAGCAAAGAACTAAAATTCTCTACAGACCACTTACAATCTGATCTTTTTTTTTTTAGAAGATCATAGAAGAAATCAAGTTGCTAAAATTCTTAAGGTTGTGAAGCCTACACATAATAGCAATCATGCAATAACATGACTAAATAACATGACTAAATAACATGACTTATAAAAAGTACATCAGGTATAATTTATCTATCTGCCACTGATTTTGCCTTTTAGATGCTGGCAGCTTGGATAGAGATTATAGAAGAAAAAGGTAGTCAGAGGGAAGAACGTTTGGCACAATAGGGGACTCGGCCACACTGACTTTCAGTTGAAGAAACAGACCTAGTACAAGAATAAGCAGTATATCGGCCAAAAAACTTCTACGACAGAAACAAAGCATGGGAATAAAGACAAATGACAAAGCAGTAGCTGTTCAGGAAAGGATACCAGTTAGAGAGCCCCTCCTCTTGGACTCATGCCAGCTGGCATGGACAGTGTTTTCTTGTTATACGTGTATGTATGTGACATACATAAGGGTAAGCTGAAAGGTTGTGACCAAGAGATGATATGCTAAGTGCAGGCAGCAAGAAGAATTGTCCAGTCAAGCTCTATGAACGCATCTAAAACCAGGTGATAATCAAAGTGCCTTGGGCCTCTTCACTACCACTAGGAACCCTTCTGGGAAGCAGATGGAATTCACAGTCTGAACTATTTTCCATTGTGCTTAAGCTGCATAACCATACGTGTCCCTTTCCTCAAAGATAAAATATACACAGCTAAGAGAAAATGAAACCCCTAAAAAAATCCTTTGATCAGAGTCTCATTGTTGGGAGATTGTAACAACTTGCTTTCTATGTTTCCATGAGATAATAATACCTTGCCACTTAGGCTCCACCTGAGGCAAGAAGATAATGATTTCATGTCACATGAAACCAGACTCCTTGAGCTACTTGATGTCACCCCAGCCCCACCAATTCAGAAGTTCTAAGAAAGTGGTTTCAATATGGTATCCCCAAAAGCTGTTGCCTCAAGGCTTTGCAGAGGGCCATAGGAAACCCTTTTATCTACCCATAAAATCAAATGAACTGTGTAAGAACCTTCCAAGGAATTTCACTTCCACAGAGTTGAAAGCATCATGCAGGATATCCAAATGGTGCTTAACAGTGCTTTGGATTGGGAATACAACAAAATTTGACCTACACTGGAGAACAAAGAAAATCTTATTTTTGGAAGGCTCTAAATCAATAGTTCTTCACTGTGGAAGCCACTGGAATCACACACTGATGATCCCTCTCCCCCTGTTTCCCTTCCTTTTCATGTTCATTTTTAGAACCACTACCAAACCATTATAATAAGAGACAAGAAAGCATCCAGAAAAAAAAAAAAAAAGTCATTTTTAAAATCCTGGTCAGTGAGCAAGTACAGATTTACAACATGGATTTCAATTGTGAGGAACACTCCTTAGTATATATTCTTCAAGCATGGATTCAAACTCCCTCCCCAAATTTAAAAGCACGTAATGTTTTCAGTTGATGATCAGTGGTGGGAAAGAGTTTGACAAGTTAAGGACTACTGAGTAATGAATACAGACATGTATCCACACCATCTCCATCTTCTCTCTAGACCACGGGGTAAAAGGTCCTTCCCAGCCCAAGACTCAGCCTTCCTCAGCTGATCTGATATTCTGTTCTTCCTTTTTCCTTTCCTAGTCTTTTCAAGATTTCTACTGGCTTTCTTTAGAGATTAGACTCCTCTCCAAATCTCTTCCATCCTTAAAAAAAAAAAAAAAAAATCCCTAATTACTGTGTGTCACTGTAGCTCCTTAAATTTTCCTCTTCTTTCCTTCACTTATAAGTCTCCTGAGAGACATCGACCCTTCATCTGGTCTTTTTTGCCTCTCCCTTATTGTTCAAACTATCAGAATTTGGCTTCTATCCCTAAAACCCTGTTTAAGAATACAACAGACATCTCCCTACTGTCAGTACCAATAAACTCATTGACTCTTTTTCTTATTTGACCCCTTTGCTACATTTAATACTATCTCCCACTTATTCTTCATAAATTTCTGTTCTATTATCTTCTCCTAAAATCTCCTACCGATGACTCCCTACACGTTGAGTTTATAAAATACAGACTATGAAATACAAGAGTGAGATTAAAAATACAAATTTCGTCTCAGTCAGACCTTCAACCTGTAGTCATGTTAAAGAATGGACAGGTCAAAATCTGGCAAAACACCCAGATATGCCAAGCCATTTAATACCTGTGTCTGGAATATGCTTTCTCACTTGTCAGATGCACAGGTTTGGGAAGGTAAGTATGTGACCTCCCTTATTCCCGTCTGAATTGGGAAATCACTTGAGAAATAGATACAATAGCCAGGCAGGTGAACAAATATATTTATTCCTGATGATGTTTATTCTATACAAGCAGGTTAGGTCGACAGCAGTGGCAGGCTTACTTCCCCTGTATTAGTTATATTACTGGTACAGGAGAGTCATCTCAGCCCATGCTGTCAGAAAAAGCAGGCAACGTCCTAAACCTCCATCATAGAAAGAAGTATCTATAGCTCTTAGCACACTGTGTATTCAGTTATTTATTGGATTAATGAATATATTAATTTTAAATGGTCTACAACTCCCTTTATGGTAGAGTACACAGATTAAAGATACCATTTTCTTAGAAGGATTGATAAATTTGCTTTACACCTTCAAAAAGTTCTTCAGTTATATCAAATTTGTAAATTGTGTTTGCTCTTATGAAAATTAAGTTCTGCTGACAGAGCACTGAACAAGAGAAAAGAGTTTTAAAACAAAGTCACAGTAAGATGCTCTGTCATTCAAGTTGCAAGGCCAACTAGATGGCACAGTCAAATTAGTGTCCCTCAAGGAAAGTTTATTTACAAAAGGACTTTTCACTAAGGGAACAGAGGATAAACTCAGGGCTACGAGCAGTCAAAGTGTTAACCACGTCTAACAGATGACTAGAAGGGAGAAAGGTTCCCAGGACTAGGCAGGATAGTCAAGGAACATTTGGAGAATGTTCTCCAATTGTCCCAAATTTGAAACATATTTGGAGAAAAGCAGTAACCTGAAGATGCATGACTAGGGGACCTCCAAGAAGCAAACAAGGGAATAAATACCCCAACCTGACTTTTTACCCTCACTTTGGTCTCCTGCCACCCCATGAACCAAATCCAAAGAGAGCTAAAAGCCTTGCTGATGTGTTCCCTTCAGTTCAACCTTCCACAGCAGTGAGTAAGATGAAGGGTGGAAAGTACAACTAGCAGAGCAAAAAGACATCCAGCATAGCACAATGTAAAAAATTCCCAAGAAAAATGATGAAAACCACACAGTTAACTTTGTTCTTCCCTATAAATATGCTATAACAAAATAAGTAATTCATAACTCATCCAATGTCACCCCTTTTCAACTATTTCTTAAGCATTTAATGTGTAAAAGAAAAAATATTGTCAGGGATAGAAAAATGAATGAGATGGGATCCCTCCTTCAAAGTAACTTACTAACAGAAGACATTGTTACATTGTTACATTCATAACAATGTAACAAATGTTGTAACAAGTTAATGGATAAATCATTCCATGCCCAAACTGTTAAAATCCACTTGAATTTATTATGTTATCTGCCAAAACTAATGCATATACTTCCAATTTATAGCACCCATTCCTGTGCACCAGAATATTTTTATTTAATTCTGAAAAAATTTGGTCATATTTAAACAATATACAATATTTCATAAGTAGCAAAACTAATTACCAATCAACTGGCAGAACTAGAGAAAAAAAAGCCAAGAAAAAAAAATCATACTTAATTTACTAGTAGGAAGATACAAAGAAACATTACAATTTGTTTTATCACCATTTCCATAAACATCACATATACATCAAATAAAGAAAATTTAAACATTTTAATGTCTGTTAGCTTATAAACATAAAATAGCAACAAAACTCATTAAAAAATGTTTAATGTAGTCATGTACATATTCTGTTATGTCTAGTAATAAAATACCAAAAAAAGTAAATAAAACAGAACATTAAATAAAACTCTACATGAAGACATAAAGCATATTGTCTGAGTACTTTGTATGTTAAAATAATATTATCAATAACCTGTCCCATTTTCTCAAAATGCAATTAATTTAAGGAAACCACTGTCTGGTTCTCAGAAATAGCCTATAAATTATATCCAGCCCTGCTAATGTCAAGGAGGAGGCCTTATGTAAGTATTTCAGTTTCAACTTTGCTTTCAGAAAAAAGTAATAAAGCCAACAAAATAGAATTCTGGTGACAAAAATGAGTTTTAACAGTAAGTTTAAACTACAGAGGATCAAAGAAAGTTATCTGGACAGAGAATTATGAACAAAATTCTCAGCATTGCCATTGATTTCCTGTCTTTCACAAGCCCTTAAGCTAAGTGCTTTTAAGATTCTAAGATCAGACAAGGAAGGGCAGACATTCATAGGACCTTGAGTTCTATATTAATGTTGTAAATTGCTAATTCAGAGTATACTCTCCCTCAAAAAATACGTTAGTAAGCGTTAGTCTAGTAATATTGTGGTGCTTGACCTTTCTATAACCAACAACTTCCACCATAGCAACCCACCTCAGATCCTTGCTGTCCTCCTGAATTAAACTAACTCCTGAGAATTAAATGTACTTGAGAAGATGTGAGACAAACATACCATTTTTAGAATAATTTATATATGGTTTATGCTGGTATTTGAAATCCCTTATGCTTTCGGACATTAAAATTCTTTCAAGAAAGCATGTAATAGCCATAGTTACAGTAATCTAATAAATGACTTGTCGAATAACAATGTTTACTGAAGATTTAGGATAGTGACGTGGAGAGGGGGTTCATTAGTACATGATCTTGAATAAAAGAAATTTTATTTGATTCAGAAATTGAAGATATTATGCATAAAGGTAAAGGGTCAGAAAATACTTAGACCTGTAATGTGTGCATGCATGTTTGTATGTACACATATATACAGGTATAAGGTAATAATAATATGAACAAGAATTCAGTCATTTAATAATCATTTCATGGAACCCCCTTTTCATACTACACTCTATGCTAGATAGGTACTAGCATACTGAATAGTAAATTCAATAGACAAGGTTCTTGACTTCTTGGAGCTTTCAGTCCAGTGGGGAATACTTATAAATAAAAAGTAATTATGTCAGCATTACCTGCTAAGTGCTATGATGTGATATGTTTGGGTCCTATAGCAGCAGCAGTTGGGACAGTCAGCAACACTGGGCTGGGATGTCCAAGTAAAACTTCTTGGGGAAGTACAGTGGAGCTCATCCCTAAAGCTCCCATAGGAACCAGATAAAAAGCAATGAAGGATGGTTTTTAAGGCTGAGGAAACAGAAAATGCCAAGGACCTAGGATAGAAGAACATGGTATTTGCTTGGATTTCAAAGCATTTTAGCCTGACTAGTCTTTGACTTAGCAGCATTGGTAGTAGGAAAAATGAGAGTGGAAGGAGAAGCAGGTAAACCGGACCAGGTCCGGTCGGCCTTGTGTCTGTTGAGGCTCCATGTATAGTAAGGAAAAGAGAGTGGAAAAAGCTTGCAACAGAGATAGTGATAAGATATGTGAGAAAGCCATGCTCTCTGGAGCTCCATCCCCTCCCCTATAAGCTGATAGTGGGAATCAATGATGTCTAGGAACATTATCCACTCTGACACTGAATCCATGAACCACTAAGATCTGGCAATAAAACCAATCTGCGAGGCAAAGAGATATCCCTATAAGGACAAGAATCTGATTATTGAATGAGCTTTTCACAGATATGTCAAATCAAATTTCCAAACATAGCAATCAACATCCTTTACCCACATGAGGTCCTCCTCTTAAACAAATGCACCAAGAACAGAAATCCAAGGGGAGACTTTTCAGCCCCATATAAATTAAGATACACATGAACAAACACAAGCTCCAGACAATCACTTCAGCCTTAGCCACTGAGGTAAGGAAAGAGCTTAGATGACTGCATTTTTATCATTGTTTTTGTAGCATTGCCTTATAAATTACTTCTAGGGTTAAACTGGATACTAAGACCTTCAAGAAATGATTTAGGGAATGGCTTTAAGTTGAGGGGAAAAAAATCACGTGAGGTGTGAAATTATATTGCCAAGTTTAATCCCTTTGCTATTACATGGTTTGGGTATTTACTAAGCATACAGAATAAATGGATAAAATGGCTTTTACGGCAAATGCATTCAGATACCATGTTGCAAATATATTTCTGTTATAATGGTTAGAGGCCCCAAAACTCCCTCCTGTAGAAAAACGGTGGGTTTGAGAATCGGGAAATACTAGTTCGAGTTGTAATTTTGCAACATGCAGGATATGTGACGCTGGACGAGTCACTTGATCTGAGGATTATTAGTCTCTTCAGCTATAAAAGAATGAAAATACATACAGCACTGGCATCAACTTCATCATAGCCATGTTAATGAGCTTCCCTTAGGAGCAAGGATGCTAAAGCAGTTTGTAAAGTCTTAAGTACTTTAGAAATCCAAGAAATTATTATAGACACTCTACACTTACACCTGAATACTAAAGGTGTTTCTATTTCTGGTTGAACCACAGATTAAGAATGCATGTGTTATCACAGGGAATATATAGGAAGAAAACACCAAAACTGAGTACAGGCTTCATAGTTCCTAAAATACTCAGAGAAAAATGGTTTCCTTTTTATGCACTTGAGCATGGTGACACACTCAATTCCAAATAGTAACCCTGAAATGTACAACTGACCCTGTGGGAATGCTCTGATCTCACCTCCCCATTTTATACTATGACTGGCATCTCTCTCAGCTAATAGCCCTGGGTACACTAGCCTACTGAAATCAGCACCCAGCACCCAGAAGCCTTTGAAAATTGTAAATAGTATAAAGGGAATTTTTGACCACATGCACTTGGAAAAATATCAAGTCATTTCAAGACTCAGTAATGTCTAAATACTTTAACCCAAAGCTCCTGTGTAAGTAGCAGCATAGTTTTTTATATCTCTGATTAACCCATCAAAAATATAACAAAAATAGATAATAAGATATCAAAACCAAAAAACACATGGATAAATTTATACTTGGTAACAAAGTATCTCTACCTCCAAAATAAAAGCAAGTAACCAACTCCTGACAGCCACAAAACCTACCTGGTACCATTAGCATAGAAGGGAAAAAAAGTCAAATCCAAGAGCCTGGAAAATCACCTGAGAACAGGAAGACACCATAATGTCCACCAGACCGGTATTTGCTGGAAAGCTCAGTGGCTAATGTGAGAACAACAGCTGACAATGGGGGTGATTAGATCTAAACCAGTAACAGATGAACACAGAGCCAAAGCTAAGTCTAAAAATGGCTCAAGCAGGATGAGCACTTCTGAACTCTCACCACTAACTATCCAAGAGCTCTCTTCCAAACAGGATCATGCAACAGAAGCAATTGGGAGTAGATTCAGAAATTAACTGGAAAGGGACGGCAGAGACAAAAAAGTAGAAAAGGCCAAAAGCCAGGAAATATCAGAAAGCTAACCCCCATATTTTAAAATATGCCACAAAAACAGGAGCTGCAGACTCAGTAAAATTTTAAAAACTATATTGAACTAAATATATTTCTTCCTTAAAGTTCATGGAAATCAGTTTTGCATTAATATAATGGATAGGAAAAGATCATGGTCAAATCCTGTAAAAATTGAAAAGGAACAAGATTAAGTAACTGCCTTAAGACAACAAAAGCACATCAGAAAGAAAAGTCCACAAAACAATTAAAACTATTTAAAAACAAGCTGAAGTATCAAGTAAATGATTCAAGACATAAACAAATTACAATTAGAAAGAAACACTACAATAGGTGGAGAGATAAAGAGTTTCCAAGACCAGCTTAAAAGAGTATGTGACCACCAAGCCAACACTGCAGGAAATATTAAGGGGGGTTCTATAAAAGAGGAAAAATCCTAAGAATAGCATTGAACAGAAATATAGAGACAATCTAAGAAAGAAAGACTTCAAAGGTAACACAATGTCAATAAAAACGTATCTATCAGTAATCACTCCCAATGTGAATGGCCTAAATGTGCCCATAAAATGACACAGGGTTGCAGATTGGATAAAACAACAGGACCCATCCATATGTTGTCTACAAGAGACGCATTTCAAACCTAAGGATACACCCAGACTGAAAGTGAAGGGATGGAAAAACATCTTTCATGCCAATGGACCTCAAAAGAAGGCCGGGGTAGTGATTCTCAGATCAGATAAATTAGATTTTAAACTAAAGACTGTAGTCAGAGATACAGAAGGACACTACATAATTCTTAAAGGGACTATCCACCAAGATGATCTAACAATTGTAAATATCTATGCCCCCAATATGGGAGCAGCCAATTACATAAGAAAACTATTAATCAAGATAAAGAGTCATATTGATATGAATACATTAATAGTAGGAGATCTTAACACGCCTCTCTCAGTAATAGACAGATCATCAAAGCAGAAAATCAATAAAGAAAGAAGAGCATTGAATGACACATTGGACCAGATGGACCTCATAGATACATACAGAACATTCCACCCTAAAACAACAGAATACTCATTCTTCTCAAGTGCACATGGAACCTTCTCCAGAATAGACCACATACTGGGTCACAAATCAGGGCTCAACCGATACCAAAAGACTGAGATTATTCCCTGCATATTCTCAGATCACAATGCTTTGAAACTGGAGCTCAATCACAAGGAAAAGTTTGGAAGGAACTCAAACACCTGGAAGCTAAAGACCACCTTGCTTAAGAATGCTTGGATCAACCAGGAGATCAAAGAAGAACTTAAACAATTCATGAAAACCAATGAGAATGAAGACACTTTGGTCCAAAACCTATGGGATACAGCAAAGGCGGTCCTAAGGGGGAAATACATAGCCATCCAAGCCTCCCTCAAAAAAATTGAAAAATCCAGAATACACCAGCTGTCTCTACACCTTAAAGAACTGGAGAATCAACAACAAATCAAACCAACTCCACACATAAGAAGGGAAATAATCAAGATTAGAGAAGAGATCAATGAGGTAGAAATAATCATCAGAAGTTATTATCAACAGTTATATGCCAATAAGCTAAGCAACCTAGATGAAATGAATGCATTCCTGGAAAACTATAAACTCCCAAAATTGAACCAGGAAGAAATTGACAACCTGAATACACCTATACCTAGTAATGAGATTGAAGCAGTGATCAAAAACCTCCCAAAAAACAAGAGCCCAGGACCTGAAGGATTCCCTGGGGAATTCTACCAAACTTTCAAAGAATAAATAACACCTAGTCTCCTGAAGCTGTTTCAAAAAATTGAAACAGAAGGAAAACTTCCAGACTCTTTTTATGAAGCCAGCATTACCCTGATCCCCAAACCAGGCAAAGACCCCACCAAAAAGGAGAATTTCAGACCAATATCCCTGATCAATAGGGATGCTAAGATTCTCAACAAGATCCTAGCAAACAGGATCCAACAGCACATTAAAAAGATCATCCACCATGACCAGGTGGGATTCATCCCTGGGTTACAAGGATGGTTCAACATTCGCAAATCAATCAATGTGATAGAACAAATCAATAAGAGAGAAGAACCACATGGTCCTCTCAATTGATGCAGAAAAAGCATTTGACAAAATCCAGCATCCGTTCCTGATTAAAATGCTTCAAAGTATAGGGATAGAGGGAACATTCCTGAACTTCATCAAATCTATCTACGAAAGACCCACAGCAAATATCATCCTCAATGGGAAAAAGCTTGCAGCCTTCCCATTGAGATCAGGAACACGACAAGGATGCCCACTCTCACCACTCTTGTTCAACATAGTATTAGAAGTCCTAGCAACAGCAATCAGACAACAAAGAGAAATAAAAGGTATCCAAATTGGCAATGAAGAAGTCAAACTCTCTCTCTTTGCAGATGACATGATTCTTTATATGGAAAACCCAAAAGACTCCACCCCCAAATTACTAGAACTCATACAGCAATTCAATAATGTGGCAGGATACAAAGTCAATATACAGAAATCAATGGCTTTCTTATACACTAACAATGAAAATACAGAAAGGGAAATTAGAGAATCGATTCCACTTACTATAGCACCAAGAACCACGAGATACCTGGGAATAAACCTAACCAAAGAGGTAAAGGATCTGTACTCGAGGAACTACAGAACACGCATGAAAGAAATTGAAGAAGACACAAAAAAATGGAAGACCATTCCATGCTCTTGGATCGGAAGAATAAACATTGTTAAAATGTCTATACTGCCTAGAGCAATCTATACTTTTAATGCCATTCCAATCAAAATTCCACCAGTATTTTTTAAAGAGCTTGAGCAAACAATCCTAAAATTTGCATGGAATCAGAAGAGACCCTGAATTGCTAAGGAAATGTTGAAAAACAAAAATAAAACTGGCGGCATCACGTTACCTGATTTCAAGCTTTACTACAAAGCTGTGATCACCAAGACAGCATGGTACTGGCATAAAAACAGACACATGGACCAGTGGAACAGAGTAGAGAGCCCAGATATGGACCCTCAACTCTATGGTCAAATAATCTTTGACAAAACAGGAAAAAATATCCAGTGGAAAAAAGACAGTCTCTTCAATAAATGGTGCTGGGAAAATTAGACAGCTATATGTAGAAGGATGAAACTCGACCATTCTCTTACACCGTACACAAAGATAAACTCAAAATGGATAAAAGACCTCAACGTGAGACAGGAATCCATCAGAATCCTAGAGGAAAACATAGGCAGTAACCTCTTCGATATCAGCCACAGCAACTTCTTTCAAGATATGTCTCCAAAGGCAAAGGGAACAAGCAAAAATGAACTTTTGGGACTTCATCAAGATCAAAAGCTTCTGCACAGCAAAGGAAACATTCAACAAAACAAAGAGGCAACCCATGGAATGGGAGAAGATATTTGCAAATGACAGTACAGACAAAAGGCTGATATCCAGGATCTATAAAGAACTTCTCAAACTCAACACACACAAAACTAATAATCATATCAAAAAATGGGCAGAAGATATGAACAGACACTTCTCCAATGAAGACATACAAATGGCTATCAGACACATGAAAAAATGTTCATCATCACTAGCCATTAGGGAGATTCAAATTAAAACCACATTGAGATACCACCTTACACCAGTTAGAATGGCCAAAATTAGCAAGACAGGAAACAACATGTGTTGGAGAGGATGTGGAGAAAGGGGAACCCTCTTACACTGTTGGTGGGAATGCAAGTTGGTGTAGCCACTTTGGAGAACAGTGTGGAGATTCCTTAAGAAATTAAAAATAGGGGCACCTGGGTGGCTCAGTTGGTTGAGCAACTGCCTTCAGGTCAGGTCATGATCCCGCACTTCTAGGATCGAGTCCCGCATCGGGCTCCCAGCTCCTTGGGGAGTCTGCTTCTCCCTCTGACCTTCTCCTCTCTCATGCTCTCTCTCATTCATTCTCTCTCAAATAAATAAATAAAATCTTTAAAAAAAAAAAAGAAATTAAAAATAGAGCTTCCCTATGACCCTGCAATTGCACTGCTGGGTATTTACCCCAAAGAGACAGATGTAGTGAAAAGAAGGGCCATCTGTACCCCAATGTTTATAGCAGCAATGGCCACGGTTGCCAAACTGTGGAAAGAACCAAGATGCCCTTCAATGGACGAATGGATAAGGAAGATGTGGTCCATATACACTATGGAGTATTATGCCTCCCTCAGAAAGGATGAATACCCAACTTTTGTAGCAACATGGACAGGACTGGAAGAGATTATGCTGAGTGAAATAAGTCAAGCAGAGAGAGTCAAGTATCATATGGTTTCACTTATTTGTGGAGCATAACAAATAACATGGAGGACATGGGGAGATGGAGAGGAGAAGGGAGTTGAGGGAAATTGGAAGGGGAGGAGAACCATGAGAGACTATAGACACTGAAAAACAACCTGGGGGTTTTGAAGGGGCGGGGGGTGGGAGGTTGGGGGAACCAGGTGGTGTGTATTGGGGAGGGCATGTATTGCATGGAGCACTGGGTGTGATGCAAAAACAATGAATACTGTTACACTGAAAAGAAATTTAAAAAAAGAAAGAAAGAAAGAAAGAAAGAAAGAAAGAAAGAAAGAAAGAAAGACAGACAGACAGACGACAGGGGACCCTGGGTGGTTCAGTCCTTAAGCATCTGCCTTTGGCTGGGGTCATGATCACAGGGTCCTGGGATTGAGCCTCACATGGGGCTCCCTGCTCAGCAGGAAGCCTGCTTCTCCCTCTCCCACTCCCCTGCTTCTGTTCCCTCTCTTGCTCTCTCTTTCTCTGTCAAATAAATAAAATCTGAAAGAAAGAAAGAAAGAGAGACTACAGTAAGTTGAGGGAACTCAGAATACACTGATTCAAAAGAACAATAATTTAAGAAACAGATTAAACTAAAAAGACAAAAATAAAAATGTATGTCTTAAATAAAAGCTAAAAAGGAAGAAAATTTTTCAATAAAAGAAGTAGAAGAGTTAAAGGCTATGAAACAAGTGACAAATATTGAAGATAGACAAAAAGTATGCAACATATAAATAGTTAAGTGTTTCTGAAGAGGAAAACTAAAGTAAAATAGGAAAAACACTAAAAATTGTAGCTCAAGAAAAAATTCCTGAAAGTATAAATGAGCTAAAATTACATATTGAACAAGGGTACCAAATAACTGACCAACAAGATCAACATCAAAATGTATACTGTTCAACTTTAAATATAAAGAAAAAAGTCTGTAAACAATCTAAACAAAACAAGTAATTTAAAAGGGAAAGAAAAACAATCATCATTTTTCAGCATCTATGTTTCCACACTCTGAGAAAAGAGGGTAACATATTTAAGATAAAGAGATAATATGCCAAGATTTTATAACCGGGAAAACTGAATTTCAATTACAAAGCACACAGAAAAAATTTTACCAACAGGCAAAGACTCACATACTATTGTTCCCATGAACTTCTGAGGACTCTATTACAGAATAAAATTGTCACCCAAAATAACTACATAGCTTTCCAAATTCCCATGGTCAACTGTAGAACTAATGCTACATGGGGATTAAGAGGAAGGGACTATAATAAGAACGTGTGCTCTGACTATGTAGATATGGTACAACTCTTTTTATAAGGAGGGAAGGATATGGGGAGAATAATGCAAAAATGAAATTGAAAGTAGTTGAATTGTTATCATCTGAATCTGTTTTATGTATAATAAGGGATAAAGAGCTGATTTCTTAATGTGAATTGTGATTACTGGACCACTATTAAATAATTTGCTAAGCTATATATTAGTTTTATAATATGTTATCTATTTTATAACTTAAAAAGATTTTCAAAAATTCAACCCAATCATTTATACCTTCATGATTAATGACACACTGATAAGTTTTTTATGGAGAAAAAAAATTTAAGATATTTCAATTATTTAATAAATGCAAGATAATTAGCCACTGACAAAAACATTCATTCATATGTAACTAGAAAGTAAATTTATTTAAAGTGAAAACTGTCTACTTCTATTTTTCCTGAGTACAGTATTTTGCACATATGAAAAGAAAATCATGTGATTTTTAACAAAGTTCAAAGTTCAACAAAAACAAAATCATATTTTTGTTTCAAATTTCCAGGCCTTGTACTTGTGAAAACTTCCAACAAACTGCTTAATTCTTTTATGGGACTAACTTCTCATTCAGAGTTAGTAAACTCAGTAAGTGACAACGCATCCACTAATTCAATTATTATTTAAGTGTTTGAAAACTTCTATTGGTATTTTACACTCAAACTAGATTTTGACAAAATCACAGGAAGAAGATATCACATACGCTCCCGTGAGGATTTAATTTAAAAAACAAAACAAACAAAAAAAAAACCCTGCTGTACTTTTCACCAGGGTAGTAAGTGCACAACCTTATTCTCTTGTCTCAAAATACTTCGAAGAAGTACAATGATATATCTAAATGGCCTAAAGTTTCCAAACATTCTTTGTGTGTGGTATATCAAAATCCAAGAATGCAGATGACAATTTCTCGCAAAACTAAGCTTACTCTTCATACGATCCAGCAACCATGCTCGTTGATATTTACCTGAAGGAGCTGAAAAACTAAATCCACACAAAAACCTGCTCGTGGGTATTTATAGCAGCTTTATTCACAATCACCAAAACTTGGGAGCAACCAACGTGAATTTCAGTAGGTAAATGGATAAATTCTGGTACATCTATAAAGTAGATTATTCATCACTAAAAAGAAATGAGCTATCAAGCCATGAAGGCATTGAAGAATCTTAAATGCCTATTACTAAGCAAAAAAAGTCAACCTGAAAAGGCTATATACTATATGATTCCAGCTCTATGACATTTTGGAAAAGGCAAAACTATGAAGACATTAAAAAGATCAGTCATTGCCAGTAGTTGGGAGTATAGGGAGGAAGATAAATAGGGAGAACAGGGAGTATTTTTAGGGTAGTAAAAATTCCCTGTATGATATTATAAGGACGAATCCAAGTCATTACACATTTGTCCAAACCAAATAAAACACCTAACACCGACAGTGAACCATATTGTAAACTAGGGACTTCGGGTGGTTATGATATGTCAGTGTGCAGGTCCATCTACTGTAACAGATCTACAGCTCTACTGAGGACTGTTGATAATGGGGGAGGCTATGTTACGTTTGGGGCAGGGGATAAAGGAAAATAACTGTAGTTTCCTTTCAATTTTGCCATGACCTTTAAGAAAAAAAATTTTTTTAATTGAATAATGTGACTTAGCAGAAATTTGAGTACAAGATTTGAGTCAATAGACTCTCAACTAAATTGTTTTTTTTCCATTTGTATAACCCAGACCTGTTTCCTTATACATAAAATAAGGAGGTTTCCATTTATTTAAAGATCATAATATGGATTAAAGGAAATAATGAAATGTGAAGCATGTATCACAGCAAATAATATGTAGACATTCAAGTATTTTGAAAGCATTAATAATGGCAGACGTCACATTTTAAAGGACAGAAATGAGTTGTAACAGAAAGCTGGAAGACAAGTAAGTCTGGGTCCTTTTTCAGTATAGAAAAACACCTAAACAAGGTTAATGATCAAACATTTTAATCATATGATTAAGTTTACTAAAATAAAAATATTCAAAATGCTTTCATCAGTAAAATATTGGGGTTTTTTTCAATTCACTATTTTTATCATTAAAAAAACAGTCCTCTTTATAAAGATTTAACATTTTATTTGCAGTGACTCAGAAAAATCATGGTAAATTTTGACATTAGGACAGCACAGAGACAAAGTAAACATTAAATGTACATTAACCAAATTCTAGGTTCTATAAAGAGAAATATCTATAGATCATGTTAAATATATTTAACCTCACATTTTTTTAAAAAATAAACTGGGTAGGGGCGCCTGGGTGGCTCAGTGGGTTAAGCTTCTGCCTTCGGCTCAGGTCAAGATCTCAGGGTCCTGGGATCGAGCCCCGCATCGGGCTCTCTGCTCGGCAGGGAGCCTGCTTCCCCCTCTCTCTCTGCCTGCCTCTCCGCCTACTTGTGACCTCTCTCTGCCAAATAAATAAAATCCTTTAAAAAAAAATAAAAAATAAAAAAAATAAACTGGGTAAAGTACTATAGTGCAGAAATAAGATGTCTAAGAGAGTCTTAACCTGCCAATAACAAAAGAGCTATAAGAACTGTAATAAAAAGGAAAAGACCAACAGATCCATAAAAACATAGGTAACTATCAAGACAGCTATGTGGAAAAAGTGGTACAGGTTTGGAGGGCAGATCAGTCCTTGTTTTGAATCCTGTTTCCACCACTTTCTGTGTGACTTTAAGGAAACGATTTCAGTTTAAGATTTGGCTTCCTTACACATAAAATGAAAATTATAGGATATAAGCTTTACAACATTGCTATTAAGGTCTACTTGTAAAACTAATATTATATGTCAACTAATTAGAATTTAAATAAGAACTTGAAGCAAAAAATAGTAATAAAAAACAGATTTATCAACATTCAAATAAAAGAACAAATGGGCTTGAATACATCTGCACATTATAGGGGTTCAATAAACTGTAACTAAAGTTGCCATCGTACTAAATAATGTTATCTTTCCAAAGAGGCATGAATGAATCACTCAGGTAATTCAGGGTACTTATGTAAATTCACAGTATGTTGCACATGGAGCAATTCATTCTGAAGGCTTGAATGCACAAAGAATGTTATAAAAATTCTAGATGGGTTTTGTTCATTTCCTCAGTTGTTTTTTATTTGACTGATTTATGCTCCTATCTTTATTTTCTTCTATTCACTTTGGGTTTCAATTGCTTTTTTTTCTCCAGTTTCTTAGATGCAGATTTACACCATTGCTTTCATACCCTTCTTATTTGAATACAAGCTTTTAAAGCTTACCTTTTCTTCTAATCACTGTTGTAGCAGCATTCTACAAATTTTGGTATTTTGTCCCTCAATTAGAATTTAGTTGTATATATTTTAAGTTTCCTTTGTGATTTCTTCTTTGACCTATTTGTTGATTAGAAGTTTTATTTAGAAAAACCCCAATGTTTTGTTAATTTGTTTTTATTACTAAATTAATTTTTTTCTAAGTTAATTTTGTTATAGCCAGAGAACATATTCCACATGATTTCAATCTTTTCAAATGTATTGAGGCTGATTTGATGATCCAGTTTATGTCCTATATTGTTAAATACTCAGTGAGTTTGTAAGAAGAATGTGTACTCTATAGTTGTTGAAGGTCATGTTTTGTAAATTAGAAGTTAAGGTAGCTGACAGTGTTATTCAAATATTTTATAGACTGACTAATGTATTTGTTCAATTAATTATTAAGAGGGTCTCCAACTATTAAAGTCTCCAACTTTTTTTTTTTTTTTTTTTAAGTAGGCTCCATGCCCAGTATGGAACCCAGTGCGGGGCTTGACTTCACCACCCTGCAATCAAGACCTGAGCTGAGATCAAGAGTCAGATGCTTCAACAACTGAGTCCGCTAGGTGTCCCAGGTCTCCCACTACTTAATATTTCTCCTGTCAGGTTGATTTTTTTTTTGGCTCCTTACTTTGGAAACTCTGTTAAGTACACATGTATGTACAGTTAGAATAAAAATAAAAGATAATCAGGAAGACCTATGTTCTTCATTTGTCCCTTAAATTATTTCAATAATTTTAAAGCAAATCCATTATGATGTAGCTCCCTTTATCTCGGGCAGTACACCTGGCTTAAGTCTACAGTCTGATTTAATCAAAGCACACAAGTACCTTTGCTTACTATTTACACAGCATGTATTTTCCATTCTTTTACTTTCCATTTGTCTGAGTCTTTGTATTTAAAAAACACAAACAACATAACCCTCTTTAGCCATTAATTATAGTGTTTATTCCATTTACATTTGGTGTATTTTATAGAAAGCAAATAGGAAGATGCTTATTTGTCCATTGTGTTCTTTGGTCCCTTGTTGTCCTTCTTTTACTGTTTTTTTTGTGTGTGTTTTTGTTTTTGTTGGTTTTTTGTTTTTTAGTCTTCTATTTTACAGTTTCAATTGGGTTTTTACCTATACTTAATTTTATTTACTTGTGTTTGCTTTCAGAATCACAGTATGTATCCCAACCTCAACAGATTTCATAGAATTAAGAATACTATCACTTTATACAACATGAAAACCTTAAAAATAGTCTATTTCCATTTAATGGCCTTCATTTGTGTTTCAGTACAAGGTTCTTGTGTAATTACCCGTAATTTACCATTTCTAGTTCTTCTCATTTTTTTATGTACATTAAATTTTTGATCTAGTATCATTTCTTCTCATCCTGAAAAACTTTGTTCAGCATTTCTTTTATTACAGGTCTGCTGGTGAGCAATGATTTAAAAAATATTATCTAAGTAATTATCTTTTCATCCAAAAAAGTAACTATTTTACTATCATTTTGGGAGGATTATGTTCAGTAGATACAGGATTCTAAAGTGACACTCTTTACTTTCCTCTCAGCACTTTAAAAATGTTAAATGTGCTCCGTCCTCCGTTGTTCCTGTTTGGATGTCCTTCTTTTCATTGTAATCCTGCACATGATTCATAGCTCTTTCCCTCTGGTTCCTTTTGAGATTTTTCTCATGTATCAAATCATCACATTACACACTTTCAACTTATATAATGTTATATGTCAATTTTTATTTTAATAAAGCTGAAAGGGGGGAGATTTTTCTCCTTATATTTAGTTTTCAGCTGTTTGCTATCATATGCTTAGGTGTGACTTTTCTTGTATTGATCATGCTTATATAGTTCCCAACCTGTGGCTTCTTTTTCAGTTAGAGGAATAAAGAATAAGCACTCTAAATTGTCTTCAGAGAGTATAACTCTTAGCCAGCTCTTTAGTGCCAACCAGAAGCCTGTCTGAAATAAGTGAGATGGACCATACTTAGCAGTGCCCAAGAACACATGAATTCAGTTGTGTAACACCCATACACTCTCAGGTTTAAGCTAAGATGGGTTGAGTGAAGTGTCAAGTAATACAAATAAGCTGATGGTTTTACTTTTGAACTTTGCTTGCATCTTTCCATGCCCCAGTGGGGAGGAGGAGGCCCCAGATGAAAAATCTGTTATAGAATTTCCTATAAAGAAACACCTTGGTCTCTCTTGGATAATAATTTTATTACTCACTAATAAGGCAGCCTGAAAGTTAATCCTCAAAGCTAGACTATGTATGTTATCACTCCTGCCTTGGTAACAATTTTATTTTCATTTTTATTTTTCTCTAAAGATTTTGTTTGTTTGAGGGGGAGAAAGAGAGACAGACAGAGGGACAGGGACAGAGACAGAGAAAGAAAGAGAAAGAGGGGGAAGAGAAAGAAAAAGGAAGGAAGGAAAAGAAAGAAAGGAAAAATGAAAGAAAAAAGAGAGGAAGGGAGGAAGGAAGGAAGGAAGGAAGACCCGACAAGTTTCAGGAAAGACCATCCATCCCAATACGTGGTATTTTTCCTAAGATAGTGACATTCAACCAGGAGTGAGTTTGCTCCCTAGGTGATACTTGGTAGTGTTTGGAGACATTTTTTATTGTCACAACTGAGAAGGCACTACTGGCATCTAACAGGGATGCTGATTAATATCCTACAATGCATAGGACAGCCAAACAAAAGTTATCCATCCCAAAGTATCAAGAGCACCACTGTGGAGGAATGCTATTTTAGGCTATTTCCATTATCTACTTGTCAGGCTATTTTGTTTTTATAACTGTAGACATAAATAGAATATCACCAGTCAGTACACAAATTGATAGCTGAACAAATTAAGAGGCTGATTACTCTCCATTTTGGAAGCTAGGCCTATGTTTAAAGTAATCAATGTATACAGTTGTTGCTTTTTATTCTCTAAATATAGGACCCAACCTTTTTCTTTGTTTTGTTTTGTTTTGGGGCAGGGGATGGGGGTTTGTTTTGGTTTGTTTCACCAGGTTGGTAAGGGAGTTGTATTCAGTTTATGTGTGTTGAATGATATTACTGGACTGACTTGAATTGTGTCACTCCAAAACACAATGGATAATTCACTGAAGAAAAAACTTACAAGATATGAATTATGGTTAAAAATATCTAGGTACAGGGATACCTGTGTGGCTCAGATAGTTTAGTGTCTGCCTTTGGCTGTGGTCATGATCTCCAGGTTCCGGGATGGAGTCCCATATCAGGCTCCCAGACCAGCAGGGAGTCTGCTTCTCCTTCTTCCACTGACCCTCCTCCTACTTGCGCTCTCTTTCTCTCCCTCAAATGAATAAATAATATCTTTTTTAAAAATATGTAGGTACAACTGACTTCCAAGTATATATATTTGCATTCCTCTGACTGATCTTAACAGAATGGAAACATCTCATGCAAGTACAACAGGTGTTAATTTCCTTTACTGGTAACTCATTTGTGAGGGTTTGAGTACTTCTAGTTCAGAACCAAGAAACATTATCCAACTTACCAAAAGAAAATTGAAATCATTTCGGATTATTTTTTATCATTTACACTGTTTGTGGTTATTATCTCCTTTAAACAAACAAACAAACAAAAGACTACTGACTCTTCTAACTTCTTTAATTAACACATTCTTAAAAGGACGTAGAGTCAGGCTTTGAGCACTCCAGTGAGCTCAAGTTTAAGTGAATAACTAAATATATTTGCTCACACTATGTTTGGTCCTCTAGATAAATACACCTTATGAAAAATGTGTTTAATTTCATCTGTTACTTCCGGAAGACTTGGCTAACGTCCTTACGTGGTTGCGGTGGAAATAGGGTCCTGCTGAGAAATCATTCTCAAAGACAGAATGTGCTACTTCAGAATACTGGCTTGAAAACACCACACATTTTTTAATTAACTTCTTAGAACAACATTTTATATAAATGGTTCAGTACCTTTTCTCCCCAAACGGTAAAATAAACTGACTGGTGTTCTAATCACATGGTGCTAACAAGTCATAAGTTAAATCGAGTAACATCATCTTAATGCTGATCACAGAACCTCCATGAAATCTGACTAATTAGGGAGTCTTGAACTTCTGAAGTCCATAGATTGACTGAATAAATAACAAAGGTTTAATTAATGCTACACTCCTCAGACATTAAGTTAAAGAGAATTGACTGCTAGAAAATGTTGACCTCCTGATGGGCTTGAAATCTGGTAAGGTGCTAATTTATAAGTTTAAACTTTTCAAAGATTTTTCTTTGTGTTTAAATTTATATTGCACACTTAAATAGACATTCAGCAATTTTAACATTGAACTATGTTCAGTGTTCCCAGAAAAATTAGATTGCCTTTCAATACTGTACATGCAGCTCAAGCAAACTTGCTTCAAACTCTGCATCAAGAAGGTTTTTTGTTTTAGGTTTTTAAAAGAACAAGTCGATTGACAATTCTACCATAATGCTTCTTACAGAGCTTCTAGGTTGAAAACATTACCATGGTTTTAATGTATCACAATTATAGTCACCAACAGACCAGAACCATTAACGTCTTTTTTTTTTTTTTTTTTTTTTGCTTCAGTAATTCAAAGAAAGGTAAATACGGATCTTTGTCAGTCAGTTACTCATTAACAGTGTGTGGGACATCATGATTCTTTATCTGTAATATTAATACTAAAATACCCAAATCTAAGCATGGTAACTTGAATAAAGGGAGGCCATAGAACACCTGCTATAAGAATAATGATGAAAACCTAAAACATTTGTGGTTCCATTTAGCTTGGGATATGGAAAGAGAAATAAGTATACATGTATGTGTGCTTGTAGAATTTTATTCTTACTGAATAAAACAAAAAATATGGCTCCTTAAGCAGAATATAATAGCTATCCCCATCACCATAGGCTGAAATGATCTATTTTCCAAACACTTATTCTATTTAAAGGTAAATAAGTAATCCTATACCGTTCTATGTGGTTGCCTTGGAATTGCTACTAAAACCTTGCGCAATATTGTTAGTTAATACAATGTGGATTTTTCCCCCTATTACCTTGTATGTCTTTAAAGTTAAGCCTTATTTCTCCCCTATAAATTATTCCACACTTACAATATACATCCAATACATATATAATGACTGGTTCAATAAAACAAGTAAACTGACTAACAGACCATTTTTAAAGAGGTCCACATCTCAAAATGTTTTCACGCCTTTTTTCATTTTCCAGTAGCTGTTGTACAGCTTTCTGTGAAGAACTGGGCTCCCAGCACCCAGGCTCCTAGCATCTAGGCTCCAGTAATGGTCTGGTTTATTCTACTTTCAGTATCATGTGACTTTGTACCACCACATCACTCAAGGTAATTGCCCCATTCCAAGGATGATGCCATTTCACTGGTTATGAGTAAGGATTTCAGTGTTTCTAATGCGATTTGGCAATGGCAGACGGATTTGAGACTTGAATATACTGGCTTTCAAAAATCAATAAAGAGGATTTGATCAATCAGAAATAGCCTTTATTTGGATTTCTATTATTCATGGGATGGGTATCCTCCAATTGCTTATTTCATGGCACATATTGTTTTGATAGATATTGGATCTTAGTTAAGACATATTAGCTTGTTTAGTATTGATTATAAACCAGGGCACCTGGGGGGCTCAGTTGGTTAAGTGTCTGCCTTTGGCTCAGATCATGATCCCAGGGTCCTGGGATGGAGCCCAGCATCAGGCTCCTTGCTCAACGGGGAGCCTGCCCCTGCCCCTGCCCCTACCCCTACCCCTACCCGCAGGTCCCCCTGCTTGTTCACTCTCTTGCTCATCCTCACATGCTCTCTTCTCTGTCAAATAAAATCTTTAAAAGCACATATTGACTGTAACCCAATGGGGAAAGCCTTATTATTGTAAACATATCACAAATGAATTAACTGAGATAGAAAGAGGTATTCGGGTCGCACAATTAGAAAGCGGTTGAAGCCAGTGGTTTTTGGTTTTATTTAACTCTGAGATGTGGGTATACCTTTCCCTGAAAGTAAGTTACACATATTGCTATTGCAGAAGAAAGTAAGCAATGCCTGCCAAATACCCACAAGAAATATCTCTCTATCCCAAAAGTTTTATTTGTTTACTATATAAAATATTTATGGCATTTTAAAAATCCTGCTGACCCCAGTGAGTTATTGAAGGAAATCACTAAAACTAAACATACCTGTTACGAGAGAGGTAACAAGAGAGCTCTGATCACCTCTCCCCATTCTCAGTCACCTACCTGTGCCTTCAGATTTTGCCTCTAGATAGCAAACAAACCTTTCTAGGTCAACACCCTCAAATAAAGTTAGCTCTGCAATATTAGGCAATATCATACAATACATAATATATACCATGCAGTGTTTTACATTCTTTTCACATTAAAGCAACTCAAAAGGTGATGGTTAACAGTTCATGATGTATATGAATTCTTGCAATTCTTACAACAATTCTATAAAATGGCTATTAGCCACATATTCAGATGAAGATGCTAAGGCACAGAGAGGTCAAGCAAAGTTAGGCAGTTGGCAGGTTGACAGAGCAGAAATTCAATCCCAAGGATTATGGTATCAAGACATGCCTTTAACCAGTATGATAAACTGCCTCTCCTAAGCCCATCTTAGGCAGATGACTGAAAAATAGTGGTAGAAAATCTAACAGTGTTGGGTAGAGGACAAAAGTGTGAACAGAATGATCCTTTAACTTAGTTTATTTCCAACCATTCCCATCCCTTCACCAATTTAATGCACTGCTAAGGTTTACCCAACCCAGAGTAGAGTACCATCCTTGACATGATTTTGCTCCACCATTGGAGCTCTAATGAACCTTCCACTTATTTGTTTCTTCCTATTGACAGGTTCTTCAAGATTTAGCCTCCCTCTGGCTACAGTGTTTAGAATATGTAGTTATGTCACAAGCCACTCATTGCAGATAAAATTCTGTGATGTAAGTCACTTGCAGTCATGGAACAAATCAATGTATTTAATGCTCATTCTGCAAAATCACTTGCATTTTTCTTACATGTATATTGTACCTAATTTTTAGTACCCTACAAAGTAGATATTTGATTTGATTTCTCAAATATACTTGATTTAGGTTAAATATATTTGATTTTGGTTAAAACTCTTATACTTTAACTGACATACATGGATATTGGTTTAGAATTTTAATTAATTTTTTTCCTCTCAATCAACAAAAAGATTGGTTGAGTCTCTGGTTTTGTTTCTAATGTGGTTACCATTCTCCTCCTTGCCAGGCAACAAAGTGCAGTGGAAACAACATGGAATTGGAAGCAAAAGTTTGGGATCTGGTATTTGCAATTTACCCAACAAATAATGAGAATCTATTATGGATGAAGGCACTATTAAAATTGCTAAAATCATAGCTAGGATTAATAGGATAATCTTCCTGCTCTCATGGAGCTTACATTTGAGGAATCACTACAATACACTAGCAAATAAGGAAGAAGTAGTAAACGCTAGGAGAAAATAAAACAGCATTGAGATTATTGAGATAAAGTGACTGGTAGGTTTTAGATTGTGTATCTCAGAAAGGTTCTCTGATAACCAACAGTTGAACTGAGATCTGAATGCCAAGCAGGAGGTAGACATTTAATATCTTCAGGAAAGAATTCCAGGGGAAGGATCTTTTATCCTATCAGAAAAAGAAAAAAAAAAAAAAAGACTACTTTAAACAAAAGAAGGGTAGATGCTGGCTCTAATGAGCAGAGGTCAAAGAGGAATATAGTTCATGGCTGCCTATTCACTGTAGCTCTACAATCTTCAATTTGGTCTTCCTCTGTGAGACTACCTCAACTCTGAACTTGAGGTAAGAGAGCTACCAGAATCCTAGGCTTTGCATGGAATATCCAACAAAGAGATGGTTTCTTGACATTGCTCTATTTTAAGAGCAAGAATACATTTCCGAGAAACTCCTGGCAAGCTTTTCCCATGTGCAACTGGACTGAATAAAGTCACTTGCTCATTCCTGACTCTGTCCCTATGACTGGAAATTTTTTCATTGCCTGGCATGAGCATGGCCACCTAGTTCAATGCCTTAACAAAAAATTGAGAACATCACCATTGGCTTTGACTACTCTGAATTACCCCTACAGCAGGAGTTAATCCCAGAAACTATGTGGCTAAAATGTAACCAGGCAGAGGTAAATACCTGAACAAAAAACAGGAAGCTATCATGGAAAGGCTAAAAATGATTGGAAACTACCCAGGAGGTCAACAACATCCAGTATGAACAATTCCTGCAAAACTCTGGATCTATAAGAGGACAGAAAGATGGTTCAAAGTGTCAAGAGTGGTCAATAGGGAAAGGAGAGTGATAGGAAGTGGGGTCTAGAGTAGACAAAAGCCAGTTCCTAAAAGGCAGTCAAAGATCATGGAGCAGAGGTTAAATTTTATTTAAAGCGTGGTGGACAGCCGTCAGGTTGTTTTAACAGCAGTAGAAGGATGGAGCTACAGTGTTATAGAAATAATGCTGGTACATCCTTGAGTCATTTAAGTGCAAATTTAGTTCCTCTTTCTAAATTCCATTTACCTTGTTTTAAAGCAATGGTAACAAATATATCACCATTCCTTCAGAATCCTGATCCCATGTCCTCTCAGAGCCTTACCTCTCCAGACCAGCCCTACACTGACTGCTCTTTCCCAAGGACTCCTGTGGTGTTTCAGGTCCATAAAAAAATCATTTCACTTTAAGTTTATAATTTTATCAAACTGGTATATGCATGTTTACTACCTTACAATTTAAAAGCATTAGCATAGATTTTCAACCAGATATTAAGTGCAAGGCATACGTGAAAGTTCCTAGCATAGTGTCTGGCACAAAGTAAATAATCATTGAATGTAAGTTTTCTTTCTTTGGGGTCCAGCCCTCTGCTTATACTTGCATTGTGCCTCTTTGCTTCCCTAAGAACTTTCCCTAGTAGGGAAAAGAAGAAAGAGGCATTATCAGTCATTATTCGAAGAGCTGTATGCCTACTTAAATGATAGAAACTGGACAATTAGTAATGTTAAAAGGGAAAAAGGAAAGTTAAGAAACTGTAAATGACAAAATTTTCTGTTCTGTCATCATCTTGAAATCACTAGATTAGTAAACTCTTCACTATCACTTTGATCCTTTCCTGCAAGTTCCTATTAGAAAAGCTGAAAGAGCTAGCATACTGTCCAAAGTTTTCAGCATGAAGACAACAAAATAATCCACAGCAAAGAGCCACTATTTTAGCTAATTATTCAGAAATGCAATGTAATTCAAAGAAGAAAAAAAAAGGAGGGCAGAACAAAGTTCATGTGCTAAGGTATGAATCATCCAAACACAATACTGCACCTACTGTACATGGTCAGGGAGGTTAACATCTGACTTTGTCATACACTCCAGCAGAGACATCAGTAACCTAAACATCCTAGATTAAACAGTTCAGAGCCTGAATCACTTTAAGCCATGTAAAGCAATAAACCTTGAAGATAAAAGACAAATAAAATGGCAGAGTTCACTGAAAAGCTATGTGCAGACCATGTTTATCTTTGATTTACTGAACAAAGGGTAAATGCTAAAAGCCCCTTTTGTTACCCTTCTTTGGAAATATTAACACAGAGTTAGTAAGATCATAAACTGCCTGGTGTCAAGAAATAAACATTATCAATTTTCCTGACATTGCTGAATGCAGCCTAAACTCAACTTAGGACAAATTTCAGGAGAAAAAGCTAACAATCACCACAGGAAAAAAAAAAAAAAATCAGAATGTAATACAAATATGGCTTTATCGCTTTACAAATTCAGGCAAGACTGAATACTCACAATTATGTAATATTTAAAGCTTAATTTTATTTTCTGGGGTACCTCTAGTAGCCATCAGTCATGAAAAATATTAAAGAGCACACATTTCAATACCACATAATTAAAATAAATGTGGGTTGCTATATTTTGCTTACTTTGCATTTGTGATTTATACATTTTCCTGAATACATAGTTAAGGGAATATATGCTCAGCAGGAGAAATAATATCACCACTGCATGCTCAACAAATCATCTACAGAAGTGTTGGATGCACTACCATTTACTTAGAGCAAATGGTTGTTTTTCTATAAACATATTATTTATGAGAGCATCAGATGCAATCTGCATGCTAATGTACCCTTGTATTTCACAGAACTACCCACATGGTTTAGTGATTTTCTCTCTCTCCACAATAACAACCCCCCTCCACCCCCAATTAGTTTCATCCCCACATGGATCTCCACCATGCAAGCATCTGTCTTCGGTATATCAAAAATAGTTGAAAAAAAGTCATGGAGAAATAATTCAAATCACAAAAACAGAATATTCTAAGTCCTAAAAATCCCTTTCATAATTCAATCACTTAATTTCTACAAATAAATAGATCACCACCCAAACAATCTTAAAGGGCTCCAGTAGAGATCTATATTAAGTAAGCAATTAAAACAGACCATATGAAGTATGCTGACAAACTTACACAATCAAGTTCAAAATAGTGAAAAGCTAAGTGCAAGGATCCAGACTTTCTTACCTCAGGAAAAAAAAAAAAAAATCAAGATTCTGTTTTTTATATTTGCCACTATTTGTATGAATATTATACCATCACATTTAGGTTTTCTCTTCACTCAAAGACATTTAACTCCCTTTTTCTTAAAAAATACATTCTCCTTCTTAGACTTGTCTTTAAGAAGAATGGCAGTGCAGTACAGAGGTTGGCATTGTCACAGATCAATGGCTTCGTGCCACATTCTGTGACACTGCCTAGCAACACCCCCTTATTACAAAGAGCACAACAACGTAATGGTGGTCTGAGGAGAGCAAGGCCTAACAAAAATTTACATAAAATAAATGACTTTGTAAAAGGCAAATATTCATTTCCTTAATACACTATACTGAAATCCATTAAAGATTTTCATAAGCCAATGAAAATGTAAATGCAATATAACTTGAATTCTGATTACTAGAAAGCCTTTCATTGTCTGATAGTTTTGTGGATTTTATGTACAGTCATCTTTGTGTTTTATTCCATGAAAACTGTTCCAATACGCTCATACATAAGCATACCAAAATTTATTTCCATCAATAATTTTTTAGTGATTACTCAGAATTGAGACCCTTAAGCAGTTTATTATCTAAGCTAAATTAACTGCAATAAATCATCAATTTCTCATGGTTTGTATACTTCCATGAGACCTGCTATGAATGGAATTTTGTGCTCCCCCAAATTCTTATGCTAAAGCCTTAAACTTCAAGGTGACAGTATTGGGATATTGGCCTTTGGAAGACACTCAGGTTTAGTTAAGATCATGAGGGTGGGGTCCTCATAGTGCTATTAGTGCCTGTACAGAAGAGATATCAGAGAGGATGTGGTTTCTCTTTCTCTGGTATGTGAGGACACAGTGAAAAGGCCATGTGTAAAACCCAGGAGGAGAGCTCTCACCAGAAACCAATCATGCTGGCACCCTAACCTTGGACTTCAAGTCTCCAGAACTGCTCTTTAAGCCATGCAGCTTGTGTGTGGTATTTTTGTTATAGCAGACCAAAAAGACTAATTCAAGAGCCCTATGGAACATAACTTCTCTAGAATTATAATTAGAATTATAACATAACTTCTCTAGAATCTCTAGGATTATCATAAAAAATATTAATTATTGGCTTCAACTCTTGTTCATTTTCACCCTTCAAAAGTTACCATTTTTAAGATTATCATTTATATGTATATGTATTATTTATACTTTCATAAGATTTGATAGGTGAGAAACATTTTTTCATAATTCTATTTCTAGACTAATAAGACATTTTAAACTATTATAAATCAAACTATTATAAATATAAATAAAATATAAACTATTATAAATCAAATACTGAACACTGTTATTTATCTTTAACATCAAAATTTATTTGATCCTAAATAAATCTCTCTCCTTTCCTTGGAAATTTTGTGATTACAAGTTTTCCAAGGAAAGGAATAATTTTTAAAGTTGATTTTAAAGACTTAAAACAGAAATGTCCATATCTTTAGGTATAAACAAATTGACATTTTAAAACTACTTTAAAGAAACCACCCAACCAGATAGAATCAATAACCATCCTGTTTTACCTGGAATCCTCCTAGGTTTAGCACTTTAAAACCCCCACCCCAGAACACACTTCAGTCCAAGGCAAACCAGGATAGATGGTTAACCTAACAGTACATTACCTTGTCATTTTTACTGTTAAGTCATTAAGTATCTGATTCTCATTTCCTAAGGACCCAAAGTAAATAGAAACTTTAATAGTGTATGAATGTATATATGTGTATATATAGTATATATATACATATATTATAGTCTTTTGCAGGTTTTTACATATATGTATATATATGTATATACACATATATATTATAGTCTTTTGCAGGTTTTTACATATATGTATACATATATGTATACATATATATGTATATACATATACATACATATATATGTATATATATACACACATATACATATACATATATGTAAAAACCTGCAAAAGACTATAATTAACCTTTCTTCTACCTAACCTAAACTTCTACATAATTTTTATAATCCTACTACTAAAAAGGGACACTAGAAATTATTTCTGCTAGTACTTAAGTTACAAGTAAGCTAGCTATAGTTTACAGAGATCAAAATCTGTGAATCATTTTAGTCCTCAAGGAACTTCCTAAAGGTAGTCTAATTAAAAAAAAAATCCTTACAAATCCTTACAAAATTCTTGACAGCTAAAAGGTGATAAGAAAATCAAAAGGTAAGACACTATCATGTAAGAATTCAGTGTGATTATGAATAGAATCTGACCAGGAATTATCTTTAACTTAGATAAACCTTGTAATTCATACAGGGTAAATGACCAACAATTGCTAAGACATGAAAAAGAATAAAGAATGAATTGCAAATTCCATACCGTAGAGTAACGACAAGCAATTCAATAGGTCATAATTGCTTTAGGAACAAATAGTTTAGTGGATTATCAATTTACAAGCTTGGAAAAAAATGGAAGGACATACCCAAGGTGGTTAACATGACTAAAATGGACATGAGTTGCATAGGTTGTAGGAAATGTAAAGGAGGAGAAGAAAGTGTCTATAAAAACCATGTAGGATATGATTCCCTTTATAAAAGATTCCATTTATGAGAGAGAAAGATACCTCAAAGAATATGATCACCAAAATTAAAATGATCCCTATCTCAGGATAAAGAGATTACATATGATCTTTTTTTTCTTTCATACAGTATTTTAAAAACACACACAGAAGATGTATTCTATACCCACTGATTTCTACACTTCAGAAAATTAAGGACTAGTGGATAAATTCTGTCTTGTTTTATATTATCTTAGGCAGGGTTTAAGGCATTAAAAAATCCATATTGGCTTTCATTAAAAATTTCCAGTTTGACAACTGGTTTATAAATTGGCATATTTGAAATAGAATTAACATCAGAAATTTTTTTTAAAGATTTTATTTATTTATTTGATAGACAGAGGTCACAAGTAGGCAGAGAGGCAGGCAGAGAGAGAGAGGAGGAAGCAGGCTCACTGTTGAGCAGGAGCCCGATGCGGGCCTGGATCCCAGGACCCTGAGACCATGACCTGAGCCAAAGGCAGAGGCTTAACCCACTGAGACAACCCAGGTGCCCAACATCAGTAATATTTTTAACACAAATCCTGGACATAAGGTATAAAAAATACATTTAACAATTTTTTTCCTGAATTTGAAATTAACACACTGCAATATTCTTATAAAATAATTAAAGAGGGGCACCTGGGTAACTCAGTCAGTTAAGCATCCAACTCTTGATTTCAGCTCAGGGCATGATCTCAGAGTCCTGAGGAGTCGCTCCCTTTCCCTCTGCCCTTCCCCCTGCTCATGCTCTCTCTTCCCCCTCTCTGAAATAAGAATCTTAAAAAATAATAATTGAAGAAAATTAAAGTGACAAACACTTTAGCTTATTCCCTCTAGTACATGTATGTAAAATACATATATTGAAGTATGTATATAAATATATATAGGCATACATATGTGTACACACAGAAATGAATGCATATACTGTCTACTCTTGAAGAATGAGGGGGTTAAGGGCCCAACCCTCTGCATAGTCAAACCCTCACACCCAGTCAAAAATCTGTGCATAACTTTAACTCCCCCAAAGCTACTAAAGTGCTACTGTTGACTGGAACCCCGCCAACAACAAATATTTAACTACCACAGATTTTGTAGGCCATATGTATTATAAGTATTATATTATAATACAGTAAGCTAAAGACAAGCAAATGTTAAATCCAGAGAGAATGTACATTTACAGTATTATATGATATTTTTTTAAATCCACATATAGGTGGATCCATGCAGTTTTCAAAACCTTATTGTCTGAGGATCAACTGTATTTCCAATATCAAGTTACCTTAATTAAATGCATTCTATCTTTCAGGGATGGATAAAATGAAATTCTTCTACCTAAACTCTCTATGCCCAACAAACCAATTTGGTAATTAAACCATTTTATTTATGTCATGTTTATAGAGTCAAACAATTTTGACTTAGACTTTTAAATGCCATAATTTGCATGGCTGATTACTTCTTAAAAATATGCTCTATTTCCATAGAGATTTATAAAATTATTTAAGTGCTCAACAGCCACCATGGAGTTAATCTATCAAATATCTATGACTGTAGGTCACAGTAAATCTTAATCTGTTTCTAACTAGATGTCTTTACCACTGTGAGAATGGGGCTGAGTCAAGCATTTGGGCTGCAAAAGACCTAATTGGCTTTTTACTGAGCCTGCAAGGAAAATTTCTCCAGCGGGATGCCATCTTCAAATTTATGAGGTTAAACTCAAACATTTGGAATTTGAAATCTGTCTTCTATGCCTTCCAGCACCACCTATAAAGTAGGAGTCAATGAATCAATCAGCGGAAAGAGCACCTGGGCAGCAGAGCAACCTTCTATGCAATGCTTCAGTCCTTGAATAGCTCCGTTCTGCAGAGGGTGTTGAAGAGGCTGGAATCCAAACAGGCCCCATCAGTGCCATCTTTTTCCCCTGAGTTCTGAGCCAACTGAAAAATGTACATGGCAAACTGGAGTTGAAAATACCATCCGTGTCACTGGTAAAGGCTGAGTTATAACATTGAGTTATAACTTAATGTGAAAACTGACCAGGCCTGAAACTCCCTCCCCTCCAGGGACATACTACACAAGCAAAGCTTGAGTCTATAGAGCAAAACATTTTGTTTCCTCTTACCCAGAGTGGAGAGAGAAAATTTTTTTCAAAATCCCAATTCCTTTAAGACTATTGATAAGTTAGCTTCTGATAATTGATAAATGCCAATCAATATTATTGTCTGCCAGCCAGATAATTCATTTAACCCTGACTGGAAAGAGTAGGGAGTACATATAATAAAAAGTCCAAGTATGTTTAGGAGAAATTCCTTCTCGGAGAAACCAAGAAAGTAGTACATCATGACTCAATTCACAACAATTCATACACAGTGGAATTATGTCTTTCAAGGAAGATCCCATGATTCTACAGCACCACACACAAGCTTTACCAGGGAAATTAGATGACAAGGGTCAGAAAAGGAAAGACCCCAGACCCCAATCCTACTACCACCTCACAGAGAATTGAACGAGGACCAGGGTGCTCTGCTGCACGTGCAGCACGCATTCACACTCCAGGGCAAGGAGCTCCACACACTGATCTCTCTTCTTATAGAGCAAACACTATGACAATCTTTCTGGAGTTCCAGCTATTTATAGCAGTTGATGGAGGAAAGCAGGCTGCCCACCACCTACAGACCATGTCTTCAGGTACAGCCTATACTGACAAGGAAAAAGAAACCACCAGGACTGTGGGATACTAAGTTTAGGTGCACGTTCTCCTGCTGGGTGCCCAAGGTCCAAACTACCCAAAGTGGGTTCACAGATCATCACTTAAGAATGCCACTTGTCCTATCATAATTTCTCTTATTAAAATGGAAAAGAAAATTATCAAGTTTTCCTGCTATAATTTCCAGATAATCTGAAACAGAGGTGAGCACGTGTGAATGTTTAAAACACACTGATGGAACAGCATTTAAAAGGAATGCTGCTTTAACAACTGCAGAAAGGAAAGGTAATGCCTTCTTTACACTGTAATTAGTTTCTGAACTTTTTACAAGGGATTGTCATAATATGTGAAGATAACTTAAGAACAATGGATTGGTAGATTCAATTCAGCTCTAACTCAATCAGTTGACAACTAACTAGGGGAAATGGAATAGTATGAGAGTACTCAAAAAGAAAGGAAACCAAGTTTAAAACACAAACCTTGAGCCTTTATGAAATCCTGAAATGGGAAGAGAAAAAGTTGGCGCCTCTCCAAATAAAGTTCTAAAATGCACTCTAACAGGTGCTTCAAAAACAATGGATCTAACACTAGAAGAGAAATCTCCCATTAACGAATAAATGGTGGACACTCATTGACTAACAATGAAGTCTCATTATTACTGCTCCATGGAAATACATTTTTATAGTATAATAACCTCTTTAATTAATTCTGTGGTCATTTATCACAGTGCAACAGCTGCCAAAGTAGGGTAACAGTTCAGTAAAATGTAGTCCTCATTCACTTTCACACAACAGTGAACTGTTTAGACTGTTACATAATCATAGTAATGCCATTCATACATCCTGTCAATTCCATCCATTCAATTACGAAAACCAGAAAACCACAGAGCAGGGTGGCCCAGAAATAACAGTGCCACAGAGAGGAAATTAAAAGCAACTTCCGATGTCATTCTACCAACTCGTATTTTCGGTTTTTATTTTCCTCATATTTTCCTTTTTCATTTTACTTTCATTGTCAGACACTTTCCTTCACTTTTTCTTCTCTCTCTTCCCTATTCATTTTATCTTTCAAGGACTCCAGAAGCACTGTTTGTGTTACAATGGTGAATTAGTAAGAAAAAGTGGATGGTATCAACATCCCTTTCACTACAACAAAAAAGAAGGCCTATAGGAGGGAACATGGGATAGTCACCAAGAGGGAGGATACAATAAAGTCTCAGAGTGGTAGAAGATGACCCTGGGTCCGTGGGTCAGCCCCTTCACTTCTACCAAGACTCTCCAATTCTACCAGCGGAGACAAGAGTTTAAAAAAAAAAAAAAAAAAAAGCCAGGACGACTAAAGGTGCATAAAACAGCCCCAGGCTTCTTACACATCAAGCAAATATTGTGTAAACATTTTTAGCAGTCTTTCCTTCCTTTAAACAAATAAATAAAACCAGGGCCCAAGGGTGCTCTATGGCTCAACCTACCTCTGCTCTGGGGACAGGGTAATGTTTCAGAAGGAAGAGGGGCACAACATACAGGATTTTTTAACATTCTGGGTATGTAGACAAAAATCCCAAAACATAACCAATAATTTACTTTCTTATATCCTTGAAAAATGAGGACTTAGTATCTGAGTTCTTTTAACAACAGGACTATGATAATTCTCAAAGAATTGTTAGTAAAATTTATATTTCTCGATCCAAAGATAATCATTAGTATTAAAGTTGTTAAATGTTTCCTGATGTCATAAGAATTATGTACTCAATGATCTCTGTCCTGAGATTTAAATCAAGAATACTAAAAAGTTTCATATGGTTTATAACCATAAATTTACTAGTTACCAAAAGATAAATAAAACCAATGCCTATATACAGTGCATGCAGGAGCATTAGACAGCATTCAAGTGTTGACAGATTACTTGAACAATCTTAATTCAGTGAAATCCAACTATGGAATGATTTTATTGCCTTCAATAACCACCCTTTTGAATCTCCCTTTCCCACATCTTAAAATAACCTGAGCCAAAATCTACAAGGTTCCAATCCTACTCAAATTTAAAACCAATTTCATCTCCATTACACTCCCCTCTCCTAACTCAAGCTCTTCCTAGTTCTTCCTACCTCCCTTTTCTGGTTCTAGTGTTTTCTTTGTTAAAGCAGAATGTAGAACTTACAGAAAAACGCCAAAAACATCGTTACATATCTTGTTCAGTCCTACTCCTCTTCCAGACGAAAACATTCTCCCAACTGTGGGTGGGTGTCGAAACCCTCCTTTTATTAAAGAGAGCACAGGTGAGTTCTATCGAGTGTTCCTTCGAGGATACCTCCCCACTGCATAGCCTTCTGATGTGAAACATCTACCCTGGTTCAGTGCTTCCAATCCTGCCCTAAATGCCAGCAGCAGTGATCAAGCACACGTGGTTCCTTTGCATCAATACTTTGCGTATAATTCCACCACCTGGTGCCCTATACAATACAAGCACAGCTCCTCGCCGCAGCTCCCTGTCTCCGGGTAGTTGTTCTGTTTGCCCTGTTTACGTAACTGGGGGCACCTGGGTGGCTCAGTTGGTTAATGCCCTGTTTACGTAACTGTAGAGTAGATCTGCAAGCCTGCCACAGGAACAGACATTGAATTTAAGATTGAGATACCAATGTCATCCTCCTCTGGGCACCACCGAGGAATTCTCTTTGATGCCATTTTTCCGAGTTTGTGAAGAGTTTTCTTAGTTTCTTGACTATGACGACAGAAAAGCCACAGCACTCCTTGCTAGCTTGAGAACTCAATACCACAATGACTACCCCTGAAGCCTATAACTTTTGCGGATATCTCCTGGGGATGGTGATTGGAGTAGCAGGGCCAATTCAGCTGTCTCTTTTCACATGATTTTTAAATTGAGGCATAATTGACACATATTAGTTTTAGGTGCACAGTATAATGATTTGATACTTGTATATATTGTGAAATGATCGCCACCATAAGTCTATTTAATATCCATCACCACACAGTTAAAAAAATATTTTTTCTTATAATGAGAACTTTTAAGACCAACTCCCTTAGTGATCTTCAAATATGCAATACGGTATTATTTAACTACAGTCACCATGCTGTAGATTACATCTCCATCACTTTATTTTAAAACTGGAAGCTTGGGGGCGCCTGGTTGGCTCTGTGGGTTAAATAAAGCCTCTGCTTTCTGCTCAGGTCATGATCCCAGGGTCCTGAAATCGAGTCCCACATCGGTCTCTCTGCTCAGCAGGGAGCCTGATTCCCTTCCTTTCTCTGCCTGCCTCTCTGCCTCCTTGTGATCTCTCTCTCTCTCTCTCTGTGTCAAATAAATAAATAAATAAAATCTTAAAAACAAACAAACAAACCTGGAAGTTCGTACCTTTTGGACACCTTCATCCATTTGTGTGATTTCATGTACAGTTAACCCTTGAACGATGGCGGGCTAGGGGCACTGAGCTCTGCACAGTCAAAAATTCACACAGTTGTGGGGTTTTTTAGGATTTTTATTTATTTATTTGACAGACATAGATCACAAGTAGGCGGAGAGGCAGGCAGAGAGAGGAGGAAGCAGGCTCCCCGCTGAGCAGATAGCCCAATTCAGGGCTCAATCCCAGGACCCTGGGATCATGACCTGAGCCAAAGGCAGAGGCTTTAACCCACTGAGCCACCCAGGCGCCCCAAATCCACAGTTTTTGACTCCTCCAAAACTTAACTACTAACAGCCTACCATTTACCAGAAGCCTTATCAATAACACACATAGTCGATTAACACATATTTTGTTAATTATATTTACTACATACTATATTCTTGCAATAAAGTGAGATAGAGAAAAGAAAATATTAAGGAAAATACACTTACAGTATTGTACACAGCACAGTATATTTATTGAAAAAAGTGCATCAGTAAATGGACCTGCACATTTTAAATCTGTTGTTCAAGGGACAACTGCATATGTTTACAACTTGTATTTTGTCACTTGATATTGTATGATAACTTCTCATGCCTTTAATGATTCTTACTCAACATTGTTTGGCAAGGCTACATAGTACTACATGGAATGATTAATAAGGTAATTTATTTTACTGTAATACAACTTGGGTATATGTAATGTAATTTTTCCCACTTTTTTACAATTATGAATGTCATAGTAGTAAATATCCTGATGACTATATGAACACATCTTTGGACATTTTATGTGACCAAATAATTTTTGCTACTTTGATTTTATCAAAAAGGTATGAATTGGGGGAACTTTTAAGTATAGTATGTCAGATTATGTTCAAGGGTTATATACTCAAAAATACTGGGAATTACCAGTTTTTTAAAATATCTTGGGCAACTCATAACTCTGTCCAATTATTCTCATAGGTAAAAATACTTTTATTAAGAAATAACCTGCATGAGGCCTGGGTAGCTCAGTTGGTTAAGAGACTGGCTTTTGGTGTCAGCTCAGATCAGGATCTCATGGTTGTGAGATGGAGCCCCATGTCATGCTCCAAGCTCAAGAAAGAGTCAACTTGAGAGTTCCTCTGCCCTGCCCCCACTTGTGCCTGTGCACTCTCACTCTGTCTCATCTTTAGTTATGTTTTCAGTATTTGTATAGAAAGATATCTGAAACAGTGTTTATCACATTTTGAGGATGACTATTTCTAGGTAGACATTCAAGTGATATTTTACTTTCCTATTTATTCTTTTCTTATTGCTCTTCTAAATTATTTATTAAGAACATGTAGCGGGATTTTTTTTATAATGACCATTAGTCTTTTATGCACTTTTGCATGTTACCAGTTTTTTAAATAGTTCATTGAAAACATCCCCACCATATGAAACCAGAGATTAAAATAATTAACAATAATTACAGCAATCATAGTAGTAATTGGAGGGGGTACCCTGGGATAGTTAAATAGCATTCAGCTAAAAGTATCAACTCATTTTATTGTGAGTTACAATCAAATTGTCGGTTTCTAAGTACAGATTTCCCTTAAGTACAAAATTTATCCACATATAAAAACCCGGTCCAACTGCATTCAACAAGACAAAATAAAAACAGTTGAATTAATTGAAGCAACTATTTAATAAGGAAATATTTAATAAGGAAATCTCTCTTGGCCCGTTATCCTTTGAATAACCTAGCCAGCTTCAACTGGCCTCCTTGCCATTTGGCATTATATTTAGATTACTGTCAAAACATGGCACATTCTGAAACCGTGCTGTATATCCATGCCCTCTGTCAAGTAGCACGCTCATATCAAATGTTTGATTTCCAACTTCTCCATGACTCACCCTTCTTTCTCCATAACATATTTATCAAAAAGATAACCTGGAGACAAGAAGATACCAGCCTAATCAACAGCTCTTCTTTTTAGCTGATGAATCAATTAAAGTTCCTATTTGCCAGCAACAGAACTTAATTCTAATTAAATTCTAATTAATTCTAATTAATTCTAGTTAAATTAAGCAAAAAATAACATATTACGCTAAAGCAAAAACTACAGTATTACAAGCATTTGGTGGATAGCGCCACTTCACTGACCAATAAAATAAAATACTCACTGGGGCCCGAGTCTGGAAGGCTAGATATGATTGGCCAGAACCCAGGGAGCCACAAGAGGCAGGAAAACAGGACATTGGAACAGCCTGATCCAGGATGATGTGGACGTTGCTGTTGAGATCAATCATTTCTGACCATTTCCTCAGTCACTCTCCCAACACTTAACATCCCTAGAGAGACAGAGCCCTATGGGCCAAGCTTAAGTCATCTGACTGCCCCTTGGCTATCAGGATGAGAGCCTGCCACCTAGAAATAACTGCCCACCACAAACAACCATAGTGGAAGAGCGGCAATCTCCAAAAGAAAACGAGGGCATAATTAAAAATAGAAATAGCTGGGCGCCTGGGTGGCTCAGTTGGTTAAGTGTCTGTTTTCAGCTCAGGTCATGATCCCAGGGTCCTGGGATCGAGTCCCGCATCGGGCTCCCTGCTCCATGGGGAGTCTGCTCCCACTAACCTTCTCCCCTTTCATGCTCTCTCTCACTGTCTCCCTCTCAAATAAATAAATAAAATCTTAAAAAAAAAAATAGAAATAGCTGTTGGGCAACCAACAACAGCAAATATTCACTGCATCTGACTGAATTTAGGGCCGATCATGCCTTCTTCCCTTGCCTCATACCATAACTCTAAGACTAGATTTTTTCAAACTAAAGATTACAACATATTAGTAAGTAATGAAATCAGTTTAGTGGATCATATCCATATATTAAAAAGTAAAATTGAATGGAGCAGGAAATATCAGAAGGAATTGCATATAGAAAGTTTGTGAAACTTCTGTCTTTTTTATGCATATGGAGTATATGTTAGGGTTTGGGGGGGGGTGTTGTTGTTTTTTTTATGTTGGTTTTTGTGCATGTGTGTGAAAGTGAGCCATGGTCAAAAACATTTGAAAAACTTTTGTCCTAGTTGTTACCAGCATTCTATTTTTGTATTATGTTCAGTTAGTCAACATACCATCATAACATCATTAGTTTTCGATGTAGTGTTCAGTGATTCATTAGTTGCATATAATACCCAGTACCACTGGGTATTTTCCCTAAAGATACAAATGTAGTGATCCGAAGGGGCACGTGCACCCGAATGTTTATAGCAGCAATGTCCACAATAGCCAAACTATGGAAAGAACCTAGATGTCCATCAACAGATGAATGGATAAAGAAGAGGTGGTATATATATACAATGGAATGCTATGCAGCCTTCAAAAGAAATGAAATCTTGCCATTTGCGACAACATGGATGGAACTAGAGGGTATTATGCTTAGCGAAATAAGTCAATCAGAGAAAGACAACTATCATATGATCTACCTGATATGAGGAAGTGGAGATGCAACATGGGGGGCTTGGGGGTAGGAAAAGAATAAATGAAACAAGATGGGATCTGGAGGGAGACAAACCATAAGAGACTCTTAATGTCACAAAACAAACTGAGGGTGGTCGGGGGGAGGGGGGTAGGGAGAGGGTGATGGGGTTATGGATGTTGGGGAGGGTATGTGCTATAGAGAGTGCTGTGAATTGTGTAAACCTGGCAATTCACAGACCTGTACCCCTGGGGCTAATAATACATTATATGTTCATTAAAAAAATTATAAAAAAATAAAATTGAATTAAATTTAAAAAACAATAATAATACCCAGTGCCTATCACCACACATGCCCTCCTTAATACCCATCACCCGGCTACCCCATCCCCCAACACCCTCCCTTCTGTAACCCTCAGTTTGTTTCTAAAATCAGAGAGGGAGACAAACCATGATAAGTGTACTTTCTTCTTAGATGCCTTCAAAAAAAAAAATGGTCTCTATGTGAGCACATAGAACTGATAAAATTGACAAAAATATAAAATATATATTTTATAAAAATATGTAAAATTGCTTCTGATATTATTTCACTTATAAAAGCCATGGGCATGTTTTCCATTAGAGTCCTTCACTAAGCATGAAATCATACAAAATAGTTTATCACAAAAGTGAGGAAATGCTAATCTAGTGACAGCAACAATCCCCAAAGGGACAAGTAGCCAAAATGATGCCTCCAGGTGACACTGGAAAAGAACCAGAAATGGCACATTTGACAGCAAGAAAACAACCTTTATTAAACCAATTTTATTCTGCTTACCTCAATAATAAAATCAGAAGGCAATATTAACAGTTGAATTATTATAAACTGAACATATCAGTGCATTGCTACCCAGTGTTGCTCAATTTTTGTCACAGATGGCACATGTAGAAAACAATGCTATTTGTACCACACAGGGAGATAACCCAGTGAGATAACTGATTCCATAACCCCTATCACTGTAGGCTGCCCAGAGCTGAGGAAACAAGTACCCTGGTCCATCCGTAAAGAATTCTCAAACACAGAGATTAGAAATTTTTGTGCTAATTTAATGAAAATAGGACTGTTCTTTAGCAGTATCCCAAGTTGACACACATTAGCTCCCATGTGCTAAACAAAATTAATAAATATTCGTTGAATATATACTATGTGCAAGTCTCTACGTTTAATGATTAAATCAAATGTTATCTCAGTAAACCTAAAAAGAAAAAAAATCAGTAGGCAGATTTGAATACCAGGCTAAATATGAACATTCTCTTATAGGAGCAAAGTGCAGAAACTTCCAAGACAATTTTGGAAGATGATATTGGAAAGTGGTTCAGTCTAAATTCATTTTTTCTTTGCATGGGGAGGGAAGGAATGAGTTGACCTAAAGAATTTATTGAGTGAGTTCCATAATTTTTCACTAAAGGGTAAAAAAAAAAGGACAGAAAATTAGTTGATCGGGGTGCTTCAGGGAGTTTAATTTGGTGATGAAATTTCCAGAACTTTGGGAAGGAGAGAAAGTGAAGAGAAGGGAACAAGGCTATGGTAGGTGTGAAAAAGTAAGGGCTTCAAAGACAGTAATGAAAAAGGAATGAAGATGCAAAAGATATAACAAGGGACAGAACAATACAACTTTATGACGAATTAGGTATAGTTATGGACAGATAGAGGAAGCAAAAAGAAAAACGTTAAGATGTGTATAGTTTTCTGATCAAGGTCTTAGAAATATGTGACAAAATTATCAAAGTAAATTTGAAAAATAAATGACAAATCAGATTTTGTTTAGGTGACAGGATATTCAAGAGTTATTCAAATATGTTGTTCTAAAATTTGAGAGTTGATATTTGCAATTATAAATATGAATGAGAGTTCCAAGATAAACAATGTTTAGAGAGTCAAATTATACAAAGTCCTAAAGACAATATATTAAAATGGAAAAGTATGGGGGCACCTGGGTGGCTCAGTCAGTTAAGCATCTGCCTTCTGCTCAGGTCATGATTCCGAGGTCCTGGGATCCAGTGCCTGTCAGGCTCTCTGCCCTCTCCCTCTGTCCCCCTCCACTTGTTGCTTTGTCTCTCTTTGTCTCTCTGCCTCTCTCACTCTTTCAAATAAGTAAATAAAACCTTGAAAAAAATAAAATCTTTAATAAAATAAAATAAATAAAATGGAAAACTGTATATAGGTTCAACAACATGCCATATAAAAATGTTTATCCTACATATCTCTTCCAACTGACCACAGATTATCTAATAAAAACAACATTTAGCAAATATTTAAATGCCTACTGTGGCAACACTGGAACATACTGTAGAAAACAAGTTTAGCATGGTTCAGGGCCTCGTGGAGATTACAACATACCAAGAAAAACTGGCATAAACAAAATCACAGGCAAATAAATATATAACTGCTAACTAGGAATAAATACGTTAAATGCAAAATTAATATGTTATGAAATATTGTCAAGTAAGTCATAAACCTGCCTTGTACTGAATTCATGCTCTTAAAATATTCATGGAACTATATTACATATTTAATATTCAATGTTGACCTTAACTAAAGAGTTAATTTACATTCAAAATTTTAGTTGCACAACTATTTTATTATACTAAGAAATTTACAAATCACATGCACAGATAAGCAAGGCTGGATTCAGTGTCCCTTTCTAGAGTATTATAACTGTCTTATCTCCCATTCTTAAAGCCTATCTGTTCCATGATATACGCCAGTGTCCTCTCAAAACATTCCTTTAAAAAATAAAAGAAAATTCCATATATATATATTATACATATCTTCACAAATACATAAAATTCTCATATTTCATTTTTATCAAGATGAGGCAGGAATAAGTTATCTTCCTTTCAAAATTTGTTATTTATTGATTAGGAATAGAAGGAAAAAGACAGATTTTTTTAAATAAATAGGGCCACCCCTCATCAATATTAGCCTCAATTAAAAGTGGGTACATGACACAATAGTGCCATGTTTGACTTTTATATTAGGTTACAATTTCCATAACACACTAATTTTTTTTTAAGATTTTATTTATTTGTTTGACAGAGAGATAGAGACAGCGAGAGAAGGAACACAAGGAGGGGGAGTGGGAAATGGAGAAGCAGGCTTCCTGCTGAGTAGGAAGCCCGAAGTAGGGCTCAATCCCAGGACGCTGGGATCATGGCCCGAGCTGAAGGCAGACACTTGACTGAGCCACCCGGGCACCCTGTAACACACTAATTAAGGAGAACATAGGGAGTAACCTCTTTGATATCAGCCACAGCAACTTCTTTCAAGATATGTCTCCAAAGGCGAAGGAAACAAAGGCAAAGATGAACTTCTGGGACTTCATCAAGATAAAAAGCTTCTGCACAGCAAAAGAAACAGTCATCAAAACAAAGAGGCAACCCACGGAATGGGAGAAGATATTTGCAAATGACAGTACAGATAAAAGGTTGATATCCAGGATCTATAAAGAACTCCACAAACTCAACACACACAAAACAGATAATCATATTAAAAAATGGGCAGAAGATATGAACAGACACTTCTCCAATGAAGACATACAAATGGCTACCAGACACATGAAAAAATGTTCATCATCACTAGCCATCAGGGAGATTCAAATCAAAACCACATTGAGATACCACCTTACACCAGTTAGAATGGCCAAAATTAGCAAGACAGGAAACAACGTGTGTTGGAGAGGATGTGGAGAAAGGGGAACCCTCTTACACTGTTGGTGGGAATGCAAACTGGTGCAGCCACTTTGGAGAACAGTGTGGATATTCCTCAGGAAATTAAAAATAGATCTTCCCTATGACCCTGCAATTGCACTGCTGGGTATTTACCCCAAAGAGACAGATGTAGTGAAAAGAAGGGCCATCTGTACCCCAATGTTTATAGCAGCAATGGCCACGGTCGCCAAACTGTGGAAAGAACCAAGATGCCCTTCAACGGATGAATGGATAAGGAAGATGTGGTCCATATACACTATGGAGTATTATGCCTCCATCAGAAAGGACGAATACCCAACTTTTGTAGCAACATGGACAGGACTGGAAGAGATTATGCTGAGTGAAATAAGTCAAACAGAGAAAGTCAAGTATCATATGGTTTCACTTATTGGTGGAGCATAACAAATAATATAGAGGACAAGGGTAGATGGAGAGGAGAAGGGAGTTGAGGGAAATTGGAAGGGGAGGTGAACCATGAGAGACTATGGACTCTGAAAAACAACCTGAGGGTTTTGAAGGGGCGGGGTGGGAGGTTGGGGGAACCAGGTGGTGGGTATTAGGGAGGGCACAGATTGCATGGAGCACTGGGTGTGGTGAAAAAACAATGAATACTGTTACGCTGAAAATAAATAAAAAATTGAAAAAAAAAATGGTGGCATAAAGCAACCATTGTTGCTGAACACAGTTCATTGTAGATACTGAGAGAATAATTCTAACTTCTCAAGTTGCTCTTCTGAAGTCCTGGATGAACCACTTTTAACAGATGTTACATGTGTTAAAGTCATAAGGAAGGTGACACAGAGTTGGAAACACTGAAGGATAGGCAAGTCTATTAAAATCATTCATTTTTGACTGTTCTAATCAAGATAGCCATGTGTTTTATTTGATTCAGTGGCCTGTCAAGTTTCTATAAAATAAATGTTATTCTATTTATTAAGTAATAGAGATCTCTGCATTATTCAGTAGTGTCTATTTTTCTCATTGATTTTGAGTATTACGTTTTAAGTTTTTTAAACGTGAATTTTTAGTCTGCTAAAGTTTTCAGGGTTCAGTATTTGAGGGATGAAATTCTTTCTTCCCCTATAGATTTTTTTTTCTTTTTAACTAACATCATCTGTGATAGCCTTCAATATATGTGTCTATGAAGTCTTTCTAAAAGTACACTGACACTGACACCACCATACAACCATTTCTCGCTTAGTTCTGATGGTAGATTTACAATTGATAATATCTTTTTTCTGAAAATAACCCAGTGGAGACATAAGCCAAAAAAGTTAAAACATTTGGGCAATTTCACTACTTAACTCAGAAGATTAAAAAGAAACTCAGCTAACAATATACTTACATGCTGGATAACAGAGGTATTAGATTTGCAGTAGCAGAAATTTTAAATCTCCTGGTCTATCACCTTTCGGCAAAATTTAATACTAACCATATAAAAAATTTAGTGTGACATATTTGAATTTACTTTATCTTAAGATAAAAAGGGAGTGGGAAAGTTTTATTTGTTGAAAAAATAGAAATGTTTCAATATTTTCACTTCTCACAAAAGTAGTGCACAAATGAATGAAAAAATTTCTCCTGCAACATACGTTTCTTAAAATGAACTATATTCAGGCCGCCTGGGTGGCTCAGTGGGTTAAGCCTCTGCTTTCAGCTCAGGTCATGATCTCAGGGTCCTGGGATCGAGGCCTGCCCTGCATCGGGCTCTCTGCTCAGCAGGAAGCCTGCTTCCCCTTCTCTCTCTCTGCCTGCCTCTCTGCCTACTTGTGACCTCTCTCTCTCTGTCAAATAAATAAATAAAATCTTTACAAAAAAAATTGAACTACATTCAAAGCACCCTCTTGTTATCCCATAGCTAACTGGTTTGCATGAAAATGACAAATAAAAGATCTGTAATTACTATGGCAATTTATATTCTGGAATGTTAACCTCATTATGAAAATTAAAACTATCTTAAAATCATTTTATATCTCATCTTTTTAATCATCAAAGGAACAGTCTTTTAATCAGAACAGCATGAAAATCCCAATTTATCATCTTCCTCCAAACACAAAGTGTTTTTCTTTATGTCTGAAAATAAAGTCAATTTGCACTCACATCTCATAAATCATTTTCACACAATATATATTGTCACGTATTCATCTTTAACACAAATAACAGTTCAAATACTAGTTGGAAAAAGTAACCATTTTTCTGGGAAGAAAAGGTCCAAATTCAATCGATGGTTGAATTTATATTAATCTTTAATCAAAACTAAGCCTCTCTGACCCCTTGCAATTTGAATTTAAAAAGTTAAGATAAAAAATATCCATCACTGACTTCAAAAATATAAACCATTGCAATCACTCATTTTTATCCTCTTGAGCAAATGTACCATCTCAGATCTAATTTTCTGCAAATCTGTGAAAAGGAACTAAATATGGTATTATCTGTCCTGGGACTATTTATCTATCTATCAGAATTTTTTCATTAGAGGTGAGGCTGAGGTAGCATTTCACCAATGCAATGGTAATTCTATTTAGGAGGAATGCCCAGTCTGGTCTGTCAGGGGAAAAATAATATGGGAGACTTAAAAATTTAAACCAAAAACTTCCCAGTTCATCTTCACAGGTAGCAAAGGTGAAGATCATGTGTTCTCTTTCTTTGTTTTGCCCCCAAATTCCTTGAAACTGCTCTGGTCTTTCTGAATAAATCTATGCCTTTGAACACCAGCCAGACTCTTCTCTGCAGGTTAAAAAGAAGCTTTATTTGAGACAAAGAAGTGTACCTACGGATTCCCCTTCCCTCTGTCCCTAGCTGTACTCCAAAAAACACACACAGATGCCAGCGTGTTCAAACATAAAGGATTCAAAGTTACTATGAACAGGAAAGGAGAAAAATCTAATTTCCTGTCCAGGCCACACACTTCTCAGAAAGCCTGAGGTTACTCCATCTACCAGAATGAAGAGGAAACAAATACCAAAAGAGCCTTAATGTTAGACATGAAGACCAACTGCTTCATATTACTGAAGAATACTTAAGCTCAAAAGTGTAAAGTGATGTGTCCAAGGTCGCCAAAGTTCCTGCCCAATGTTAACTTCTTTCACTGACATGACACTGGGACCATTAACCAAGTAAATTCTTTCTGGGTCAGTGTTCTGCCCACGCCCAGCTGAAAGCTGCAACCTACCTCGTTCTTTTTCACTTTGGGCCTTAGTGCCCACCATTCCTTTTCCTGCCATGGGCTCTTCCTGAGGCTCCTTCTCAGTCCTGTTATTTCTCCTCAGGGACATCTTGCCAGACCACCCTAACTAAAACCATCCACCTCTCTCCCTCCTGGCATACAGTTATCAAAATAGAAAATTATCTTATTCACTTATTTGCTCAGTTATTGTCTCTCTTCTCCACTAGAATATAAGTTCTATGAGCCGGAGACCATAATTATTTTTCTTTACTACGCTATAGGGTATAGAGCTCAGCAAGGCAAAAACGAAGACAAATGAGCCAAATTTCTACCCACCATGAACCCATGATCTAATGAGAGAAACAACTACTTGAGTAAATAACCTTTAAAAAGGCAGAACTGGATAAAAATGAGTAAAAAAATACATATATCATGTGAAGGAAGGGATAAAGTAAATAATTATAGAGCCAACGTTTCCTGTGAGGAGGTGGAATTTTTTTAGCTGGGGTAGGGCTTGGCTTTAACAAAGTTTCCAAAAAAGAAAACTCTCCAGGAAAGGGAGTATCTTGACCAAAACTTTGGAAGAGTCAGGTGTTACATTTGGGAAATAGATGGCTGGAGCATGAGAAATGGAGAGAATTGAGGGTAAGCACAGAATAAGATAAGGACATTTCATATCCCTTAACTATGTTCCTTTCTCCAGTTCATTCTACCATTTCCTTCAGTTTCACTTCCTCACCAGCACAGATATCAAGACATCACTTCAAGCCCTCTCTCTCAAAGGATTTCAAATTCAGCTTTCTATTTTGCCTGCCCTTTGAAACCAAAATTTTAGTCCAACCATATGTCTTCTCCTTTTATACATGAGGTGGCAAAAATCAGCTGCCAAGCAGATCTGTGCCCCTGCCTAAGGATTCCATGCCTTCCTGTATGCCTTCTCACACCCTTTAAGATATTTACCTAGAACATTTCTACATCCAAGCTAGCCACTTCCAGACATCCTTCAGCTTATGTCTGGTTCTTTGTGTCCCTGCAGATGCCTCTGCTGCACTCTTAGCTCACTCTCACACAGTGCTCATCATGGTATTGTACTCGGGGGATCACTGGGGTGCTTCACTGCACTGTGTGCTCTTTAAGGACTAGAACCATGTCTCCCATCCACTGATTTTTTTTTTATCCTTAGCCCAATTTATGATATATTCTGGATGCTTAATATGCATTTTCTGATTTAATGAACAAGAAAATGAATATGGTATGATACATGTGGACAGAATAGGATTGAAAGTTGATATTTTCCAGGGGATGCCTGGATGACTCAGTTAGTTAAGCATCTGCCCTCAGCTCAGATTAAGATCTTATGGTCATGAGGCAGGTAAATCAGTTAGGAGGCCATTACAAGTGTCCAGATGAGGATGATACCAGCTGAATTAAGACAATGATAGAAGGAAACAGTAAAGAAGCTCATCTGAGTAGTGTTGATGTAGTTTTTGAATATTGGTGAGGTTCGGTAGGGTCTGGAGCAGACAACCAAGAAAGAATCCTTGAGATGTGTTTGGTGCAAAATGGTGGTTTTATTAAAGCACAGGGACAGGACCCATTGACAGAAAGAGCCAATGCCACCGCTGCTCCCTGTTGCCCCCTGCCGCCCGCTGCTCCTAGAAGATTGTGAGGGGCAATTGATTATATACCTTGGGGTTGGGGGAAGTAAGAACAAGGGAAGTTCCGAAAGGATTTTCATTTGCTAAAGAAGACACAGGATACTGGAGGTCTTGCTATTGTCAAGCTAAGGTTGTTTTCCCCTCTAGTAAGGCATTATCATTAAAACAGTTAGGAGTTGGGGTGCCTGGGTGGCTCAGAGGGTTAAGCCTCTGCCTTCAGCTCAGGTCATGATCTCAGGGTCCTGAGATCAAGCGCTGCATTGGGCTCTCTGCTCAGCATGGAGCCCCCTTCCCTCTCTCTGCCTCCTTGTGATCTCTCTGCGTCAAATAAGTAAAATCTTTAAAACATACACACACACACACACACACACACACACCCAGTTAGGCGTTTCCTGAAGGAACATTTTACTCTCTTTGCCTCAAGTATTTGTCAACAGGTTGCAGGTTATAAGGATATTTAATTTTATCTATGTTTCCTTCTGCCTTTGCTCCCCACATCAGTGAAAGATAGATTCAAGATAGTTTAAATATGGCGTATAAAAACCTCAGTAGGCTGTTGGGAATATGGTTCTGGATATCAAAAGATATACAAATTCACAGAATTTGTACGATTAGAAATTGTCTAGTACCCTCTATGAGGTTTCCTCACCTCTATTTTAGCTTTTGAAACTGATATGAAGGCAAATATTTCAGCCCAACACAACTGGCTCCAATTTCAGAATCATCTGCTTCTGTTGACATCATGGGAATGATAACATTTCTAGGGAAGAGGCTACAACAAAATTCTGCAAGGTGCTCTGGGTTCAATTCCTCCATTTATTTCTATAATCTTTTTTATAACACCTACTCAATGCTAGGGACCATGCTGGACTCAGAGGTGACAAAGACTAATGATAATACTATAAATATTCACACATTTACTATTATCCAGGAATTCATATAGCATCCTGTACATATTAATCCATATAGTTTTCACAACCACACTTTGAGATTGAGAGACAGAGTGGCTAAGTAACTTGTGTAAGGTCACCAAGCAAGGTAGCAGTAGATGAGAATCTAAACCCAAGCGGTCTGCCTTTGGACAGGCTCTTGACTACCATGTTATGTTGCCTATTCAGACATGGTTCCTCTTCTAAGAAACTTTAGAGTCCAGAATATGGAAGTACATGCATCAATTTAAATAAAATTAAGTCAGTGAGGAAATAAAAGCTTGGAGTATGAATGAGGAAAGAGAGGGAGTGGGGAGAGATCAAATCCTTTGGAATTCTCAAGTTTTTGTCTCATTATTATGGTTTTCCTTACAACACTGACAGTCTGGTTGTAGAAGTAGTTCAAGGAATTCACTGAGTCTTCTGAATCCACACCTCCCAGTGGGTTTCTACAGCTGTCAGTCACGGCGCCAAGATTCACTTCATAATCAGCGAGTAGTCAGTGCAGAGCCCGCCACCAGATTCCAAAATGTTTACATATAGAAGCAACAAGAAAAATTTCTGAGAGAGACAGAAAATGGACCAGAGATAAAGAAATAGATAAGAGAATGTCGAAGACAAAAATTAAATTTCCCTAGCTTTTCATTAGGCAGCTTGTAGCACAACATCCAGTTACTCACTTTGCAATCTCTTCCAAAGGTTATTAGGTACTGAGCACTTCATTATATTGTATTATATACATTAATTATATATATGTAATATATTAATATATTTTGTATATTGTATATACAGTCTGAGCTTTGCTATCACATTACTAAATAAATTTAGTTGTTTTCAGTCTTTAGTCTAAAAAGTAAGGATAAGAGATAAGGTGGGAGTTTTCTCTAAAAGAAGATATGACCAAACAATAGGATATTCAGTGGAATTTTCTCCTTTGGGTATGCAAGGAAGGGACTGCAAGGCCTTCACATTGCTATGTCATTTCTTCTCTGCTTGCCCTATGTAAAGGAAACGTCCTTGCATTATATTCGGAGAGAAAGAAACCAAGTATGATTTAATGCTTTGGGTTTGACAACAATATTCAATGAAGCAATTTGTATGATTTAGAGAGATAGAATTTCCTCTCACAGAAATTGCATATGCTTAAAAATAATTTTATGATATAGTAGAGTTGTTTAAAAACTGGCATAGATATCATGCTTAAACAAATCATCATTGCTTCCAGAAAGGAAAGGAGTAGTTTAAGCATCATAAATATTAAAAGAACAAAATGATATTTTTTTTAAATCAGGGAAAAATTTGCTGAGGCTTGAGTATGAATAGAAAACCATCTGCATTTTCAATAAGATTATAAAAATCAATCTATCCAATTTTAGGTTTAAATATTTGAAATAATCACTACGCATATAACACAAGCTAACACAATTCAATCCAGTTATGACATTATAAATCCAATATATATTCATAACATTTAAATTATATATACAAATATTTTGAATAAGAATCAGGTTTATCCAAATAATATCCTTCAAATGCCTAGAATTCTATGAGCAACACTAGTAAAGGCATTATTGCAAATAGTGTGTATCTTAAATATATGCCATCCATGGTTCTTGCTATTTTTTTCTTTAATAAAAGTCAGTCTATCTAATTTTAGGCCTAAATATTTGAAATAATCACTAAAATCACTATGTAATTTGTAGGCTAACCTAATTCCCTATCAATCGGTCTAAAATACTGTGTGATATGGGGCTCCTCAGTGGTGCAACTGGTTGGGCATGTAACTTGGTTTCCACTCAGGTTGAGATCAGAGTCCTGGGATTGAGCCCTGCATTGGAGTCTGCACTCAGCACAGTCAGCTTGTTTTTTTCTCTCCCTCTCCCTCTGCCCTTTCCCCTTCACGTGTTTGTCCTCTCTCTCTCTCTCTCTCTCTCTCTCTCTCTCCCTCTCAAATAAAATAAATGAATCTTTCAAAATAAATAAATAAAATACTGCATAATATGAAACACTAAAATAATTTCCAAGATTCACCAGAAAAGGAAAAGAAACTACATATCATTATTTTTTAAATTTGACAGTTCAAAAATTGTTCATTGATTTTTAGAGGGAAGGCAACTTTGAGGCTTACAGATGTCTCTGTGTCTAAACAGCTATACTTTTCTGAAAATCTTAATTGTTTTAGAAACTATTTACAGAGAGGAAATGTAATAGCCCTGTTTAGAGTGGTGAAATGAAGCTACAGATCTTCATTCACAGGAAGTAGGAAATAGGAAAATACAAAAACCAATCACCTCACTATCATGTTATTCTACATACTAAGTAAAAAAAATCAAAAGCACAACATCTGTAAACAATGAGTTACTGAAAATGGCACCTATGTCTGTTAATTTATATACCAGTCAATGAGTTATACCAATCCTTTCACACATCACCAGAGAAAAGACCTTGCTCTAAAAAGGAGGGGGGTGCAAGCTATTTTAGCCTCTGTAGTGACCTATAAAACAAAAAGGGTGTTTATGACAGCCAAAAACATTTCACATACTCCTAGACATAGCAACTTCCTACATTTATAATACTTTCCTTCTTTTAATACTATATTGCTTTAAGAATTATTGTATCTAATGTTCTTAAATGTATTATGAGATAACAGTCTACCAGCACATGGCAAAGCACCTCATTTGGTTTGAGGTAAAAAGAGAAAACACCATCTTGCAGCACCACAATGGTGATTCCTCAACCATCTTCAAGAAAATTCTCCTCCAATACCTCAAAAACTTCACTCTCTTGGAGGCTGGAGAAATGTGATCACTAAACACGGGGGGAAATTCATAATCTTTAATATACTCAGAATAGGTGGTCTAGCAATTCAATTTGAGTTATTTAAGTATTTGGTAGCTCTCGTTTTGCCCTTGAAATCTGTAACCTCAGTGAAAAACTGAGAATTTTATTTTAACTTGTATCAAGTTTACACACTTATTATGTCTGGGTGTAAATGCACAAACAGTAAGAAATAAGAAGTTCCAGGATGAAACTCTGAGAAATCAACATTTCAAGCTCAAATGGCAAGAGAAAGTAGATAAGATAAAAGGAACCAGAGGGATTTACTCCATGAAAATCAAGAGTGGAGAGAAATTTGGGGGGAAAGTGTTGAGTGTTTTGATTCCCGATGGAATAGGGTAAAGACTGGGAAGATTTGATATAAGATCATTCCTTGGGGAAGTAGAAGACCAGGTCATCTTTGAGAGTTAAGGTGATGGGATACACACTAGACAGGGTCAATTGCTGATGCATTTATAGTAGCATTTAATGGTTCATGTACTCAGCCATTGGTCTTACATTCCCTCTCTGCTTTTCCTTCTGACCTAGGTGATTTTCATCTATTGACAAATTTCCATTTCTAACTCATACATCCCATTAGCAAACTCAAAAACTAAGTTTTTTTTAAATTGTGTTATGTTAGTCACAATTTATCCTTAGTTTTTGATATAGTGAAAAACTAAGCTTTGATCTTCCCTTCAGAACTGCTTTCTTTCCAGCCTTCCCTGTGGCAGTAACTGATATCTCCATAATTCTAGATGCTCATGCCAGAAACCCAAAGTGATCCCCAGAAACTGCCCTTCTATCACCCCCCCCATAGCCAATCAGTTATCAGTTCCTATGGATTCTACCTCCAAGGGGCAACTCAAATCCACCTATCTCTCCATCCCACTGGTGTCACTCTTTCTCTAACGTACCTTGAACTGCTTACCACATGATCCACTTCCGACCTGGGTTCTCTTCAGTCCTTTTTTTACTCTACAGTTAGATGATATTTTAAAGTATTGAACTTAAAGTCATTACTCTGCATCAAACGCTTAATCACTCCTCACTGCACTTGGAATAAAACCCAAATGCTTTCACAAAGCTTATGAACCCTGCAAGATTTGACTCCTGCCTAGCTCATCAGTACACTCCCTCTGCCTTTTTCCTTTATTCTAGCGGAACAGGACTTCTCAGTTCCTTTGAAAGTACAAAGTCTCTCCTGTCTCAGCACCTTCACACTTGCCCTTTACCTTGCCTGGGTGTTCCTCCCCCCTCTTCAACTAACTTTAATTTACCACTCAGGATTAATCACCACTTCTTCAAAAAAGCTGGCTCTGCCCCAACACTCTTCAATGTAAATTCCCCAGTAATAATCTCTACTGATATGTTTTAATTTTCCTTTATGGGACTTACCATGATTCATATCTGTGCATTTATTTGGATGTTCATGTGTTTTGTAACTAACTCGCACACTAGATTGTAAATTCTTTAAGGTCAGGGAATACATTATTCTATTCAGTGCTTTATCTTCAGTGCCTGGGACACTACCTGACACATGCATTAAAAGGAACTCACAGGGGCGCCTGGGTGGCTCAGTGGGTTAAAGTCTCTACCTTCAGCTCCAGTCATGGTCCCAGGGTCCTGGGATCGAGCCCCACATTGGGCTCTCTGCTCAGCAGGGAGCCTACTTTCCCCCCTCTCTCTCTACCTTCCTCTCTGCCTACTTAAAAAAAAAAAAAAGGAACTCACAACTGTTTTATTGTCTAAGGTTGAATTAAGTAAATAAACTTTAAAAATAAAATGAAAACCTTAAAAGAAATACTACCTTCTCTTTAATCTGAAAAGACCAGTTTTCTCTTATTAAATACTGTAAAAAAATTCTCGCACATTGGGAAGCTGCCTGCTAAGAAGATACCAATTCTCTTAGTAATTATTACAATCTCTATTTGTACCTATAATTAGAGTGGATACCAGCAAACATCAGGAAAGTCTGGTTGCATATATTCCTAAAGACTTGCAAGAATTTTCTAGCATATTTGGGTAGAGAACTAAAAAATATGTTCAAATATGGATTCTAAATATTTTAGACTAAGGTAAATAGAATATAACACGGTATAAATTTGAGTTTCTTATATATTTAAACATGCAACGGACATATAACCTAGCAGTTCCACATCTAAAATTATTTATCAAAAGAAATAAAAATGTATGTTTGGGAATACTTATAAATGAATGTTTACAATATTATTCAGAAAATCCAAAAGCTAAAAATAATTCAAATGTCCACCAACTAGTGAATGGCTACACCAGTTCTGGTATATTCACACAGTGGGACATTACTCAGCAATAACAAGGAAGAAACAAAATAAAAACACAACATTATGCTGAGTGAGAGAAGCCTAACCAAAAAACAAAACAAAACATAAACAAAAAATATATTATATGATTCCATTTAAATCAAATCTGAGAACAGCAAAAACTAACCTGCAGTGATAGAAATACTACCTGTAGTTGTCTAGCGCAGGGAGTTGGGGAGATTAACTACAAAGGGCACAAGAGAAATTTCCTGATTGGGCTGGTTGCATAGTCATAGACATTTGTCAAAAGTCATTTATTTGTAGATTAAAACAAGGGAATTTTGTTGTTTATAAACTACAACTTAATAGAGTTACTTTTTAAAATTAGATTGGTTCATTTTATTGATATAGATCCACTTACCAGAGATTCTGGATTTTAATGTGTTAGCTCAAAGAGCTGAGAAATGGCTTTCACAACTTTCTTGGTTGATTGATGAAAATAATTAAAAATTAATCATGGCCTATCAATTAAGTCAAAACGCCAGATATTCCTAGCATAATATCACTTATTCCTCAGTTTCTGAATATATCACTGAAATATACATACTCATCAACTGGCTGAAATCACCCCTCACATGGAAACTGGAGAAAGAGTTATTAGGTCAGAAAAAGCAAAATGGAAGCTCCTGGAACTTCCTCTCCCCATCAGGTTTGAAAACAAAACACAATGCCCCATACCTGAATAAGCTGATTATATTCGTGCCACCATCAAAGACTTGAAAAATGCAAAGTGGTGACTTTTGTTACATCCACACTCAACTTGCTATTTTGTCTGTGCAGACAGCAGACAGATCTTGGAGACTAAAACTTCATCAGGCGTTGACTCCAGTTGTAGCTCTAAGATACTACTGGAATTTCTTACTAGAAATTCCTTACACGAATCTAGCACCTGGTACACAGCTACTGATTTGACAATTCTTTTTTCTCTACCAATTTTAGAGCGAGATTAGACACAGTTCATTCTCACCCAAAATGGGCAAATAATATAATATTGAAACAGACTCACAAACACAGAGAAAAAAACTGATGGTTGCCAGAGGGGTAGGGATGGGGACATGAGCAAAATGGATGAAGGGGAGTGGGAGGTATAGGCTTGCAGTTATGGAATGAATTAAATCACAGGGATTAAAGGCATACCACCGGGAATACAGTCAATGGTATTATAACAGTGTTGCTTGGTAACAATGGTAGCCCGACTCGTGGGGAGCATAGCATAAGGTATAGGCTTGTTGAATCACTGTGTTTTACACCTGAAAGTAATGTTAACACTGTGTGTCAACTATACTTCAGTTAAAAATTTTCTTCAAATACACTTGTATTGTCTCATCTCAAGGCTATCTCACTTCTCATACTCTCTAATTTAGTCTTCAGAGATCTTAATCATATTGGCATCTCACCGAAAATCTGGTCCATTACATTGATGATATCATGCTGATTGGAAAAGATAAGCAAAAGTAGCAAGTAAGACGCAAACATGCCACAAGATGGGAAATAAGCCCATGAAAACTCAGAGAGTGTCACTATGAAGTTTCTAGGGGTCTACTGGTCTGAAGCATGCCTGGAAATCAAGTAAAAGACCAGTTGTTGCACCTTGCACTGATTATTGCTATAAATGAGTCAACCAGGATCTACAGTACTCGTTTGATTTTATAATCATGTAACATATTAGAGTGTCCAGCTCCAATCCATGGGCTGAGTAACCCACAGGCTGCCACATTTCAGTGACACTCAGAGAAAGGGAAGATTCTACAGCAGGTGCAGGGCCCTGTACAAGATGTCCTGCTACTTGGGCCTTATGACTCAGAAGATTTGATGGTACTCAGAGTGGCAAAAATATACTATGCAGAAATTCTGACAGGACTGAAAAGCACAAGATTTTTAGAGCAAAGCCATATCCTCTTCCGTAATGAGTCCTCGTTTTTTGAGATGGATTTCACGACTATTGCCCTGAGATGGATCATGTGATTGTAGGAATCAGTAGCTCCCTTTCTGAAAACACCAAGAGACTTTTACCCTCTGTTACTCCAACTCTGATACTTAAGCTATGACTTTGCAAACTACTTTTTCAATATTGCCTCGTCACCAGCCTTCCCATTACATTATCTCAATAGGACACTGCTGGGGGAAAATACTGAGTGTGAAGTTCAAACATTTATATGATGTCATTTACAATGGGAAAATATTTAGGAATGCAATTTTAATTCAAAGTTTGGGTTCACAAAAGTTACTCCTTCATCAGTGTCCCCAAGAGCACTACTATACCTTGGGAGACAAGGTATAGTAATTTCTAATGAGAAGATATTAAATTAAAATTTAATATTAAATATTTTAAATCCAGATAATGTTGTGCTTTCATGCGGGTGATAAGTGTATCCTCAAGAAATAAACCAGGGGCGCCTGGGTGGCTCAGTGGGTTAAAGCCTCTGCCTTCAGCTCAGGTCATGATCCCGGAGTCCTGGGATGGAGTGCCGCATCGCATCGGGCTCTCTGCTCAGCAGGGAGCCTGCTTCCTCCTCTCTCTGCCTGCCTCTCTGCCTACTTGTGATCTCTGTCTGTCAAATAAATAAATAAAATCTTTAAAAAAAAAAAAAAGAAAAGAAAGAAACCAGTGTCACTGGCTTTGCATACTTTAAATGTAAACATTGTTTGTCTCCCTGACACAAACCTTCAAAAGATTTGTCATAATTCAGCCCACATTCTGTTAAAGATCTACCAGATTCCAGAGACAACTAAAATATGTGCCCTAGACAACCACATACACAGAGTGTTTCATAACCAAATTTAAAAGCATAAACTTGCATTATTAAGTCACCCAAGGTACTAATGTTTCTGTGAGAGTGTCAAAATTAGCAAATCACTGTAACATTCCTTTTGAGACTGATTACATAGCCTCACATAATTCATCACACTAGTGCTTTAGAGAATCTGTAGAGTCAGTCTGTGGGACCTTTGTTCTGGGTCTAGATTGAAGTTTGGTGTTTGCCTTGTGGCATGCAGGTGTCTCTACAACTTACAAGGTTTGGTCCTAAGGGCATTCCTGTGAAAAAAAACAAAGGTTAGGAAAAGATATGGTAAACACTGAGTAATAAAAGGAAGTTAATTACACCAGGTGAAAGGCCACTGAATTCTATTTTAGCACCTGCAAAAGTATGCCAATATTTATACAACATTCTCCGGGGATTTATGGGAGATGTCAGTTTTTAAGACACTCTACCTTTCCTTTATTTTTACTTCCAGCCATCTGTGGGCAATATATATAGAAAGGGGATGATCTGGCAAAGTATGAAACACAACAAACTGTAAGACTTTGAGCCTTGTATAACAAAATATAAAAACAAAGATCAAAGCCACAAGGCGCACTGGATGATTGTTTGGTTTTTTAAAAGAACAGCCCAAAGCAAGGAAAAAAATTCCCCAACTTCTAAACAATCAGAGAGTATCAGCAAAACATAAACAAGAGCATGTTTATCTTATACCTACCACAGAATCTCCTTGAGTCTTTCCTGTTTAAGCCTTTAGCCAGCTGGACACACAGTAAACTGGGCAGCCTGCTTTAATTTACTTAGAATGAGAGATTATTTTGAAGATCTGCTAGTAGTTTTTATGAAGTCAAATCCAAGAAAACAAACTCACATGTGTAAATGTATAAATCTAGAAAAATTAGATATACAATATGATGAAAATGAGTTTCACGGGAAAACAAAAAAAAAATTTCCAACCAATATAGATCCTAATACTGATAATTGAACTTATCTTTGAAGAGAAAAACCTCATTGTATAATGATACTTTTATATTATTGCTGGGCTTTTTCTTCCCTGAGCTAAATGGGTACCAGATATGATACATATTGTTACTGAGTAGCAAGGTAGGGTCCTCACTTGTACGCAGCCAGATGTGAAAACACCTAATTTTCTACTTTTTCTGCACTATCTTGTAAAAGTGAGTAATATTTTTATCTTATATTCTTAGATGAAATTTATAAATCTAGCTTGAAAAAACCTCTTTCCTTTAATTCTGTAACAGAAACTATGAAAGGTTGCTTGGTAGCCCCAGAAGCCCAAAGTGATTAATATATCTTTATCAAACTAACCATGGTGCTCAATTCTGTTCCATACTGATTAATAAAAAGAAAATTTGAACAGAAAACATACAAATGTGACTTAAGGACAGAAAAGTAAACAATTTAAAATATCATTTTAAAATTCAATGATCATTGTTTTTTGTTGCTGGCCACAAATAAAGACACTTTAAAGCCCAAGTTCATCTTTAAATAAATCTAAGATTGATAGTAAAATGCATCCTTAAGGGTATGTGCTATGTGCTATGGTGAGAGAAAATAAATTTTTTTAAAAAGTGATTTTTAGGTTCTTTTCCTTTCCATTGTAACTACTATAATCTAACTTGAGCTTATATCATTACACAAATCTGTTGATTTTATTAGGTTTGCTGCTAAAATTTGTGAAGCCTGAACCAAGAATACAAATAAAACCCATATACTATCTATGTAAACCATACACTATCTAAAATTTGTGAAGCCTGAACCAAGAATACAAATAAAACCCATACACTATCTATGTAAAACCCATACACTATCTATATATAATAGTCATATATCAAGCTAACATATTATTAAATAAAATATGTACTTTACTGCTACTTGAAAAGATATATTTGATAATGATCAGATAAGCCACGCTTGAATTTAGAATTTTTGGATTCCTCAAAGTTCAGCACCAGAGATTGAAGGCAGAGAAAGAGCTTGTTCCGAACGCCTGGTTTCCGGCACACAGCCTTATCCAGCAACCTCCTGTCAGCAGCTCCAAACTGCACCATAAAGTGCCCTGTGTAGACACTTTAGCCTGTGTGTCCTAGTTCTGTCCCTTCATGCCTACAGCAAATAGCATCACTCTTTAGACATATGAACGTGAATAAAGCAACAAGGTCCACCCTCGGAAGGTGGACCCATCTTTACCCTCCGACAAGTTGGAATAATATGTGAAGGTCTCTTGAAAGACTATGAAGATAAAATTCGGGAGGAGTATGAGCAAATCCTCAATACCAAACTAGCAGAACAATATGAATCTTTTGTGAAATTCACACGTGATCAGATTATGCGACGATACGGGACAAGGCCAACAAGCTATGTGTCCTGAAACTTTCTTGCATATCTGGTACCAGGTTTGACCTCAAGAGATGGCTGCTGTCCAGTTTTTGCAACTGGTTTGTTATCACATTTCAGCTCCAACTTTGCATCCTGAGAACACTTAAACATTTCTGCAGGTCCATTTTATACAACTTGAAAGACCTTAAAACTTTCTGGTTGCCACAAGCGTATCTTTCTTTTCTGCTCATCCTTGTCCCCTTGAATTAAAGGTCGTGACAGGCCTTAAAATTTGTTTGGGGCCATTTGAACAGAGAAGCTGGGGTTCTAGGCACCCAAAGGCAAGGGATATAGGCTGTAGATGGATCCAACCCCTGGCCCAATGGAGAGATCACAGGTGGAGGACAGTCTAAAGCACAGGACCCAGGGATAGGGAACTTCTTTGCCCTGGTCTGTTGGTGATAATGGATTTCCCCATGCACTGTCACCTTTAATTTACTCTACCTGTATATGTCACACTCAAAATTGCATTCATTACCAGTTCATGATTACATTTTCACTTTCTTCTGAATTCCCTAACATGGCAATAAAAGTGTTACAATACACCCATTTGCTTAAACTAGAAACCTTAGGGTCATCTCAAACTCTTCTTTCAACACTTTGTTCCAAACCTCTATTTTTTAGCTAAAACATCTCTAACATCCATAAGCTCCTTTCCACTCAAATTGCCATTGTACCAGATTAAAATGTCATTATTTTGCCACATTATAGCAATACCCTCCTAAATGGTTTTCCTGCCCATGTCTTGTCCTAGCCCAGTTCATTCCCTGCTTTTTTAAAAGAATTTTATTTTATTTATCTGACAGAGGAAGACACAGCAAGAGAGGGAACACACGTAGGGGGAGTGGGAGAAGGAGAAGCAGGCTTCCTGCCAAGCAAGGAGCCCGATGCAGGGCTCTGACCCCAGGACCCTGGGATCATGACCTGACCAGAAGACAGACACTTAACAACTGTCCCTCCTCTTTTTAAAGCACAACTGTAATCATCATTGTTATCTTCAAAAACTTTCATGCTTTTTTCAGTACAGCCCCAGCCTCATCAGCAATCATTCTTCCCTGGACCCATCTTGCCTTTCTCTTTAGTCACACCAGGATGCTCATCATTCTCACAATATTACATGCCTCTTCACTTCTTACTCTTTTCTCATGCTATTTCTTGGTATCTGGGATGCCTTTCTCCAGTTCTGATGCTTATGAACTCTTTCTCATCCTCCAAACAATTCAAATGTCCCTACAGATATTATAGATCTCTTTGAGCCTCAGGCAAATTTAATAATTAATTTTACTCTCATCTGTGTCCTGATTAAATTTTGTCTACCTTTCTTACAGCATTTAGCAAATTAGCATAATGCATTTTGAGCTTAGCTGAATGGCAGAAGTGATTGTTCAATTTACATTAATTGCTCTTGGTTTGGATATCCTCTGAAACAAACCCTGAGATAAGGGTTTGTGTGCAAATAACTCATTTGAAAAGTACAGAAATCACAGATACAGAGTAGAGAAGTGAAACAAGAAAAGCAAAAGAAAACAGCAAATAAAGTTCACATTGTGGAGCCAGATAACCCTGGAGGAACTAGAACTTAGGACATGAGTCCTCCCAAACCATGGGACAGCTACAGTACCCTAGTTCCCATTGGCAATGCCTAAAGGCCCGGCCCAGAAGTGTTAATTCCCCCTGTGTTTTGACCAGCTTTAGAAGTAGAGTTGCTTTCCCTTTTTGAAAAAAATTCTCAGCCAAAGAAACACAGACACTAGCAGTTGGAAGTTGTGGTCCTTGTCAAATACTCAGAAAGTCCAAATCTACAATCTTATTGTCTTTGTGGCATGGTATGCAATAAATAGGGTCCTTCTACCATCACCAATCTGTTCGTAATCTCCAGCTGCACTAACATTGCCTGAAGGCCACCAACACATTAATCACTATAAAATTTCTATTTTAATCTTCACAGCACTAAGAGGAAGCTATTTTTAGAACCATTTTATAGGAGAAACGAATGATCATAGAATTTAATGATCTCTGACTTTGAGTCAGAGAATTTGGACCATAGAGTTAAGGAGATCCAGAAAAGGCATTTGAATCTAACTATTTTTCAAATGATTTTCAAATACTTAATAAAAAGATCTGGAAGAACTAAACTGACTATTCCAGCTTTTGTATGTCATCTGTTTAGATTTAACTTCAGAGCCAAAATGCTGATTAAAATCGGCATATTTTATTATTTCTAGAGCTTATTTTTAAAAAGAAATTTTACATTTAATCCAAATTTGTGAAAACTAATGGTTTTATCTATAAATTACTATAAGAATAATTAGCAAAAACAATGCATTACTTATTCTTTTTAAAAATCAATGTTAGGGGCACCTGGGTGACTTAGTTGGTTAAGTGTCTGCCTTTGGCTCGGGTCATGATCCCAGGGTCCTGGGATCAAGCCCCACATTGGGCTCCCTCCTCCTCAGGGAGTCTGCTTCTCCCTCTCCCTCTGCCTGACACTCCCCCTGCTTGTACTCTCTCAATCTCTCTCTTTCTCTCTCTCTCTGTAATAAATAAATAAAATATTTAAAAAACTAAAATTAAAATTAATAAAAATCAATGATAAAAGCAATATAGTGTCATACTAAAGCAAAAATACCAAATTTTTATTATGAAATACTAAAAAGTTCTAAATATATGTCATTATTAGAAATATTAATGGAGGGTGCCTGAGTGGCTCAGTTGGTTAAGTGACTGCTTTTGGCTCAGGTCATGATCTTGGAGTCCCAGGATTAAGTCCCACATGGGACTCCCTGCTCAGCAGGGAGTCTACTCCTCCCTCTGACCCTTCCTGCACTCATGCTCTTTCTCTCTCTCTCTCAAATAAATAAAATCTTTAAAAAAGAAAGGAAGAAAGAGAGAAAGAGAGAAATATTAATGGTTATTTAACTCTAAAAATTGTAACTCAATGAATTCTCGCTTTTTTTAAGATTTTATTTGTTTGACAGAGAGAGACACAGCGAGAGAGGGAACACAAGCAGGGGGAGTGGGAGAGGGAGAAGTAGGCTTCCTGCTGAGCAGGGATCCTGATGTGGGGCTTGATCCCAGGACCCTGGATCATGACATGAACCAAAGGCAGACACTTAACTTAGCCACCCAGGCGCCCTAATGAATTCTTTAAAAAAAAAAATTAAACATAAATAAATAAGTGCATGCTTTTGCAGAGTTTATCCATGAAAACTATCTAAAAGTTTGAAACAATTTTTTTTCAATTGTAATAAAAATCCTAGTCACTTTACATTTGAGTGATACTTTTCATTCCTCCGAATTTTACAATTTGCCTCCAAACTTTTTGAAAGCAGGTAGAATATGAAACTTTAAAATAAGGATTTCAATGTCTACAGTACAAGCACAGTAGCATTCCCATATAATACTATAATCATGAGGTCAGTCCAGTTTATCAATCCCTCCAAAAAGGAGAGGAATTCTTTAAAGTATTTAGATATAGTATTTTGTTTCATCAAGCAAAATGTTCTATAAATATTATTAAGAGCTGACATGCAGTAGAACAAATGGGAAATCATCTTAATGATCTAAAAAATCAACTATTTTGCTGAAAAGTTTAGCAGAAAATTTGTGTCAATTCAGTTTTCATTTAAAATAATGCAAAGTAAGTTTTTGTGGTTCTTAAAGATTCCTGGAAAAAGCTTACATTAAGGGATTTTTCCAATTTTTTAAAGAAAAATTTAAGCTAATATCAGAAATGGTCTTATTTCAACATTTACTCATCAGCGTGGGTTTAGAATTTATACTGAGTGACTTTTCCTTATCAACCTCAATAAGTATCTTAGTCCTGATTTCTCTAAAACAAAACAAAACAAAATAATATCAAAACCAGAAACAAAACCAAGAACAACAACAAAAAAAGTAACTTTGTCACCTAGCAAAGACCACCAAACAGAATTTTTTTTAAAGATTTTATTTATTTATTTGACAGAGAGAGATCACAAGTAGGCAGAGAGAGGGGGAAGCAGACTCCCTGCTGAGCAGAGAGCCCAATGTGGGACTGGATTCCAGGACTCCGAGACCATGACCCGAGCCTAAGGCAGAGGCATAACCCACGGAGCCACCCAGATGCCCCCAAACAGAATATTAAACCAAAAGCTCTATATGTTTAAAAATACCTGGAAAAGGTTAATTTGTGTTATCTTCCAATAGAAGAAAAAATGTAATTACTCTTGGTTTCAGCTCAGGTCATCATCTCAGGGTCGTGAGCTTGAGCCCCACATCGGGCTCCATGCTGAGCCCAGAGTCTGCTAAGACTCCTCTCTCTCTGCCCCTTTCCCTACTCACTCTCTTTCTCTCTCTCTAAAAATAAATAAATAAATCTTTTTAAAAAATTAAAAAATATATATATCTGGGAAAGAATAATTTTTTGAAAAAAAAAGGAAAGGGAGAAGACCAATGAAAGTTAAATCATATATTTCCAATTAAATTATATATGTTTTTTAAAGATTTTTTTATTTATATATTTGATAGAGAGAGAGATAGCAACAGAGGGAACACAAGCAGGAGGAGTGGGAGAGGGAGAAGCAGGCTTCCCACCGAACAGGGAGCCTGATGTGGGGATCAATCCCAGGACCTGGGATCATGACCTGAGCCAAAAGCAGATCCCCAACGACTGAGCCACCCAGGTGCCCAGCAACTGAATTATATTTTAAAGGCTTTCTCATTGTATAGCTATGTAAGCTGTGGTACATTCTAAAAAATCCATAAAATGACTTCTATCTCATTTGTATTCTGCATTTGTAAATTCTGTCTCAAGTAAAATAAGCAATTGGGTGCAACATTTGCAAACTTTCATAAACACTGTTTTAATTACTCTGCACTCCTGAATCCTTCTGTTTGGATTCAAGGCAGTGATGTCAAACATTATGAGAGTGTTTATTACTTTGGAGTGGGATGGGACACTTATGTGGTACATCTGTATATTTTAGGAGACTGCACAATATAATCCAAACACACACAAGATTAAGGTAATTTCAATTTTAGACTAGATTAACACAGAATGAATATTGGGTTTCAGTAAGTCTAACACTTCACAGCATTTTAGCTTAATTAAAAAATATTTTATAATTCCAAATAGCCTCTGAACTTACCCTGTTTCCAACCATGATAACAAACCAAAAAATATGTTAGCAATACTATTCAATCCTTTTATGAGGAAGAATTCTTAGAATAGAATGAATTGATATTAATCAGTTTTAGTTCTAGCCTTTTTTTACTCTCTAATTTGTTCATTTATTCAACAAATGTTTATAAAGTTTCTTCTATTGGCAGCCCTTAGACTAGGTACTCATAACACAAAATATAATTATAAATAAGTACATCCTCATAAGGAATGCCAGCTGGTGAATTTATCCCCCTTTCCTTTATAAATTTGATTGAATGATTGATTGATTTATCTCATATATATGTATATATGATTTACTAGTTTTATGCATAGAATGGAGTCCAACACTGGGCTTCAATTCAGGACCCTGAGATCCAGACCCGAGCTGATATCAAGAGGTACCCGCTTAACTGACTGAGCCATCCAGGAGCCCTTATCCTCCTGCCCTTTAAAAGAAGTACCCTAACTAGTTTGAAATATGAAAGAGTTAATATATAGCACAAAATCCTGCAAGTAAATCCTCTTTAACTTTCATGGGACTCTTCCTCTCAGACATTAAAGTTCATGCCAATTTACCAAATTTTGACTTTATTTCATTTCAGTACATCTCACTCACATTACCACATCCAAAACAGTCCCATTTCTAGAATTACAAGCATAATTTTTTCTGGTTCAAATATCACATTATTTCATTCTCTCACTACCTTTCTTTCATTACAAGTGTCATTTCACATCCTCAAAATCTTCCAGTCCTTTAATCTCTTTATTTTTTTACACTATCATTTTTTTTTTTTTTTAATTTCCTTCCCTGACAAGCCTGGAGTCTATGATCTATCAATTCCCATTACTACCTTCCACTCCATCCTAACCTAAATAAATTCAAAGGTCTGTACTTTCTATTCCCTATAGCTAGGGTCCTGGGTATTGCATGACAAAAATCACACTACCCTATTGATTTGTTTCATGAGAAGTCAGGGTCTCCAAAGTCATCAATCAGGGATAACAAATTTTGTAACTGTCCCAGGTCAGACACCTGTCATTTTCCTCAGATTAAGATATTTATAAATGTATTTAAATCCCATAATGCAAGGTCATTATCACTTACCACCTTACCATTTAAAAAAAATTAATCACCTCGGCAAGTATCCTTCACTTGAAATTTCTTACCTTTATCTATATTTCAGCCCATCTTCCTTACTCAAGGCTAAGTAAATCTTCAACCTCCTCCTTACAGATTGTGCTTCACTAATTTCATACTTTCTCCACCATCCTTTACTTTTCTATTCTTTACCTCATATCAAATCCCATTTTACAAAACTTTTTCTTTACTTATAGCTGACTCTTTTCCTCTCACTTTCTGTAGTCTTCTCAAATCATTCTACTAGTAGTTTTCTCTGTTGTTTCCATTCCCAATCCATGACCACCTGCTTTCAACCGATTTCCAATGGCGCTACTTACTAATGGCCTTCTCCAAATTAAAGTGAGATGTTCTGTTAGTACACAATTTGATATTTGTCATATCTGACATTAGTAACCACTGCTGAAACTCTCCTCTTCCCTGATTTTTATGAACCCAACTACTTTCTGATTTTTCATCCTTCCTTTTAGACCGCTCTTCAAAAGAGTCCTTCTGGGGTCCATCTCCTTCACCCACATCGCTGTAAGTTTGTGCTCCTTTTGGTTCTCTCCACTCGTCTCAGGCTAGATATTCCATATGGTGGATTTCAGTCACATCCTTGGTTTCATCTGGCACATAAATTCTGATGACCCCCAAACCACATAACCATTTTAGATCCCCATTTTCCTGTTAAGCAGCAGACTTATATATGTTACGCCTAATGGCTAAATAAGCTTCAAATAGTGAATATTATCTATTAAGTACTCATCATGCAATAGGCACTGTTCTAAATGTTTAAATACATAAATTTATTTATTCTTCACAATAATTCTAAGCAAGTACCATCATTATCTCTGTTTACAGATGAGAAAACTGAGACTAAATGCGTTCACCCAAGGACACAAAGCTTATAAATGAGAAAGCAATCTTAATTACTATACTACATTGTCTCTAGAGGTCCTACAAATACTCAGAACTGAAAATATTTAAACTTTAGGGAGACTTCCTTACTTATCTCCACCTGTTTGGATACCCCGCTTCTGTGTTTCCAAGGCTCCCTACTAGTACACTTCTGTAATTGTTTTTGTTTTCTACTTTTCTATCCATTTTACCAGATTATTAATTGCTTAAGATCATGCCTTTTATTCCTGAACACATAAAACCTAGCTTCACATACAATATGATTTAATTTTATTAGTTGAATAAAATATATGTTAAAAATATGTACCATGATATGTTTTCATCATTTGTTTCACCAGCCTCCATAAGCAATTTTTTTTAAGATTTTATTTATTTATTTGAGAAACAGAGAGCATGAGGAGGTGGAGGGCAGAGGGAGAGGAGGAAGCAGACTCCCACTGAGCAGGGAGCCCAATGTGGGACTTGATTCCAGGACACTGGGATCATGACCTGAGCTGAAGGCAGATGCTTAACTGACTGAGCCACCCAGGTGCCCCAGAAATTTTCATATTATAATATGAAATAGAACCAAAATAGCTCTCTTTTTCATTTTCTTCCTCAAGATAAACCCCTAGAAAATAAGACAGGTTTTGTTTGTTTGTTTTGGCCATTAGATTGAAATCTAGCTTTCAGTTTAATTGATTTAAAACTTTTGATATGCCAAATTTCAAAACCGTATTTCCACCACCACCATGTTTTAGTTTAAAAAGTTATGTGAGTGTAAGGACACATATATTACATATGTAGGAGAGAAAGGTGAATGGCAATTCATCTAATTGGCAATGGTAATGATTTCTGGGGAGTAGGACTGGAAGAAGTTTATTTCCTACATTATAAATATTTATACCATTTGTATTTTCCATAAGGCACATATATTCCTCCTATTATAAATTTATGAATATTTTTGTATAAAAAAGAAATTTTAATGAAAAGCAGAATGCCTATTTGTAAAAAGCAAAAGTATTTCATAGTAGAATCTCACCATAACATTATGAGTATAATGAGATTCTCCTCTTAATAAGCAATTAAACTTGCTCACAGAGGTCCAAGACGAATCCACTGTATATCAAATTCTATGAAAATGCCATAGGCTTCAAATGCATTTATTAAATTTCTGAAAAGGTTACTTCTTTTGACCCATTGCTCAAACACATGAACACTCAAACAATAACTGAAGCTAATGTTATAATTCTTTTTGGGGGGGGGGGGATCATTTAAAAACTCTTAGTGAAAAGCCTCCTGAGAGTTTCCGTCCCAGCAATTTCCAGAGAACTTATTTTTAAATCCAAACAGTGGTTTAGGATTTCAACTCAGTAACAGTATATGCTTAGGTGGAAAAAATAAAATACATTTCAAACTAAATATTTCAAAATCAGTTTCATGTTTACTCATCAATTCTTCAGTTTTGAGCTCTATGTTTTCCCTGAAACAGTTGACAGTTTTGCTTTTGGCATTAAATAACATGGGATTAGTCTGCCTAAGGGACCATCTGTTGCTCTATGCCCTGTCATGACAATTCTGGGGTCTTCAGAACTTCATCCCGTGGTTAAGGGGAAGAGAAGGGCATTTTCTATCAGGAGGCTAAGCCTCAAAATGTTATCCATTCCAGACAAATCAACACATGGTTCTAACATATGCCAAACTAGATAGGATGGTTTTGTTTCACTATCTGTGACCATTACTTGATGTTTTAGCTAATGGGAATGTAAGGTTTTTTTTTTTTCTTTGTTTATTTGTTTTTATTTCATTTGGCTGTGTCCTACAATATAGATACATTATTAAATGCCTCAAGGGCTTTTCTCCATTTTATTTTATGAGTTACTGCTGATATTACTGATCAAGCTATAAGTAAAAATGAAGTCCAATTTATTATTTATTAACTAATTTTAGCAATCAGCAATATTTATATCATTTTAGAGTCACAAAAGAGAAAAGCTATCTTCCATCTCAACTTCAAAGTCCTTTTGTTAAAGGTCTCAAAAAGCTCAAGATAATATGGTAAGTACACGCAATGAGCTTGTTACAAGTAAAGGTAAACAAATTCATGCTGAGTTAGTAAGGGAAGGTTAAAGAAATCTTTCCAACAGTCAGAAGTGTTCTACTAAATTGCAAAATAACTTTGTGACATATATGGCAGAAAGGAATGCGCTGGAAGCTATTCCTGGGTCTACCCCAGATTTCCTTCTCTTTTAAGAAAAGTCAAATATAGTAAGTTTAAATAAGAATATGTTTTTTGTTTTATACTAATTTTTTATCTATGTGTAATTATTTCATTGCTCCAGACTATAAACCAACTAGTAGTACTTTATTGATCAGACTCCTAATTATCCATGGTGTGTAAGACACAACTCATAGATCATTGGCCATGGTGGTATGGAAAGGGAACCATGGTCTAAAACTTCACAGAAGGTACAACCAAGAAGAAGGGATCACCTTCTGAGATGCAAAGGAAGACCCGATATGAAAGAGATAAATATACTCATCTCCAAATGTGGCAAGCTTTAAAGATTTCCTGTAAACATATTTACAAATGAGACCAAAGTGACCCCAAGCCTTCAGGGAGTAGCCCAGGCTGTCTCTAGGAATCTGTCACCTTAACAAATATGCCTTTCAACTTCAACTTAAGTCAACTGATCAATGCAAAGAGGGAATTAAGCAGTTACTAATATTACTATAATGTGTCTGAGATCAGTTGTCTTGTTAAAATAGAAAAGCAGCAGAATCTAGGAAAAAAATGAGTAAAGAAAAAAAAGTTTATGTCTACCATGGTCCATATATCTAAGAGATACATACTTGCTTTCCCCAGAAAAACTGTTCAGCTACTAAATAGCTATATTCGATACCATAAATCACTTCTTTCAAGCTCTCCCCTAGGGTGAATGAAACATCTCCCTAAATCGTCACAAACTTTTTGCTCCAATTTTTCAGAGCGTCCTTCCAATTACTAATTTTGTTTTCCAATTTCCTTCACATCTAGAAGGTCATGTCCTAGTTATAAGATATAAATATATCTCCATAACAAATTAATGTTAGCCCTGCAACTTATAAAACCTTCTCCGACGAGTTCAGGTAATATGAATTGACTGATTCAACCAGGCCCATGGAGAAACAACATTATTTTCTGATTTTCTGAACTTGAAATCTTACATCATGAAAGGTAGCCCAAAAGACCCTGCCTCCACCCCAGGATCTGTGTTTTCATATTATTTCTTATTGCCATTGTGCATCCAAAAGTCACCAAGGCAGAGGTCACCTCTCAGGAAGCTCAAACATTATTAGAGGACTTAAAATGTTAGTTATTTGTGCTGTAACAGAATGATTAGTCTATCATGGATATTCAAGCACCATGAAAACATCAACAAGGAAAAGATACATTTTAATGAAGGAATAAGAGATGCTTAATAAAGGAATCAGCTAGTCAGTCAAAGAATTTTTTCAGGTAATGTGGCATTGAACTGAGATTTGAATTTTGACAGAGTGGCAGGGAAAAAAATGCCAAGCTAAAATGAAAAGAAAACCATGAGTGAAGCATTGCCTATGCTTAAGTAATTCAGAGATTCAAACTTAACTGATATTATGATACATAACAGGAGAAGAGGCTATAAAGATAAGTTGGGTTTGAATCCTAGTCCAGACCTGGCTTTCTTTGTATACCAAGCTGAGGACTTTATTTTTTAAGTACCTGGAAGAGGAATCTGAGCAGAGATACTACATGCTGGGTCTTCTCTATGCAAAGATCACTCTAGCAGTCAGTAGGAAGAACAGATTTTGTACAGATAAGACAGAAAGCAGTACAATCAGTGATGAACCTACTGTAAGAATTGAAATGAAAGTTAATAAGTACCTGGACTAGCAGAATGACAATATAATAAAAAGAAGGCAAGAGATAGGTCATTATTAAATCTAATTAATAACTCAATTGTTTTTACTTTGATGTGTCCTGTGTATTCAAATCTTGATATTAATTACAACATTGAAGACTGGTCACAAAGAACTAGAAGAGAATATCAATCTAAGATAATTTGATAGTGTGTGTATATTTCATAAAATCCATTTATTACAAAACTCAGAAGTAAAAGAAAAACTTGCCATTGTGGGTTCAATCATGTAGCAGGTCAGTAATATCACCTGGTTTATAGAGATGTAACTTCAACAACATTGATTTGATTCCATCTCTTGATTGAGAAAGTTAGCGACATAATTAAATTTCTAGTCATCCGAAATGGAGGGACAGGAAGAACTAAATGTGGTCAATATAAAGATTGTACTGCTGTTTAATTATCATCCGGGTTGCCTTCTCAGGGTTGTTGAAGAATCTTTCTTTAACAGAGGAGGTGAAATGAGAGTGCCACAGCTTCCTAGGAAGATCCAGGAAGATCCACTCATTCACTTACTCCTTCACTCACTTGGTCAATATTTAGTGAGCATTCACTATATGCCAGATAGAGTATTAGATAAATAGAAATAAATAAAATAGAAATAAAATAGAAATAAAAATAAAATAGAAATAAAAAAATAAAATAGAAATAAAGGAGATAAAGTTGTTGCCTTCACGGGAGCTCATATTCTAATAAGGGCACTGGCCAAGAGAGGTTAAAGCAACTGGGTAATGTGTTACAACAGAAAATAGGGCACATTGAGGCAGCGGACCTGAAATTTTGCCGAGAAAAAGGAATATCTAAGTCCTAATGAATGAGAAGTGATAATTAAGGAGTAATAATAGGTACTCACATTTAAATATTAGGGCTTTATATTTCTTATACTTGAGCTGTTTTCTCTAAAAGTTTAATACAAGTATATAATTAAAGATATCTTAATTTTTCTTTTAATAATGTAGCAAAGAAATACCTCATTATTTCTAAATTTCTAAATTTACTGTTTAATTAAAATTTGGTAAAACTAAATACTATTGTAACATTGCATTCTTTTTTAAAATTTAATTTTATTTTATTTTTTTTCAGTGTTCCAAAATTCATTGTTTATGCACCACACCAGTGCTCCATGCAATACGTGCCTTCCATAATACCCACCACCAGGCTCATCCCACCCCCTAACCCCCTCCAAAACCCTCAGTTTGTTTCTGGGATAAAGATGAAAACATCAGCCTTTTCTAGAATACATTGGTAAATTATAAGAAAAGACTACCATACAGAAAGCCACATACTCCCTAGCCCTCTCCTCTTGGCTCCTAAAGTTTATCATGGGCCATTGTTTTCTGGATGGTTATTCAGGAGCAAAGGTGTATTTAATTGAGACTGTTGATATGGAAATTTTCCATAATCAAAATTCTAGTGTTGAAATATTTCTATAGACCCTATGGACCATGTAACCAAACCTCCCATTTTTTTGCATCTGAAGGTAAATTGAGGTTCCGAGCATTTAAGTGGCCCACAAGTTTATGCATTAAGCTTCTTCAAGAAATAGAAATAAAATCCAAATCTCCTCAAAATATAATTTTCTTTGCACTTTTGTAATTTGCTGATACAATTAGCTGTTATTTTATGGTACAACTGTTGACCAAAATTTGGCATGGTTCAGGTATTGCCTGAATTGCCTCATTCTATAGATCCCATCTTGAAGAAAATCATCACCTAACTTGCCAAATACCTGTCATTCCAGCATCCTCTGTCCTACAAATCCAATTTGTTATCATGTCCTGTTAATTACTTTTACATACGTTTCAGATATGTTCCCTCCTCATTATCCTTCCTGCTGTTGATCTAACTGGAGCAGTTACCATGTCCAACTCTGATTACTTTAATAATTTTCCAACCTTTAGTCTCTTCTTAAATCTAACATGTACTTGCACTAGAAAAAACTTTTAAGATGATAGTTCTGATCATTATCTGTCAGTTTTAAGTCCTCCAATGGCCGGCTGCTGCCATGGGACAAAGTCCAATAGTACCAGATACTACATGATATGGCCCCCAACCATATTTCCCACCATGACCCTCTGGCACCCTGTAAGCAGTTTATTGTAGGTGAAATGCTGTGTCTTGCCTTTTTGCATATTTTATCTCCTTAGAATACCCTCCCCCTCTTTACCATGTAGTTAACTTAGTCTCACCTTTCAAGATATCCTCAAGTGCAGTCTTCTCTGGGGAGACTTTACTGACTTTCCTTCAACACCTGGCAGTGTTAGATGCCTCATTTTTAAGTTCTCAAAACATTTGGGGCATAAATCAATCACAGCATTTACCCAACTGCAGTATAACTGTAAATATACATGTTTATTGAACTTCTTAAAGGTAAGAACCCACTTCCATCTCTGCACCACTGAAGCCTAGCACAATAATTAAAACATAACTTGTACACAATAAATACTTGTTGAATAAAAGAAGAAATGATTAAAACTGAATAAATGAAAGAATGAATAAGTGAAAGAATGTCTATAATGCAAAGACAACAGAAGCCATATTTTTAAATACAATTATAGAGATAGGGACTAGAGAATTGATTTTGTTACACAAGCCTGATAAAAGAAATATGCAATTTTTTTAAAGATTTTATTTATTTATTTGACAGACAGAGATCACAAGTAGGCAGAGAGGCAGGCAGAGAGAGAGGAGGAAGCAGGCTCCCCACTGAGCAGAGAGCCCGATGTGGGGCTCGATCCCAGGACCCTGGGATCATGACCTGAGCCGAAGGCAGAGGCTTTAACCCACTGAGCCACCCAGGCACCCCAAGAAATATGCAATTTTTGAGTCTATGTATTACATACTGCAAAATGGAAGTATATTTATGGATTAGAAATTTTTTGTGGGAATATGTTTTGTAGTAAAACTTCACCTGCATTTTAAAAGCTTTGATTTTTAAGCTAAAAGGTCTTTTGAGGATGCCTAAGTCTTCTGTACAAAATTGCTGAGTTTTTATTTTTTTATTTTTTTAAGTGGGAGGATTCCAATCATTTTATTTTTTATTTTTTTAATTTTATTTCATTTTTTCAGTGTAAAGATTCATTGTTTATGCACCACACCCAGTGCTCCATGCAAAACGTTCCCTCCTTAATTCCCACCACCAGGCTCACCTATCTCCCCACCCCTCTCCCCTCCAAAACTCTCAGTTTATTTCTCAGAATCCACAATCTCTCATGCTTCATCTCCCCCTCCAATTTACCCCAATTCACTTTTCCTTTCCTTCTCCTAATGTCCTCCACGTTATTGTTGAGTTTTTAAACTCCTGGTCATGAGGTTTTTCTTCTGCCTTTTTGATCAACTAGTGAGATAGTCTTCCTGTCTTCTGTGATAGCTTCTGTATGTCATCATCAGTGTAAGTGCTGCAAAATGTGGGTGCAGCGGTCTGAACTAAATCTAAATACTATTAATAGTACAAATGCAACGGACAAGAGTACATATCAAAAGAAAAAGGTATGTCCCTCCCCATTTCAAACTCTGGTTAAATGCCACCCCAAGTCTTTCTTTGATCTTTTCTGTGACCTTTTCAAACACTAATTATTTTTTTAATGATCTATGAATTCAAATACATGTTTGTCATTGCCCTTCCTATGATGCATTACAGGGTATTAGCAAAGCAAAATAAATCTGATATTGAAGGTTTAATTGCACAGCTTTTGCATACACTTTAATAGGCAATGCAAAACCTTCTCAGCAGGTGCACTATGAGATGAAGTGATTTTTCATGAATAATTCATTATTTTTTTAAAAGCACTTCTGCTAAGATACAATTTGCAATAATGTTTTTCAAGAGAGATCAGTGAAAATCTGAAGCTGTCATTGCCAATTTGTTTTAGTTCAGATTCAAAAGGTCACCCACTTGACACAATGGAAACTAGAAATGCCCTTTTGTTTTTTTTTATGTCAACATGGTACACCTCATATTTTCTATCTAAAATATTTTTGAAACCTAAAACATAAGGGATTTTATACCACTCAACAAAAATTACTTAGACAAAATAAAATTTTATAAAAATTCCCAATAAATTAATTTCATTAGAATTTTCTAACAAGGTGGAGATCATCTCAGAATCCCCTGCTGTAAAATATCTGGGAGAATTTATGTAAAAATGCCATTTTACTCTATTGTGGACCAGAAAGTCTATGACTCAAATCATGGCCCTATACAGACTTTCATTTAAAATGTCATTTTTTTTCCTCAGAGAGAGATGAAAGCATCCTATAATATTATTTTTATATCCAAGATTATTGTATATGGTATATGGAAGACAGGAAGATAACCTCATTTTTTAAGATGAAAAACTGGGGGCACTGGGTGGCTCAGTGGGTTAAGCCTCTGCCTTTGGCTCAGGTCATGATCTCAGGGTCCTGGGATCAAGCTCCACATCTGGCTCTCCCCGCAGCAGAGAGCCTGCTTCCCCCTCTCTCTGCCTGCTTTTCTGCCTACTTGTGATCTCTCTCTCTGTCAAATAAATAAATAAAATCTTTTTAAAAAATAAGATGAAAAACTGATAACATGAAAGGTTAAAAGTCAGAAAACTAAGCTAAGAGAAAAGACCAAAATTCAGGAATAAAACAACTTTATTAAGTGTTATTATTGCCCAGGACAATAAAAATACTATCCCTATGGGCATTTTTTCTTCATACAAAGCACATTTGCATTATAGGTAATAGATATTATGCTACAGGTCTATCTGTAATAAGGAATATAGCCTATTTTAGAATAAGAGACAAAATAGAGCAGAATATAAGACATGTTATGAATACATATATTCTGACATATTTATCCCCCAAAATAAAATTTGGATATACCATATTCCTTATCGCATATAGCATATATCATGGAATCGGTTACCTATAATTTATATATGCTTTGTATGATGAAAACACCCTAAAAATAAAATTTGGATAGACTATATTCTTCATAAATATTACACTGTATTTCTTATCCAACACAAGAATATTTTTCTTAAAAATATTTTATATTGGCACCTTTTATCTTGATCATTACTTAAAAACATTTAAAAAATTATCTAAACCTTAATGGGTTTTGGCTCAGCATAACATTTCAGTATAGGTCACAGATCCAAAAAGGTGAAGAGCGTTTTCTAGGTTTTCAAGAGAGAAACAACAGACCTTTGCTTTTGACAGGATTTAAAAAAGAAGAAGAAGAAGAAGAAGTAAACTGTTAGAACAGGTTCAGAAATAATGTTTGCTGCAACTTCACCTGATTGGCTTGATTAAGGCAAGAAGTCCTATGACTTGGAAAAGTTCTCAGAAGCTCTGCTGTTCTAGGGGTTGGGAGGTTGAAGTGTTGCTGACCCTGATACTGGTGGAAGCAGCAGGGGTTAAAACCAGATGTTTTAACCCAAGTTCTGAATTAATTTCCTGTCATCTGCAACCTCAGATTGTTGTGGTTATCTCTGTCCTCCAGGAAGCATTTCCTCCTCAGCTACCTTTGTCACCAGCTAGACCCTAAGACCTGACCTTTACTGTCCACCTGCTTGTACTCACTAATCTTTGTCTTATATTTTTCCTTAAGCTCTTATTTTCTGGTTTATTTCTTAATTCAGACAAGTGACACCTGAAACCACCCCTCAGGTGAAAGTGACTGCCCTGATAAGACCTCCTTCTGGCACAGACCACCCAGACCATTTGAGCTAAACCTCCCACTCATGCCTGTACTGATGGACATTGGCGTGACCTCTGGAATGATCAACAATTACCTTTACCTCATTCTTATACTAAACCCTGCCCAAGGAGGAGCCTCATCCTCATTACATAGCATACATTGTACATCTAGGCCTGTTTCCTTAAGGTACATGTGTGACCTTATGCCCGTCTCTACGTACCATGCCAAGGCTTCCCTATCTAAAAATTTATCTTTACCCTACACAAAAGGTACCCATTCATCCTCCCCCAGGGAGTCACTGTGTTGGAAGCTATTCCCAGTGATCACCTTATTTGTTGGAAATATAGTTGACTTTGTGGGACAACTCTACCCAGTGTATCTGACTCACCAAGGAGCAAACTGATGTTGGCTTGGTTATACCTTCAGTATCAGGTTCTCTATTTGATTACTTTGCTTTACCATTCACTTCTCTTATAACCTCAGAAAGAGAGGGTGCTTTTCCAACACTGACTCCCAACCTCTCTGTCCCACTTTTGGGGCACATGAAAGGTGCCAAAAATAACCTATGATTTGGAAGCAGTATCTAAAGCAGGCCCCACCCCTTGTTTTCTAATATCTTCTATTCTGCTCCAGGGTACTTTCTCCTACGTTTGATTCTTAAGATACATACAAGAAAACAAAACCAACCACTCAAAAAAATATTTGTTAGATCCTCAACTTCCTGTTCATTTACTTCTCTTTTTACCCTTCCTACATTCAGGCTCCTTGTTAAGAAAGCTTTAAGGCTGAGCAAAAGACATAAAACTCAACAATAAGTAAACAAACAACCCAATTAAAAAATTAGGCAGAAGATCTAACTAGAGAAAATATACAAATGGCAGATAGGCATATGAAAAGATGCTCAACTATGGTCAATGGTCAACGCTCAAAGTCCAGAATCTCATCATTAAAATCAGGTCTATATATGGATGAACCCCTCAGATGCATTAACTTTTTTTTTCCTTTTTGAGAATTAAACATGCTTAATTTCCAAATCTAAAAGTTGAAAATATATTATTAACTTCAAGGTAAAACCTCCTTTCTTTCTGTCATTAGCAAATCTCTATACATGGTAGGTGATGTGAGATAGATAGATAAGCAAATATGTATATGATTATATATATAAATTATATACGTATATATATATGTGTATATATATGTTTAAGTGAAAGTGTAAGAAGTGCTAAAGAGAAGGAGATGTTTCAGGATAGCTTAATTGACAATCACCAGGTTCACTGACTAAATTTGACAAATTTCTTTATTAAATGTTTACTTGAATCCAAAAGACTGAAACCCTCCCCCCCAAAAAAATCAGGTTAGGGGCGCCTGGGTGGCTCAGTGGGTTAAAGCCTCTGCCTTCGGCTCAGGTCATGATCTCAGGGTCCTGGGACCGAGCCCCGCATTGGGCTCCTGCTCAGCGGGGAGCCTGCTTCCTCCTCTCTCTCTCTGCCTGCCTCTCTGCCTACTTGTGATCTCTGCCTATCAAATAAATAAATAAAATCTTTTAAAAAAAAATCAGGTTAGCTCGTAGTTTAGAACTCAGATGCTTGATTAATATAATTTTTCTCTGTCCTATTTTTGTGTGTAAAGGTGATAATTGTGGCCATTTTCAACTAATATTAAGGAATTTTTAAAAAGATATTTTATCATGCTCCCTAAAGTAGTTGAAACTCTTTAATTCACAAATGGTAGAAGCTTACTTTAAACTAGTATGAGTACAAATGCAATGTCCATGTAACTGGGAACTGTAAGAGTGGATCTGGATTCATATGAAATGGGACCTCAAATAACACTATCAGACCCTCTAGCTACCCTCTCTCTGGGCTCAGAACCACTTCTGTGAGAGTGTTAGTAAACTCTCTTTTCTGGGTACATACCAACTCATCAAATGACCACAAGCAAGGAGAGATCTCTGCTCTTTGAAAGGCAAAATACAAAATTCCAGAGAAGGCCTCTGGTCCATCTTGGCCACTACCTGTTCCTGGGCTGATTCTCGAGCAAGAGGCAGTGTACTGTCATTACAAACTCACCAGAATGGGAATGGAGAAGGGTCAGTCCCCTAAAGGAAAACCTGTGGTTACCATGTTATAAGAGAAGGAAGGAAAGAACTTTGGGACAGACTGAAAACATGGTTTCACTATAATGTCTAATTTTACATCTAAATCAATTAATGTGAGTTACTAGCCATTCCTAAAAAGGTACAAAGAAATCAGTATCTGAATTCAGGCCACTAGTCCACTCTTGAAAATTAATAATCTTGACAGTCATTCATATTCATTACGTATTTTAACTTTTAATACTTGGGTATTCAATGATTCAAACTTGACTAGAAGAATATATGTATTTGCTTTTTGTCTGAACAGATTTGTACATTATATCTGAGTACACTGGTGTGTACGATAATGTTAAAATAGTTTTTAGGTACAAATCAAATTTAAAAGTTCTTCAGTATAACTTTTCCAATAAAACCACAATATATGCAAACATAGCATGTTTAAATAAGTAATCTTTCTCCAGTAAGAAGTTGATACTACTGACATGTTGACATGTTTTTTTTTATTTTGAATTCTATTTTTTTAACTTTCCTTTTTAAATTCAATTAATTAACATATGATATCTTATTAGTTTCAGTAGTACAGGTCAGTGATTCAACAGTCTTATATAATACCCAGTGCTCATGACATCATGTGCCCTCCTTCATGTCCATCACCCAGTTACCCCATCCTCCACCGACCCTCAGTTTGTTTTCTAAGATTAAGAGTTTTTTGTGGTTTGTCTCCCTTTCTGATTTCATCTTGTTTTATTTTTTTCCTCTCTTCCCCTATGATCCTCTGTTTTGTTTCTTAAATCCCACACAGATCATACGATAATTGTCTTCCTCTGATTGACTTATTTCCCTTAGCAAATACCCTCTAATTCTATTCACATTTTTTTGTTTTCAAATTACACACAGATATGAGAAAAGAGAAAAACTGAATAACATTTAAGATAAACCCACTTATAACTACCACCCAGATCACAAAATAGAATTTTGCAAGCCACTCAGAAGCCCCTTCATGTGACCCATCACCATAACAAGTCCCTTTTTCCCCTAAATATAATCATTATCCTGACATTTATAACAATTACTTCCTTCTATGTTGTATTTTTATCATCTAAGTATTAATTAATTAAACAAGGAGACCATCAGATCAAAATTACTCTAAAGCTAAGACCTATGAATGTAAGCAAACCAAAACACCTAAGCCTGCAAATGCCTCACAGTTATGAAATTGAAACCTAAAGACAGCCAGTCACAACCAACCAACTAGACTTTAAGCTATAGCCATTCAATAAGTTTCTTACTTTGCTTCCACCTTTTCTCCATAAAAGGTGCTCATCCCAGGACCTATTGATGGATTTCTCCTAACCACTTCCAGTTAGACACTGTCCAATTGGAATGGATTTTTGATCAAATAAACTCTTAAAATTTTTAATATGCCTCAATTTATCTTTTAACAGCAGGTATCCCTAGACACCATAGTTTAATCTTAGCCCCTTTTAAAAAAATTTGCTGTGTCTTTTAAGTATTTTTTTAATCTATAGGCTCATCCTTCACCCTTTCTGCCCTTAATAATTTATCTATCAAAAAACCTGGGGCATTTGGCTTGTAGAATATCCCAGCAGGTTCCCTTAGCAGTTTACTTCTCTCAAGTCTATTCCTTCAACTCCCTCAGTGATCCCATAAGGTCTCTAACAACCTGAATAAATCTTTTTCTGTTTAAACTAGCTAGAGTGAGTCCAAGTGCCTATAGCTAAGAACCCTGAACACAATGAGAATAACATTTTTATCACAAAGTTAATTTCACATATATAATTTTATACATAATTAAAGTCAAATGTAGGATGAAGATAAAAGTTATCTGTGAGAGAATGCTTATTGAAATTTTTATTACCCTAGGCAAAAAACAAACCCATGTCACGAGGAATAGTGTTTCAGCTTCTTAAAGCCATGTAGACATTAAGATGGCAAATATTTCTAAAGGCTTTTATCACTTATTAGAACTTCATATGGAAATCTCTGTCACTGAGATTCAAATAGGTAAAGATGTGTGTTAATGTGAATGAAAACTTCCAGGCAGAGGAATATGTCATGAGAGACTTGTGGCAAAATTTAGGTATATTTCCAACAAAACCCAAATTAGCTATATCATTTTTTAAATTTTTTTATTTATTATTAACATATATTATTAGCCCCCATGGTACAGGTCTGTGAATCGGTAGGATTTAATCTTTAATAAGCATAAACAATGCACATGATACTCCTAAAAACTAGAGGTAATCATTTATCTTCACATTCAGGCTGAAATTCTTATATAATTTAAATAAAACAAAAACAAAAAAACTCAAAACATGGACAACATCCTTAACAAAAAGCGAAGTCTATAAGTGGAAGTGACTTTAAGTGTAATTACTATTAGATGGAGGGTAGGAAAGACTAACCAAGCTGTAGAATTATGACTTAAAGGGACCCAGGAAACAGCAGGTAAGATTATTTACAAACATTGACTGTCATCACTATAACCCAATACCTTTACTGACTACCTTATTCTCTAAGTACAAAAGAAAAAATCCGAGGGGAGAAAAGCTGGATAATAGTTTAATAAACTTACCACATATTTTATATGTTTTCCATTTTACCAGGCAAAGGTCCAGCCAGAAGCATAATTACTGTTTTAGTGAACTGTATCTTTGGCATCACCCAGAGTGGCTGAAAGCTCTCCAGTAACAGTGCCTAATAAAAAGATAAGAAAATAGTGCCAAGATACATAATAAGAATATATAGGTCATAATATCATGGTGACAGAGACATTAGCAGAGATAATGTTAAAAATCTATACCTTACATACATTATAAATTAATATAAAGTGTGACCTATTCAAAAATACCTAGCTCAGAACAAATCACTGTCTGTATTCCAAGCATTTCCTTATCAGTTATGTTTTACTTAATACCCAAATTCATTTACACTCCAGCATATATCTATAGGGCACTAAAAGACAATGGCCTACTGCAGGAATGGCAAGTGTGTGGCAGGCTCGGTGGTGTTTGTACCAGTCCTACGTTCGTATCAGACATTTCTAACTGATCATAGTACACTCTTACCTGAGCCCTTGGGCAAAGATTCAGATCCTTTCTTAACTCAGTGTTCTAAGCAGCCACTATTAATTAAACAAACACAGGTGATCCTTGAGATAAAATCTATTTGCCCTCCCTGGCCTGGAGTAAATAGGCAAGAAAATAAGCTTGTATTGTTCAGCAAAAGATAAGTCAAAAAATGGTCAGTAATAAACAATAACAGTATGCATCATTGATAATTTCTAAGAACAATGCTTTTTAGTGGGAAACGTTATTAACTTAGATTTGAAAAGTCATTTCTTCAAGTGATATGGTAGTCAAATGATTTCAATGTTTTTCAAGCCGTATTGTCTAATCTTCTTTACTACAGAGTTTTTATATCCATTCTTATAAAAGTAATATTCCATAAAAAGTAATATACTGTGAATACCCTTTACAATGCATGTTTCTGAAGAAAGTACATGTATAAAATAGACTAACCATGTTGCATCATATTTTGACATGTAAATGTATACTTCTTTGGAAATATAAATTCAACTTGAAAAAATTATCGAGTTTCTACTATTGGCAATAAAGCTGTAGAGATTACAGTGTAGTGATTCAAAACACGTGCTCTGGAATCCTAATGCTTGGAGTGAAATCCTGACCCCACCACTCACTAGCTGTCTGGTCTTGGAGCAAGTTACTTCTCCAAGTCTGGATTTCCCCATCTAGAAAATGTGGTAAAAATAATACCTATGTCACTCTAAGTTGTATAGACAAAAGAGCTATGATTTTGCAACAAAACTATAGCATCTACCTCTAGTAAACACTCAACAATTTCAGGTATCATTGTTATTGTTGTTCTTGTTATTATTATAAAAGTTACTATCACTATTATTACACAAAGACCAATAGGATTCATTCATTATTTGGCTGCTGCTTCAAGAGTCTGGAAGCATGGAGTAGGAGAGTAGGTGGAAATTGAGAGATGGGAGGAAGAAATAGAATATGTATTAGAATTATACTGCTATAATATATAACAATAATATTGGAATGTTGATACAAAAAATGGCTATGCCAATTCAACCTGGACTGTAAGAATTCAAGAAAATAGGCGAAAGGATTAAGAAAGTCCTCACTGAGAAGATAAAATTTGAGAAAGACCTGGAAAGATGCACATGATTTCAGCAGAGGATCCACACAAGTAGAGCCAGAAAGAAAGCAGAAGACATGTTTGGGAGTAATGAGCCAAGGTAACAGCAGCAAGTAGGGAAAAACGTAAAAATATAATTTAAAAGGCATACTGAACCATATTTTGAAGGGCCAAGAATGTTGTGCTGGATTGAACTTTTTTACTGAAATGTAATTAACATACGATGTTTCTTTAGCTTTAGGCATACAGCATATTGATTCAACAATTCTATACATTACTGTAATGTTATTACAATATTATTGACTGTATTCCCCACTCTGGACTTTTAATCTCCATGGAAATTAAGTTAGAGACTCAGCATGTAATCTGGACCTAGAAGTCTGTTATAATACTAAGACATAATCAAGTGCCTTTGTGAGACAATGATGACCCCACCCCCCAAATTTAAGAGGCCAGTCAAGGGTACCTTATTATTTCTTTACTTCAAATTATTAAAAAATATTATTTTAATTTACATTTTATAATTACAGAGAGTCTTGTAAAATTTAATTTTATTTCAGAATTTTCACAATGATACTCAAATCTGTTTTATCCCTCTCTAATAATAACCAATAAATACATGCTCTGTAAAAAAGTTTCGCAAAATTGATATTTTAAGCATATTAAAAATACCTGGGTAATAACCTATATTAATAGAAACATCTTAAATACCAAAAGACAATCTCTAAATACTTATTATAAAAGTAATTACTGACCTCTAACTTCTATATTCAGCTAAAAAGCAATGGGTTTGGCTTTAGAATGACTACAAAATGGGTGAATAACTTCCCATTAAACAAGTTCATCTATTTAAGGAAATAAGATACACATATTTAAAAAAAAATACCATGTTAAATGGTAAAATAAAGATGAAAGTAGAGGAAGCTAATTTTTTTTTTTTTTGAGAGCTACATAATATACACCTTGTAGCTCACTGAATCTACCCACCAACCCTGGTTTTGCAAGCAGTCACGATCATCTTTGCTCTTGCTAGCACAGAAGGCTAAGGCTGAAGGCTGAGCTATGGAGCTAGAAGTTCCAATGCTAGTGCTGCCCCTCAGAAGTCTTGTGATCTTGGGCAGATGATTAAACCTCTAAGTCTCTATTTCTTCATCTGTCAAACTGGGAAAGTAATAGATTTAATAAGCAGAGATGTTGTGAAGAGCAACTAAGGAAGTACGTGTGAAATAATAATGCCCTATGAGAACATTTATACAAAGTGCTCTCTAAGGAAACATAGTCCTAGAAGATTATGACCAGAAAGTTTCTATCGTGTTATAGACTCATGCTTGAAAAATCCTATGTAGAATTTCTACATTAACTGTGCTATCGTTTGATAGGTAATCTCCCAAAACTTACAAGTAGAAAAAATTAGAAGTACAATGTTTAATAAAACAGGGAGATATCTTCAAACCCAAAATACAATGTAAGAAGAAAATAGACAGACTTGTAATGCATTTAGCAAAATGGTCACTGTTATACCTCAGAGATTTCCAAAGATAATAATTGGAAGAAATTTGTTCCACAGATCCATGATGATGTTCATAGTTCAAACTCAGAGGTGATAGAATTAAACAAATTGGGGAGGAGTGAATGAAAACGGGAAGTTTGGTGGAAAGTCTAAAAAGGAACAATTAAATATTGAGGCCCCTACCATTAGCTCCTTAACTCTAAGTGAATAATTGGAACCACCACCACCGACCATCCTGAGAAACCAGCCTTCTCTGTACCTGTTGAATGAGAGATTCAGAGACACCAGGCACCACAGTGGATAGCAGGGCAGGGGAGCAGGGTGGCGGAGGGGGAAGAAGAATGAAATATGAGGAATATGGGGTTCCAATATAGCACAACTGCCTGAAAAAGAAAAACCGAAATACCATATTCAAGTTTAAGTAAATATCTCAAAATCATAAATTGAGGATAGTATGATTACATAATTTTAAAATATGGAGGTAAATATTTAAAAATAGCTAAGAGTTGAAAGTGGTACCAACAGGGAAGACTGTTTTGATGATTAAAAGAGATACAGCAGGAGACTGCATTTTTAAGTTGTAATCCTTTTAATACTATTACACTTTATTAAGTACTGTTCCATGTATTTTATTTTTATTTACAAAGTTTTTGAAGATAAGGGGCAGATCACAGGAATCCCTAACCACACCCTTACTCTGTAGCCTTCAGGCATTAAAAATTTGGTAAAGTGCACTTTCATTTTCTTTCTTTTTTTTTAATTAAAGTATAACTGACAGGGGCGCCTGGGTGGCTCGGTGGGTTGGGCCTCTGCCTTCAGCTCGGGTCATGGTCCCAGGGTCCTGGGATCGAGCCCAGGGAGCCTGCTTCCTCCTCTCTCTCTGCCTGCTTCTCTGCCTACTTGTGATCTTTGTCAAATGAATAAATAAATAAAATCTTTTAAAAAAAAAGTATAACTGACATATAACATTCTATTACTTTCAGGTATACACCATAATTATTTGATATCTGTATATATTGTGAAATGATCGCCACAATAAGCCTAGTTAACATACACCACCATACATAGTTACAAAAAATTGGGGGATATGTAATAAGGACTTCTAAGATCTACTCTATTGGCAACTTTCAAATATACAATACAGTATTATTAATTTTAGTCACCACATTGTACATTATATCCTCATGACTTGTTTAATTTTTAACTGAAATTTCGTTCTTTTTGACCTCTTTTACGTATTTCACCATCGCCACCCCACCTCTGCCACCCTCAGGCCTCTGGCAGCCACCAGTCTCTTCTCTGTATCTATGAGCTTGGTTTTTGTACTTTTTAGTTTGTTTAAATCCCACATATAGCACTTTTATTTTCTTATGTGACCTATGAGCACTTTAAAGGACTTCAAATTTAAAATCAGAAAAATACAAACTATTTTAAATATCAGAGAACTCTTTTATGATGGTTGACATTTGAACACCCATATCCTCCACATTTTACGCACCCACTGTCCTAGTGATGGCATCAAGGTTTATCTGTCCCTGCCCAGATAATAGACATCCAGGGTGCTTCCAGCTCACCTCCACGAACATTTCCACAAAGAATATCCCTTCAATTCTCCTTAGATATATACTCAGAAGTAGAATGGTGAGTTTACACTCATGCTTCTTCTAAATAAGTCATGCTACATTGTTCTCCACTAACACCAGGAGTGCAATAGAATTCTTACACCTTCAGGTCTCAGTTGGTAGTATCCATCTTTCTAATGTCTGCTAGTCTAGTGATTTAAAGTCATAGCTTCAATGTTTCTTTAATTAGCATTTCTTATGTTACTCATTATTATGACCATCTTGTCACAGGCCTCTTAATTTTCTAAGTTTGCTCTTCTTTAAGTTTTGTGTCAACCTATTTTTACCTTTTTCCTGGGGTGTATTTTTCTAGTTGATTTGTAAGAGTCACTTGCATATTTTAAATATTAAACCCCAGTTATTATTGGATTTTGCAAGTAGCTTTCTACTTCCAATCAGTGACTGTTGTCCAAGGAGTCCCTAATTGAACAGAATATTTAATTTTAGGCAATGTTATCATTCCCGGCTTTTTTTTTTTTTTTCTTGACAGACAGAGATCACAAATAGGCAGAAAGGCAGGCAGAGAGAGAGGAGGAAGCAGGCTCCCTGCTGAGCAGAGAACCCAATGCGGGGCTCCATCCCAGGACCCTGGGGCCATGACCTGAGCCAAAGGCAGAGGCTTTAACCCACTGAGCCACCCAGGTGCCCCTCATTCCCAGTTTTTAAGTTTAAGAAATCTTCTAAGTTCTTGTCACAGACTATGGAATTGTAAGCAGTGGTTAGAAGCTACATTAGGTGTACAGTTAACAACATGAACAATCTCAAAAAGGAAGACTCAATTTTAAAAGAAAGAAAATGAAAAATATAATACTACTTATATTAATTGAGAATATATTCATATAAAACAATATGCTTTGGGGGGAACATATTCAAATTTAAAATACATATATTAAAAACATTTAGTTTTCAAAGAGAGGGAAATGAAAGTGATGTATGAGAGAAAAAAGAGAAAGAAGGAAAGAGAGAAAGCTTTGAAGAGACCAATGAGAAAGATAAGCCATGGACTGAAAAATAGCGTTAGTTCAATTCACTGCACCTAAATTTCAAAACAAAGTTGATCCACATAAATGAAATCCAGAAGTCTGACCAATAGCTACATCAGGAGGCACCTGGGGGCTCTGTCAGTTAGCCTAAGCATCTGCCTTCAGCTCGGGTTATGTTCCCGGGATCCTGGGATGGAGCCCATCAGGCTCCCCACTCAGTAGGGAGTCTGCTTCTCCTTCAGACCCTCCCCTCTCTCGTACACTGTTTCTCTCTCTCTCTCTCTCAAATAAGTAAAACCTAAAAATTAGTTAATTAAAAACTATATCAGTACAGAGGACCAACTCTACCTTAGGATAGAGATAAAAATGAGGGTTCATAATTACTAGAATCAGAATTGAACATTTATTTTCAAACAGATTGAGTTTTTATCACTATGTGAACACAGATTTCCTTCAGGTGAGCCTTTTAGAATTTTTTTCTTCGCTGAGGATTTTGAAGAACTACATAATAATTGAATTAGTAGTTCTTAATCCTCTAAGTTTGAAGGACTGGTGAAATTCCAAAATTAAATATTTATAGATCTGACCAAGTGTTACAGACATTTTATTTGGTCAAATAAGTATATCTTATAAATCTATGCCAACCACCATCTATTATTACCACAATTCTAAGTAACAGGACTATGGAAATTCATAACAGTAAGAGTATAATCTCAAAATAGAGGCTACTTCATTAATCATATAATCATATTTCTTAAATCATACAAGCTCAAAATAGAGGCTATTTCTTAAATGTATGATTTAAGAAGTAGGACTATGAGGGGAGCCTGGGTGGCTCGGTGGGTTAAAGCCTCTGCCTTCAGCTCAGGTCATGATCCCAGAGTCCTGGGATCGAGCCCCGCATCGGGCTCTCTGCTCAGCAGGGAGCCTGCTTCCCCCTCTCTCTCTGCCTGCCTCTCTGCCTACTTGTGATCTCTGTCTGTCAAATAAATAAATAAAACCTTTAAAAAAAAAAAAGTAGGACTAAGAAACAGTAGGACTATGAAAGTGTCCTGTTTTGCTATATTATGAACTAGTGAAAATGTATTATGGTAGAATGACATTTAAGAAATAATGAATCAGAAAATATCCATAAAATCACACACTCCAGGAATGCAATTCTACATTACAGTCACAGAAAGAAAGATGTAGCTTGTTTCTGTATTAAGGGTTATGCAAAATCCAAAGTGTATGCTAAAAATAAATGCTATATCTATCACTAATACTTAAGTAAGCTAATCATTAACTTTGAATATGTTAAAGCAATATAAAATAATTTTCAATTAATATCTTAATATTTGATCTTCAAAAAATCTTCTGAAATGAAACTTGTCAATATCCTGCTATTCAGAATTGTTCTTTAAAAATACCAGCAAAAGGGGCACCTGGGTGGCTCAGTGGGTTAAAGCCTCTGCCTTTGGCTGGGGTCATGATCCCAGGATCCTGGGATCGAGCCCCACATCGGGCTCCTCTGCTCAGCGGGGAGCCTGCTTCCCTCTCTCTCTGCCTGCCTTGCTGCCTACCTGTGACCTCTATCAAATAAATAAGTAAAATCTTAAAAAAAAAAAATACCAGCAAAATCTCTAGAAAATGGGGCTCTGGGTGTGGGGCTACAGTGCCGGGAATGTCCGGGGCCCAGCTAGCTGAGATGCATACTCCACTGCACTGGGATGGGGCGCGGGGGACTGGTGTCTGCACTGCCTGAGGCTGGCTGTGTTCTGAAAGGGCTGGGCAGTTGGACCAGACCATCAAGTACTACACCCTGGAACATATCCAGAAGCACAACCACAACAAAAGCACTTGGCTGATCCTGTACCATAAGGTGTACGATTTGACCAAGCTTTCAGAGGAGCACCCTGGTGGGGAAGAAGTCTTAAGGGAACAAGCTGGAGAGGATGCGACTGAAAATTTTTGAGGATGTCGGGCCCATTACAGATGCTCAAGAAATGTCCAATCATACACCACTCATCCAGATGACAGATCAAGGATAACCAAGCCTTCAGAAACTCTCATTACTACTTGTTTCTTATTCCAGGAGGTGGACCAACTGGGTGATCCCAGCCATCTCAGCGCTGCTGGTAGCCTTGATGTTTCACCTCTACACAGTTCAAGACTAAACACATTCTCGGAAGCCAATGAAAGACAAAACTGCTTTGGAGCAGGGAGAAAGAATCCAATGTTAACTGTTTGAACTGACAGAAACCGTCCCCTGAAAGATAATTTTATTTATTTTCTAATCGCATAATATGTTTTACTATTTAATTCTTTAAAGATTACTTTTGTTGTTCAAGTGAATTGCTGGGAAAATGCGGTTGAACCACTTACAAAAACATCCATCCGATGGTACTTACACGGCAATAACAATTTATAGTCTTTAACCCATAGTCGTTGACTCATGCCAGCCAGAGGCAAGGTTTATTTTACCAGGTCAGGCCTTAATGAAATGTGTTGATTAATTCCTGTTTAGTTTCCATGATTATGTATAGTTAAAAAAAATAACCCACGTATATAACCTTAGTTTTTTAGAACACAAATAGGTGTGCAACTATACACACATAACAGGTCAAACTTTGGTGTTTATATTTATGTACCTTTGCTAGATGAATGCCACACAAAGTAAATTAAGTTTGTAAAATCAAAAAGCATAGAAACCAACTTAAAGGTATTTCCATAAACACAATTATTTCTTAAATACAATGGAGAGAGTTAGAAGATTGACTTTATTAATTTTGGGGGCCTCAACTTTCATTTAAATTCTAGTTACTTAATATGTGGTATAATACTGGTTTCAGGAGTAGAATTTAGTGAATAATTACTTTCATGTAGCACACAGTGCCCAACACAAATGCCCTCCTTAATACCCATCACCCATTTAGCCCAACTGCCTCCCACCAGCAACTCTGTTCTCCATAGTTAAAAGTCTCTTATGGTTTGCTTCCCTCTCTATTTTTTTCCCTTCCCCTGTGTTCATCTGTTTGTTTGTTTGTTTTTTTCTTAAATTCCATGTATGAGTGAAGTCATATGGTATTTGTCTCTCTCTGACTTATGAAAATAATTTTAATACATCTATTTCCCTTTTCTCCTATATTAAAAACAAACCAAAAAGAACTCTTCTGGGGCACCTGGGTTGCTCAGTTGGTTAAGTCGCTGCCTTCCGCTCAGGTGATGATCCCAGTGTCCCGGGATCAAGCCCCACGTCAGGCTCCCTCTTCAGCAGAGAGTCTGCTTTTCCCTCTCCCTCTGCCTGCAGCTCTGCCTACTTGTGTTCTCTCTTCATCTCTGTGTCAAATAAATAAGTAAAATCTTAAAAAAAAAAAAAAAAAAACTCTTCTGTTCTCTCTACTCCTGAACTCCTAGAATGTGTCTTTTTGTTCATCAATTATTTTCTAATGTTCTATCACTACATAATTTACTTATTGTAGGCATGATCTTTTAAAAATATATCTGCCTTTCAAAATGTATTTTTAAAAATCTCTAGAAAATGGAATGATCATAAGGTTATTCGTCTTTTAAAATCTGAGTAATCAATGATAGCTTGCCAATATTAAAATCTGCTGACTTATTCTTAGACAAAATTGACCATTTACTTTGGGCTTTAATGTACTGAAGATGATAAATCCCACTGAGAAATTAATCTACTTAACTCCCATTTGTCCTAAATAAGGATGAGCTAGATGTTCTCAATTTCCCATTCATATCAAAAAGGAAAAAAGTCATTTAAATGGTACTCATAGGTTTTCTGTTTTAAAAAAAAAAAAAAAGTAAAAAAATTGTTAATGTAAGTTACAAAAAAAAATAAAAACAACTTTTAAAATATAAATATATTGCTGAAATCTCATTTCTAGCCAGCATAATTATTAAATAACCATTAAGGACAAACTTTATGACAATTTTTTAAGATAGATGGCATATAGATAAACAGATGACAGAAAGAGAGAGAAATAGATACAACACTTTAGGTATATGTATGAATAACTGAATTTGTGCTAATATTGAATTTTGGCAATTTAAAAAAATAAGTTAATGCTTAAATTCACATTCAAAACTTATTTTAAAAAACTATTTTTATTAAAGATTTGAGACACCAACAAACTTTCCACTTCAATTTTAATTAAATGTTCAAAAATTCCACGTAAAAGCGAAGCTGTCAGAAAAATTTTGCAACTCAGTGAGATTGTCAACACAGAACAGAATTTTTCTTCTACTTTATATTTCAGAAGTCTTCTTACAAAGCTGAGTTTTATAGGTGACCTACATTCTGCAGTCACCCCAATCTGACTTCTCACAATACAGAATAAAAGTGTTAGTCTCATATTTGAGCACTTTATATTCAACATTTATAAGATGAAAGAAATAGACTGCCTAGTGTATCTGGCTCGAAAGGAGTGTCAGCGCAAAGGAAGTGTTTTATAAAAATCATGGTATTACATCACTTTGAGTTCCATTTTAACAGGAACTAGTTACTGGGGCACAAGGAATTCTGAATATACTCTGATCCTTATCACATCATGTCTCACCTCCAATTGCTTCCCCTTTAGCCTTTATTCATAAATATTTGCCTTCTGTCTACATTCAACATACATCTACAGTAACCGGAATGAGATTGATGAAATGCAAACCAGATGTGCTTCCTCGGCTTAGAAGTTTTCAGTGATTCCCCATTATCCTTAATTAAGGTAAATCTAAAATTATCCACATGGACTGTAAGACCATGTGATCTTGCCCCATCTCTTTCTCAAGCTTCATCCCAAGCTGCACACCTGCTCATTTCCACATTCCATCCACATTGGCCTTCCTTCACTCCTCATCCATGCCCCTTCTCACTCCAGTGTCTTGCACATCTGATCCTCCTGCCTGTAGTGCTCTCCTCTCTCCTCCTCTTTCATCAAGCTAACTCCTAGCCATGCTCATCTCAAGCTGCATTTCCTCAGGATGATTTTCCCCATCTATGTAAGTCCCCTGTTGTAAACTCTCAGATTTTTCTGCAGTTCTCCATCGTGGTAACTACCATCCTTGCAATTTCGTTTCTGATTTCCACCTGTTCGACAAAATTATGAATGCACAAGGGCAAGGATTGTGTCTATCATGTTCACTGTTGCTTATCCTAGTACCTTCCATGGAGTAGCCAGATGTTTGATGAATATCTGAAGAATCAATTTAAAAAATGGAAGGAACTGATATTTCAAAGCATAGCTAAGAATTTATATAGTAAATGAAAGGGCAGGAGAAAAAATAGAATTCATTTGTTTTAATGAATTTTATTTTAAACATAAACAAAAGGAAGGAATAACAAAGATAAAAGCAGAAATAAGTAAAATATTAAAAGATAGAGAAAATCAAGAACACCAAAGTTGTTTCTTTAATAAATTGATAATGTCCTAACAAGACCAATTAAGTATATTACCAACATCAAAAATGAAACAAAGACATTATTACAGATAATACAGCCTTTGAAAGGATAATAAGAAGACACTATGAAAAATTTTATGCTGATAAAATGGGCACATCTGGAGAACAGATAAATATATTTTGTTATGTTGACATTATGGATGTATTACATGATATGTAGCAATATAGAGAGGAATGTACTATTGATACAACACTATATTGAATGACAGAGACTGTCACAAAAGAAAATACAGTATCTATTTCCATTTATACAAAGTCTATAAACAGGCAAAAATAGTTAATGGAGATAAATAAAAGAATTATGGTTGTCATTTGGGGCTGGTATTGACTGGAAAAGGAAATGGGGAAAATTTCTAGGACACTCTTCCTCAACTGAGTGCTGTGAAAGAATCAAGTCTCACATAAAATTATCTGAGTGACTATTGTTCCAGTTCTCCTAATATTAGGAGATGCACAATGCCAACCTAGATGCACAAGAGGTAAGTTAATTCCTTAGAAATAGTATACACCATCAGCTTTAGGGTTTAATTCTCTCCTACAGCCCCAGTTGAGAACTATCTAGGGCCCTATGGTCCCATACCGTAACCACTAGTAACCACTGTAACCACTAGTACATGTAGTCATACAAATTAAATTTAAAATACTTCAAGTTATATTAAAAATTCAGTTCCTGAGGCAGACTACTACATCTCAAGTGCTCAAAAATCACATGTGTGTAGTGGCTACTACATTGGCAGCACAGATACAGGACATTATCACCATCACAGAAAGTTCTGTTGGATAGTGCTGGTCTATGGTAGGGTGATGGTTATTTGGGTTCTTACAATTGTCAAAGTTTATTAACTATAAAATTAATATCCATGCATTTAACTGTATGTCTATTTTACCTCCAATTAAAAAATTTTTAAACTGGTAAATACAGTTTTAAATCATATAAGAATAAGACTTAGGGGCGCCTGGGTGGCTCAGTGGGTTAAAGCCGCTGCCTTCGGCTCAGGTCATGATCCCAGCGTCCTGGGATCGAGCCCCGCATCGGGCTCTCTGCTCAGCAGGGAGCCTGCTTCCTCCCTTCTCTCTCTGCTTGCCTCTCTGCCTACTTGTGATCTGTCTGTCAAATAAATAAAATTAAAAAAAAAAAAAAAAAAAAAAAAAAAGAATAAGACTTAAAATTCAATGATAGTAATGTGCTATTGTCCCATGAATCATGGAAAACAATCCATTTTCTTATTTTCTTTTATCAGTTTTCATAATATAACAAATCTAATGAACTACAGCATTTCATATGATTTCCAATCTTGAGTAATCACTTTCCATGAAAAGGGCAATTTGGAAACGTATATCTGAGCTTGAGTTCATTCTGCAATATAATTAATACCCCCAGGGCTGGTCAGATTTGTATTACATTCATTTCACCCAATTTGTCTGTAAAGGATTACAGGACCAGAGTATATTGTGGCAATACGTGGACTAAATGCTTAATATTCAATATAGGATTTAACACAGCACAGTTGGTAAAAAGTATCACTACCACTACATATAACAAAATATCTTCTATTAAATATATCAGCATTTTTTATAAAGCCAGACTCCATATTATAAAACCACAAGACACTATCAATTGGACTCTAAAATGAACTTACTAAATAAGTATTTCAATGGATTAAAATTAAAGAGAATATACAGATTTCAAAGGCATTGGTTTAGACCAAAATGTCTTAGAAGCAAAAATCAAAGTCACCAATGGTTGTTCTCAGTCAGTAAGTACCCAACTTAAAGTAAAATGTGATCTTCATTCCAAATAAACAAGCAAAAACAGGAAAATGAAAGAAAAAAATGTCTCTTTCTCCTGGATTATCCTACAGTTTATTTCCTATTAAGACCATATTCACCTTAAAAAAAAAATCCCGGTCATACAAAATTTAATAGCTGAATTACTATCCATGGTCTAAGCACATATACAGACATACGATTTGGTGCCCATATGTCTAAGCCTTAAGACTCAGGAGGTGCCATTAATATTGTAAAGATTAGTTCTAATTTATATAGCTCAGACACAGTGGGCTCAAGTGAGCTCATACTGTCTCACAAGAGCCTACTACACACATCTCTTCCCTTATATCATCTATCAAGAAATTCAGTAGATGCTACTTTCAAGATATATCCAGAATTCAACTACTTGGCACACTGTCACTGTTACTGCCCTGGACCAAGCTACTAACAGCTCTCCCTTGCTCTTCCCTGTTCTTGAGTCCCAACTAGAAGGGCATTCTAGCCCCCTGCTGTCTATTCTCAGAACAGCAGCTCCAGGGACACATCGTTCATGTCACTGCTTTGCTCAAAACCTTGTCATGGTCCTTGATCTCATTCCTAGGAAAAGCCAAAGTCCCTGCAGTGGCCCATTCATCTCTTTCCACTCTGAACACAATTTTAGCAACTTCTCCTCTCACCGTTTCTACTCCGGCCACATTGGCTTCTTGGATATGCCAGCACTCCCACTTCAGTGCCTTTGCATGAACTGTCTTAGTGGTTAGAATACTCTGCCCCTAATATCTTACAGCTACCTCTTTCACTTCCTTCAAGCCTTTGCTCAACTGTCAGCTTCATAATAAGCCCAGCTCTGATCACACTATTCCAAATTGCAACGTCCTCTTTATCCATCATCCCTTCCCACATCCCAGCATTTCCACTCCCCTTTACCCTACTCTACTTTTCTCTTTCTTCACAAAGCACTTAACAACTTCCAACATATTTTATTACTTGCCTATTTCGTGTAAAGAAAGGTAAATAATGCCTAAATACTTTATGAAGGAAAAGGCTTTTGTCTACTTTGTGCACTCACATATCCTAAGCCTCTAGAATAATGCTTGAGATATTATAGATGCTCAAGAAATGTTTGTTAATCGGGGCACCTGGGTGGCTCAGTGGGTTAAAGCCTCTGTCTTCGGCTCAGGTCATGATCCCAGGTCCTGGGATCGAGCCCCGCATCGGGCTCTCTGCTCGGCAGGGAGCCTGCTTCCTCCTCTCTCTCTGCCTGCCTCTCTGCATACTTGTGATCTCTGTCTGTCAAATAAATAAATAAAATCTTTTAAAAAAAAAGAAAGAAATGTTTGTTAATGGATAAACTAATGGCTAATTAAAACTCTAGAGAATACCAAATGGCTTCATAATTTCTCCCTTGATTTTGAAATATGACAACATGATAACTGGCTCTGAAAGCTACCCAATGTGTTGTGGGTCTGAAAACATTTGAAATTGTTTAATCATATCTATGATTCCGTTCTGTAAACTAAAGTCTGTCAGAAATCTAATGCCAGAATTGTTATGGGAATTTTCGTTCCCACTGCATCACTTTCAAGAGAAGTTTGAATCATTTCCTGAGACCATGAAGGCTATAAATACACAACCTGCTTTTTAACTGGTAAAGAGACGCTAGGTTTGTGAAAAGGTTTTAAGCAGACTTTAGGAACACAAGGGCTGAACCTCTGGGGCCAGATCTAACCTCTGGTTTACAGGAGTAAAGAAACAAATAACTGAAGCACCGGTGAGATTTTATGCTTGACTGCTACATTATTTTATACCTACACATAAACTACTTTCCATTTTCTCTACTGGATACTAACAAAGTATAAATAACAATTCAAAATTTAGAAGTGTAAAATTTTTATACCAAAAAAACAGTAGAATTAGTGTACTTTGTATTGTTTAACAGTGTAGGTAGGGATGAGAAAAATTATATCATTATCTCTGAATATTACAATCCCAAAGTTTTACGAAATGGTTAAAAATTATATGGAAATGATCATATGTAGTGAAGCAAATTTCTAAAATCCCTTCCAGACACAAATGTTTACATCTTCCAGAGCCATGGAGAGATGTAAACTAACAAATAGCCTACCTCTGTTTAAAAAAAAAGGTGTTGCAAAGCGATGTATACTTAACATATGCTTAAAAAGCTTACAGTTCATCGCTACCAGTGACAACCATTACTCCCAGCTTTAGCACAAATTAAAGGAATAGAAAGAATTTTTATACTATCATGAGTGCCTGAATGGGAAGAGGTAAAAGAAGAACAAATACAAGGGGATACTAACTTCTCCACGCTTCTGGAGGGTAAGGAGGTTGTTTGTTTTTGTTTGTTGCCATTACTAGGAAAGGAAAAGTAATGATGTTTCAACCACATTTTTATCTGCAACTTTTGAGAGAAATATGTAAAATAAGTGGTGCAATAAAGAGTTTTGGATCCTGCTGTCATGGCTGATAACCACAGCTATCAGCATTGCACGGTGACACAAGAAATAGACTAACTGTAGTAAAATGTTCATCATCTCTACCCAGCCCATCCAAATATAGCTCAACAGGCACAGTTCTCAAGAGCAAGATAAGCAGCCTTGGAGTACACATGACCACAGATATAATGGGACCATAGACTTTAAAGTGAATCTTTCCTGGTTTGAAAGTTCAAATTGGAAGCGAGTCAGCTAAAGAGGAAGTATCATTAAGCAACAATGCATATAAATAGCATTGTTCTATTATTAATTAACTCCTTAGATATTTATTAAATTTTCTTGTTGCTTTATATCATTGCTAGGAAGAACTTAGACTTCTCTTGGCTCTAGAATTCTTGTTTCACTGTGAACAAAATATTTAGGTATATCATATGGAAGTTTTCCAGTTTTGCTATTTTTTCAATTAGGTAACAGATATTTAGTGACTGTCTACACTTTGCTAGACACATGGTGAGAACACAACAATAAAGAAGACAGGCAATGCCTGGGATACGTTACAGAGTATAAACACATAAACATGTGGCCCTCAATCTAGGACCAGATGGGTCAATGTGTACATTCATGGCTTTCTAGACCCAAAAAAAAAAAAAAAGGAAACAAAACAAAACAAAAAACAAGAGTATATTTAAAGCCTGCTACTACTATGAAAGCAGAGCTCTGAAAAGTAAACACCTTAAGGTTTTGCCATAAAACCTTAAAACAAAAAGTAAGGAAAAAGCAGGTAAAAATACCCACTGCATGTTACACTCAGTGCCTCAGGATGATATTTATCTCCACAGTAAATTTCAATTAAATCTCATTTTCTGTGATTTATACTCTTCCACCAAAACATCAAATAATATAACTTAGGAATTCATTGTTCAAACATACTTGTACATGTGTGTAAATGTGTAAATACAAAGATGTTTATTAAAATGATATTTGTACTTTTTAAAATAAGACAAATAATACCTAAAATGTGGGTTTAGTAAATAATTATTTGTATAATGGGATATTCGATAGCTATTAAAAAGAATGTGTCTATTTCACATACACACATAGAACAGTGCCTTAACATTTTGGAGGGTTTTAAGATTTTATTGATTGATTGATTGATTGATTGATTTTATTTGAGAGAGAGTGAGCAAGAGAGAGCACACACAGTGGGAGAGGGAGAAGCAGACTACCTGCTGAGCAGAGAGTTATACACATGCCCATCCCAGGACCCCAAGATCATGACCTGAGCCAAAGGCACACATTTAACTGACTGAGCCACCTGGACACCCCAGTGCCTTGAAGTTCTGTTAAGTGAAAAAACACAAGAAGCAAATGATATTCATAGTTACAATGCATTTGTGTTTTTTAAGTATATGCATATAAACATTTATATACAAATAAATAAAGTCTAGAAAGGCAGTATCTAAGCTGTGAACAGAGCAACAGTTTCAAATTTGTACACTCGGTGTACTATTTAAAACAGTGAAGTGAACATGAATTGCTTTTCTAATAAAAGATAATTTTTCATTAGGTAGGTCTCTCTATTCTTTGCCAACCACCTAATTATGAAGAAATGGCTTGAGATCCTAGTAAAATGAACTTAGAAAAACACCAATTATAGAACAAAACCAAACAGGAAAGACAGAAAGAATATCTTTCTTGACACAAACTTGCACTCATAGGCCTGTGTCCTAAATGTCACACAGACACATATTTGCAAAGCACCCACACACACCAGCATGGCATTGCCAGTCTGAATGCACAGGTTGGCCTATCATCCCAATAAACAGAGAAACTGGTTACCAACTTATAAGAACTAATCAGGTAGGGGTGCCTGGGTGGCTCAGTGGGTTAAGCCGCTGCCTTCGGCTCAGGTCATGATCCCAGGGTCCTGGATCGAGCTCCACATCAGGCTCCCTGCTCAGCGGGGAGCCTACTTCTCCCTCTCTCACTCCCCCTGCTTGTGTTCCCTCTCTTGCTGTCTCTCTCTCTCTCTCTCTGTCAAATAAATAAATAAATAAATCTTAAAAAAAATAATAAAAGAACTAATCAGGTAGTGCCTTTAGCAGAAAATTGATGTCATCTCCCACTATGAGACTGAGAATCATGATGGTACCACAAAATCTAGGCATTCATTGTAGCCTGAAGTCTGGTCAAGAACTTGACATCATTTTACCTCTTGTAACTCCCTTGCCAATGACTATGAGGACTGAGGTGGTGAGGGGGATGGAAGTCTTTCAGTTTGGGGGAAATTATTAAAATGGTCTTCATAAAGAAACTGGTTGGAATCACCAGTTCAAAAACTCAATCTGTATGTTACCTCACCAACCAGGAATCAGTCTCTCCCTTCCCTTCATTGGGTCAAATACCTAACTCATGATGATAATAGTACAAAGACAAAAGAGAATGACTGAGTACACCAGTTCATGGGGTTATAACCTGGAGTCAACCTTTGGTCAATCCGAAGAATACATGTATGTGGGTCACCTTTTTAGGTGACAAATGGTTGAGAGTTTTATTTTTGCCTTCAGTATGACTATTAAAAAAAAGGGGGGGGGCGCCGGGGTGGCTCAGTTGGTTGGGTGACTGCCTTCAGCTCAGGTCATGATCCCAGAGTCCCAGGATCGAGTCCCAAATTGGGCTTCCAGCTCCACAGGGAGTCTGCTTCTCCCTCTGACCTTCTCACCTCTCATGCTCTCTCTCACTGTCTCTCTCTCAAATAAATAATAAAATAAATAAATAATCTAAAAAAAAATAAATAAATAAACCTACATTATCTGGTGAGGAGGACATAAGTCAAATACTAAGACCGGGACTTAATTCCTAAGCAGTCAGTCTGGTGCCAGTAAAGGAGGTCTATGTTTCTCAATATGAGACCTCAAATAGATTGATGGATTATGAATAAATAGAATAGATGGATTCAGCTTTCAATTCTGCAAGAAAAACATCAAAATTGTTTTCATAAACCCATAACATTCTCATTTATTTGGCTGTTATTTATTTAACAAATATTTATTGAGCAACTATTCTGTGCCAAGACTATTCTAGACAGAAGCCTCTCTCACACTTCAAAGCAAGTGTTAATCAAGCAGTATGTAAACAAACAGCTGTGAAGGGGATCTTGTCACCTCCCCCCACACACATGGATTTTGTTCTTCTTAAGACTGGACTACCCCACAGTGTAGTACTTGGATCTATTTTCTTTTCTATCCACATTCACTTCCAGGGTTTATTTCTCTAGTCTTGTGACTCCAAAATTTATAGTCAGGCCTGGAGTTCTTTTTGAACTCCAGACCGATATACCTAACTATTAACATTTTCCCTTGATATGTAGTAGACATCCCTGACTTGACAAATACAAAACCAAGTATCTAATCTTCTCTCTCAAACCTGAAACTCCATGCATCCCTCCAAAAACCTGAACATCCTTGGTATTCCCCTCACTCTCTGTCATTCAACCACCCAGCCAGCATCCCACATCCAATTTTTTAAAATAGCTTGTTTCTCTACCTATAAGACAAATCCAAAATCAAACTACTTCTTACCACCTCCACTGCTAAGTTCTTATTTCAAGCTATCCTCTCTCTACCTATTCCGCTTTCACTGGTCTCTTTGCTTCTACCATTGCTCCCCTCCACCTTACAGCAGACAGAGACAAGTTAACACTTAAGTCAGATAAAACCACTCCTTTGCTCAAAACCCTCGTCTCCCCACATGAGGCAAATCAGTGTTCCTCAAATATGGTAGTTCTGCCTTCACCTTCGATTGTTTGCACTCTATTCCCTCTACCTGGAATATTCCTTCCCTAAATAATAGCATGATTAATTCTCATCTCTCAAATATTTGCTCAAGTGACAGCTTTTTTTTTGGTAGTACTTTTTCAGTGCATTTTTATTTTTTTAAATTTTTATTCCAGTATAGTTAACATACAGTGTTATATTAGTTCCACGCAGACAGTATACTTTTTTGTTTTTTTTTTATTTTATTTTTTCAGTTTTCCAAGATTCATTGTTTATGCACCACACCCAGTGCTCCATGCAATATGTGCCCTCCTTAATTCCCACCACAAGGCTCATCCAACCCCCCCATCCCCCTCCTCTCCAAAACCCTCAATTTGTTTATCAGAGTCCATAGTCTCGCATGGTTCATCTCCACCTCCGATTTCCCCCAACTCACTTCTCCTCTCCTTCACCCAATGTACTCCGTGTTATTCCTTATGCTCCACAAGTAAGTGAAACCATATGCTAATTGACTCTCTCTGCTTGACTTATCTCACTCAGCACAATCTCCTCCAGTCCCATCCATGTTGATACAAAAGTTGGGTATTCATCCTTTCTGAAGAAGGCATAATACTCCATTGTATATATGGACCATATCTTCTTTATCCATTCATCTGTTGAAGGGTGTCTTGGCTCTTTCCACAGTTTGGCGACTGTCGCCATTGCTGCTATGAACATTGGGGTACAGATGACCCTTCTTTTCACTACATCTGTATCTTTGGGGTAAATACCCAGTAGTGCAATTGCAGGGCCATAGGGTAGCTCTATTTTTAATTTCTTAAGGAATCTCCACACCGTTTTCCAAAGTGGCTGCACCAACTTGCATTCTCACCAATAGTCTATAGAGGGTTCCCCTTTCTCCACATCCTCTCCAACACTTGTTGTTTACTGAAATGATAGCTTCTTTTTTTTTTAATAATTTTTTAAAAGATCTTGTTTATTTATTTGACAGAGAGAGAGTCCACAAGTAGGCAGAGAGGTAGGCAGGGGGAGGAGGGAAGCAGGCTCCCCGCTGAGCAGGGAGCCCAATGCGGGGCTCAATCCTAGGACCCTGAGATCATGACCTGAGCTGAAGGCAGAGGATTAACCCACTGAGCCACTCAGACGCCCCTGAAATGACAGCTTCTTAATGAGGTCTATCCTGAATAGTCTTTTAAAAATTGCCATATATGCCCTATTACTTCACTCTACCCTTTTTTTATCCTTTTTTTCTATAGAAGTTATCATCTTTTAACTTGCTGTATACAACTATGTTGATTACCTGTCTTGCACTACTAGAAAATCAGCTCCATGCGGGTGGGTATTTTTATGTCTTTTGTTTACCCGGGTATCTACAATAGCACCTGACCCATAATAAACACCCAAAAATTATTTGTTGAATGAATGCATTAAGTAATAAATTATCCTGTCATCCAAAACCAATTTCTTTACTGGATTATTTTATCTACAAACTAAAATGGCAAGGGGTTTTGAATTTTTGCTCTAAATGTGTTGGAAAATCTTTGAAGTATTTTAAATATGGGTGTGCCATGAGATAATCTAAATTTTAAATAGATTACTCTTGCTTCTTTATAGAGATGAGATTATAAATTGACTAGAATAGGAACAGGAAGATGAAGTTCAGAAGCCATTATTTTATTTTTTTTAATATTTTATTTATTTATTTGACACAGAGAGAGATTACAAGTAGGCAGAGAGGCAAGCAGAGAGAGAGGGAGGAAGCAGGCTCCCCGCTGAGCAGAGAGCCCGATGCGGGGCTCGATCCCAGGACCCCAAGATCACAACCCAAGCCGAAGGCAGAGGCCTTAACCCACTGAGCCACCCAGGTGCCCCCAGAAGCCATTATTAAATAAGCAGCAGAATTACATGCATAAAATCCAAAATGATTTAGAAAACATATTGACAAAAGTTATGGCATAACAAATTTGACTAGTTGGTTTATTGGTGTTTAATATCATACCATGTCTTTAACCATGCTTAGCAATAATGATACCACAACATTAACACTTCCATTTGGCCACTGATCACAGTAAATGAACATACGACCTCAGCTACACTCCTCTGTATATTTCTCACCAGAAAACAAATAGATTCCAGATAGATACAACTAAAAATAGGGCACATTTTATTCTCATAGTTACTGATAACAAAATGTTTTCTCATATTTGTGGTTGGCATGTTCTATGCTTATATGCCATATTCCATTTAAGCAGAAAAAAAAAATCTCCATTTAATGAAATGATCATCTAAAATTTCCAAGCTTCTTTTTTCTTAAGATTTTATTTATTTATTTGAGAGAGAGAGTGCATGAGCTGGGCGTGGGGGGAGAGGAGCAGAGGGAGAGGGAGAAAGAAGCAGACTCCCCACTGAGCAGGGAGCCAGATGCAGGGCTTGATCCCAGGACCCTAAGATCAGGACCTGAGCAAAAGGCAGATGCTTAACCAACTGAGCCACCTAGGTGCCCCTAAAATTTCCAAGCTTTCAAAATCCTGAAAATATGGGAAATGGACAAAGCACGTTACATTTTATTTCATGATAACAATTCATGAATCTACTCCCTCAGAAGGAATGAGTAAATACATTATACATTTACCTTGGGGCTGCTTTACAAGTCAGTCTTAACACTTATTTTATTTAAAAATAAAATTTCAGGGTGCCTGGGTGACTCAGTTGGTTAAGTGCCTGCCTTCAGCTCAGGTCATGATCCCAGAGTTGTGGCGGGCTCCCTGATCGGGGGGCGACTGCTTCTCCCTTTGCCCCTCCCCCCTGCTCATGCTCTCTTCTTCACTCACTCTCACTCTCTCCCTCAAAATACACAAAAAAAATCTTTAAAAAAATAATAAAATTTAAAAATAATAATAATAAATAAAAATAAAAATCCAACATGGAGACACTATTTTAAAAATTAAATTCTCCTACTTTTTCTAAAACTTATCTTTAAAAAAGAAAAGTCTTTAATGTTGCCATAGCTGATGTTAGAGAAATTACTGCCTGTGCTCTCTTCTAAGATTTTAATGGTTTCAGGTCTCACATTTAGGTCTTTAGTCTGTTTTGGTTTTATTTTTGTGTTCGGTGTGAGAAAATGGTCCCGTTTAAAACTTGCATGTAGCTGTCCAATTTTCCACATGCCATTTGTTGAAGAGAGTTTTCCCATTGCATATTCTTGCCTCTTTTGTCAAAGATTAATTGACCACATAATCACAGGCTTGTTTCTGGCCATTCTATTCTATTCTATTGATCTATGTGTCTCTTTTTGTGGCAGTGCCACAATGTTTTAATTACTACAGCTTTGTGGGATAACTTGAAATGTGGTATTATGATACCTCCAGATTTTTCTTTTTCAAGACTGTTCTAGCTGTTCAGGGCTTTTGTGGTTCCATACAAATTTTAAGATTATTTATTCTAATTCTGCAAAAAATGCTGTCAGTATTTTGATAGGCATTGCATTAAATCTGTAGATTGCTTTGGGTAGTATAAATATTTTAACAATATTTGTTCTCCCGATTCACGAGCATGAAGTATCTTTCCATTTGTTTGTGCCATCTTCAATTTCTTTTGTCAATGTCTTATAGTTTATTGAGCACAGATCTTTCACCTCTTTGGTTAGGTTTATTCCTAGGTATCTTATTGTTTTTCATACAGTTATAAATGGGAATGCTTTCTTAATTTCTCTTTCTGTTGCTCCATTACTAGTGTATAGAAGTGCAGCAGATTTCTGTATGTTAACTTCGTATCATCCTGCAAACTTACTGAATTTATTTATCAGTTCTAGTCATTTTTGGGGAAGCCTTCAGTGTTTTCTATATAAAGTATCATGTCATCTGCTAACAGTAAAAGTATTATTTTTTCCTCACCAATTTGGGTGACTATTATTCCTTTTTCTTGTCTGATTGCTCTGACTAGGACATTAAGTACTATGTTGAATAAAAGTGGTAAAGGTGGACGTCTTTGTCTTGTTCCTGATGTTAGGGGAAAAGTTCTCAATTTTTTGCCATTGAGTATGATGTTGGCTCTGTATTTTTAATAAATGGCCTTTATTATATTGAGGTATGTTTCCTCTAAACCTACTTTGTGGAGGGTTTTTATTGTGAATGGATTTGTACTTTGTCAAATGCTTTTTCTGCATCTATTGAAATGATCATACCTTTTCTATCCTTTCTCTTATTGATGTGATTTATCATGTTCATCGATTTGTGAGTATTGAACTTCTCCTGCATCCTGGGAATATATTCCATATGATTGTGGTGAATGATTTTTTTTCTATGTATGGTTGGATTCACTTTGCTAATATTTTGTTACAGATTTTTGTATCTATGTTCATCAGAGACACTGGCCTATAGTTCTCTTTTTTGGTGGTGTCTTTGTCTGGTTTTGGTATCAGGGTAGTAGAGGCCTCATAAAATGAAGTTGGAAACTTTTATTCCTCCTCTATGTTTTTGGAATAATTTGAGAAGAATAGGTCTTAACTCTACTTTAAATGTTTGGTAGAAGGGCACCTGGGTGGCTCAGTCAGTTAAGCATCTGACTTTCACTCAGGTCATGATCTCAGGGTTCAGGGATTAAGACCCACATTGAGCTCCACGTTGAGCCCTGTTTTGGACTCCACACTAAACAGGGAGTCTACTTTCCCCTCTCCATCTGCCCCATCTGTGCACTCACTCTCTCTCTTTCTCTCTCTCAAATAAATCTTTATAAATAAATAAATTATTTAAAAAATAAATGTTGGTAGAATTTACCTGTGAAGCCATCTAGCCTTGGAATGTTGTTTGTTAAGAGTTTTTCATTTACTGATTCAACTTCATATGTCTCCTGAGGCAAGAGAAACGAAAGCAAAAATAAACTGTTGGGAGCATGTCAAAATAAAAAGTTTCTGCACAGCAAAGGAAACTAAAAGACAACCTAAGGAATAGGAGAAGATATTTGCAAGTCAAATAGCTGATAAAGGGTCAGTATCCAAAATATATAAAGAATTTATACAACTCAACACCCAAAAAGCTAATGATCCAATTTAAAAATAGGCAGAAGATATGAACAGACATGCCTCCAGAAAAGACATATGGATGGCCAACAGACATATGAAAAGATGCTCAGCATCACTGACCATCAAGAAAATGCAAATCAAAACTACAATATCACCTTACACCTGTCAGGTTAGCTAAAATAAAAAACATAAGAAACAACAAATGTTAGCAAGGATGTGGAGAAAAGGGAGTCCTTGTGCATTGTTGATGGGAATGCAAACTCAAGTTTGCAGGTTCCTCAAAAAAATTAAAAATATAACTACTCTATGATCCAATAATTCCACTACTGAGTAGACATCCCAAAGAATACAAAACGCTAACTCAAAAGGAAATACATACCCCTATGTTTATTGCAGCATTATTTACAATAGCCAAATTATGGAAGCATCCCAAGTGTCTACTGACAGATGAACAGATAAAGAAAAATGGTACACACGTGCACATGCACAAACACACACACACAGAGGAATATTATTCGGTCATAAAAAAGAATGAACTCTTGCCATTTGCAACAACATGGATGGAGCTAGAGACTACAATGTTAAATGAAACAAGTCACTCAGAGGAAGACCACATACCATGATTTCACTCCTGTGGAATTTAGGAAACAAAACAAAGGGTAAAAAGAAAGAGAGAGAGAGAGAGAAATAGTGACAAAGAAACAAACTCTTAATTAAAGAGAACTGTTGATTACCAGAACAAAGGTGGATGGGGAGAATGGGTGAAATAGGTGTTGGGGATTTCACTATATTGTACATCTGAAACTAATATAACACTGTATGTTAACTGTAATTAAAATCTTAAAAAAACTTTATAAACACATAAAGTCTTTAAATGCAAAAACAAGAGTAAAAAATCAATGCATTTTTAAGTTTCTTCCTTATTTTAACTTTTTATTCAGATTGCAGACTTGAATAGGCATTTTAACATTTTTAATGATTCTGGCATAAAATGATCACTATCATTTCTTTCACAATTGCTAATTATAAAACGATGGTAAGGAATAATATGTACATAGAGAATGTGAATTATTCTACTATTTCAGTATCAAAGCATTTCCACAGAATGCTGGAGGGAGAGAAGGGTTTCACACATTATTGTGTATTTTTCCTCATTCATTTATTTCATTGACCTATACTCAAAACCAATGGCAAGAGAAAACAAAGGCAAAAAACAGCCCTAGGGACATAGACAGTCTTAAAATAAAACCCCTGCATGGTCTTTAGATATGACAGAAACTTTCAAGTTGCAAACACACAGAGAATAATGAAACACTTCCTGAATTACTATATTATTTAGCTGGCAGATACACATATGCCTGCCTAATTCACCTGAGCAAAATAGGCAGAATACCTGGAAGGAAAGGTTGATAGGAGCCTGCTGTAAAAGGAAGTATTCCACAGAGGAGACCCAACTGGGATATACAAAATTTAAGGTGAAATCTGAATATTGTTATGTGATTAAGGTTATTCTTTGATTAAAAAATAAGTCATTGTATAAATCATACATACTAGAAAAATGCTGAAAGTATATACAAGTCATTTTCTGCCATAATTTACATAGATGTGGGTGTTATATCACTTTTTTAAAAATATTTTTTTAGGGGCGCCTGGGTGGCTCAGTGGGTTAAAGCCTCTGCCTTCAACTCAGGTCATGATCCCAGGGTCCTGGGATCGAGCCCTGCATCAGGCTCTCTGCTTAGCAGGGAGCCTGCTTCCTCCTCTCTCTCTGCCTGCTTCTCTGCCTATTTGTGATCTCTGTCTGTCAAATAAATAAATAAAATCTTTAAAAAATATATTTCTTTAATTTTTTATTTATTTGACAGAAAGAGACACAGTGAGAGAGGGAACACAAGTAGGAGAGTGTGATTGGGAGAGGCAGGTTTCCCACGGAGCAGAGAGCCCGATGCGGGGCTGATCCCAGAACCCTGGGATCATGACCTGAGCCAAAGGCAGAAGCTCAACGACTGAGCCACCCAGGCACTCCTTAATATCACTTTTTAATTAAGTTAGTTTAATATGGATAAAAATGCAACCAAGCTATGGTTTCAGATTTTTTTAGCCTATGCATCTAGAATTCCTTTATACAATAGGAGTTTCCATTGAAACTTTTGGAGGTTAGAAGGGAGTTAACCTAAAACCTTATCTACAACAAAAAACTTTGTCAGGTGCTTATTTTTGTGACTTTGTTTTCTGTTTCTGTTTATAAAAATTCATTATGCAACAATTTTTCTGGAAAAGGTAAGATGCACTTTCAAAAGAGGCACAACATTAGGAAGTACATTTCCACATCTAGGATTCTTGTCCTAACTAACTCTTGTCCATCTTGGAACAAAATAACATTCTTGCTGTCTCTTGTCTGAATTTTACAAAGCAACCTTATTAATCCCCCTGATTTTGATCTTTTATCCTTCCAATTCATATTTCATAGTATCCTTCTATACCAGTTCACTCACAATAATCAAAAAGTATTAAAGTTTTGCTCCCCAATGATGCCAAATTTCACTGAGCCTCATTCTGAATGAATCTGATTGCCTTGAAAATACTGGGGGGAAATGAGTTTATCACCACAGCCATGAGATTAGCAGCAAATGAACACATGAAAAGAAAACAAGAAGCCCATAGGATTATTAACAAATGTATATTTAAAAGAAAAAATATAAACTAAAATAAATGTGCTTTCTAGGTCATCAACTATTATTCATACATATTCCACAAAGTACACAATGTGTAGCCCTGAAGTAAAGCATCAATATCAAGCATTCCCAGAGCTAATCAATCTTTACTAGGCTTGCCTCCAATTAAAAGGAAACTGTTAGAGAAAGGTTGCATTATCTGAAATCTATGTTGGTATGTGTTTCCCCCTCCACAGGGAAATATTTTATCTTAAAATACCTTAGTAAACCCTATTAAAATCAAGATGACTTAATAAAATTGTTGCTGCATAAATATATGATTTTACCCATTTTATAATTTATTCCTGAGTAGTCTATTTTCTATTTGATTTTTTCCTTTCTAAGTGAAATAAGACATATATCAACCAGTGTATACCTGCACTTCACCCAGTAATTACCTCAATATTTATTTTCATTCAGAAAGGAAGATTAAACAAAAAATGCCATCTTAGCTATACTTCTAAATGAAATGAAACAATTTAATGAGGACCTTTCTTTCTCTGTAGATCACAAAGTCATTTAAAAGAGAATGCTATGGAAAATAAAAAATAGTCTGTGTGGTTTAACAGAAACTTCAATTTGTTAATCTTGTTAAAATTAATTTCCTTATAGTGATACTAGAGTGTTTTTATACATATTTTAACCATCCAGCTAAGTAGAAATTATTCAACTCAAAAAGTGATGATCATTTTAAATGAGCTGGTTCTTTCTAAATAATGTCTGATTCCAATCATTTCACACCAAAATCTACAAAGATAGTGTGATTCATGTGTTTCTTCTATCTTATCCATTTACTCCTTTACCCACACCCACATTCAGTACTTCTTAGTTGAGGTATATAATAAGCCTTAACTCTCTTTATGATATCTCTCTCCTTTCTAATACACTTCACCCTGAGGTTTGATTAAATATCAAGAATGTCTTGTATTGAACAAATCTGCTACAGACTCCTCCCCAAATTCATATGTTAAAACCTAACCCCCAATATGATGGTATTTAGAGGTAGGGCCATTGGGGACAATTAGGTCAGGAGAGTGGAACCTTCATCAATGGGATAGGTGCTCTTATAATATAGGTTCAGACAGCTCCTTGGTCCCTGCCACGATTTGAGGAAAGAGTGAGAAGATGGCCTTCTGTGAACCAGAAAGTGGTTTCTCACCAGACACCAAATCTTCTGACACCTTGATCTTGGAATTCCAGCCTCCAGGATTGTGAGAGATAAATTTCTGCTATTTAAAAGCCATCCAGTCTAAGCTGTTCCGTTATGGCCATCAAACAGACTTGGACAATATTCCCATGTTCAAATCAAGTTCTCTGTTCCTCAATAACTTTAAAATAAAAGCTTAAATTTCATATCAAGGCATACAAATCCCATGGAAATTTACTCCAACTTAGTTTCCAGTCATATATTCCTCTCACTAAATCTCTGAACTCCAATCAGGCCCGATAGATCATTTCCCAAACACATCTTTGGCTATTTCTATCTCAGCATTTTTGTACAGTGCTTTCATTTGTATAATATGCCTGGCTGTTTTTATCTGTAATGTAATACACTCTAGCCCATTAGCCTTTGGAGAACCTGTTCTCCAAACTAAAATGCCACCTGTCCTAAGAAGGATAACCCAATCTGGATTAGTCTTTCCTTCCATGTCACCAAACCATTTTGTTTATCATATTCTGCTTCTCCAAATCCATACCTTACTCAAAGTTTGTTTTGCAATAAAAACAACTAAGTGCTTTCCAAAAATAGATTCTCAACACGTTTGTGAATTAATTATGCATACTGGCAATGGTTCATAGAATCTTAAAAAAAAAATAGTGTCCAACCAAAATTTTGATAAAACAAAGCCTGATGATTCTAATAAAAATACAACCCTCACTTCTCGTTTTTCTGACATTCCATTGCAAAAGCCTAATAGAAAGTTAATTTGATTCTATTTCAAGTTTAACTTGAAAACTGGATTTAAATAAGTATAAAAATATATACACATGTAATTATATCTATGTATTGAACAAACACAAGTGGTAATAAAAATGCAGTCTGTCTTTTTGTTTCCTATCATTCCTTTACTTTTTAAAAATATTTTCTTAAAATTTTCCAACACATTTAGAAGTAGAGAGAGAAGTATAATGAACTCCCATATATTCACCACCCATATTCAGTGGTTATCAAGATTTTGTCAGGTTTGCTTTGGCTATTCTTTTTTCTTCCCTTTCAGAATGTATTCAGTGAAAGTAATATGCCTGTGTCTGGATGAAACTATAGCAGACCCCTGGAGTCTTCAGCTCATTCTTTTTTTTTTTTTTAAAGATTTTATTTATTTATTTGACAGACAGAGATCACAAGTAGGCAGAGAGGCAGGCAGAGAGAGAGGGTGGGGGAGCAGGCTCCCTGCTGAGCAGAGAGCCCGATGCAGGGCTCGATGCAGGGCTCGATGCAGGGCTCAATCCCAGGACCCGGGGATCCTGACCTGAGCCGAAGGCAGAGGCTTTAACCCACTGAGCCACCTAGGCGCCCCGTCTTCAGCTCATTCTTAAACAATGGACGGTTCTGCAGTTGCAAACAATCTTAGCGTGTCTCAATTCAGAAAATAGAAGGTCAGTTCAAGGTTTTATTCAATTGTACCTAAGATCTCCCCTTCCCTGGCTCTGTTCTGTTTCAGAGCCAGAAGTACAGAAGGGGATGGTCCTTTCCTTCCTACCCCTCCCCCTCCCCATTCCCAGTCCACCTACATTCCCAGGTGGACAACTACTTTTGCAGTCCCTCTCTGGTAGCAAATGGAAGGAGAAATTAATACCACCTTAGTCAGCTCTATAGGAGCATTCCTGTATGTCTTGACTGGACAAACTCTCAAAGTAGGGCCTGATCCCAATAAGCAGCACTCTCCAGGCTTGACTCAAAGCAGTTTGTCATCCCAGCCTCATCTCTCAGGTTTCCAGGCACAGTCAAACCCCAGAACACCAGTTATCGGAGTGACATTATCAGCTCTCCATCTAGGCTTTTGAAAAGATACTCTTCTAAAAGTTAGGAGTTAGAATTCATCTCATTCTCCAGAGATGGGACTTAAAACAAGGCATCATCTATCTATTAAAAAATCCCATTCTTTCTCTTCCACTCACTCACAGGTGATTTTGAGCGAAGTAGTTCAAGAGTCAAGAGATATTTCTTTTCAATATTACAGATTGTTTCATCTCACTTTCTAATTCACACTTATTGTATAAGAAACCTAATTGAAACTCTCATTTTAATTTCCTTTAATTTCATTTAATTCCTTTAATTTCATTTTAATTTCCTTCGATTTAAAAATCTTGTCACAAACGTACACACATACACACAAACACATTAACTGTGTTTTATTTAACTGTGGATTAACTGTGAATGTGGTCATCCTTAGTTTACATCATCCAGAGAAGACTACAATTCATTTTCTTGAAGGAAAACTATTGGAAAAGATTGAATTTTTGTACAATGTAGATACTGATAGAAAACTCCTTGAAGGATATAGAATTCCATGATAAACTGAAATGAATTCCAGTCATATTTAGTAATTATTAATGTTACTACATAATCTGTTTTGCCTAGTTAAGAACATTTAATGAATAACATTTATATTGGCTCAGTACCATCAGTATATTGGGTTTTATAGTGAACATACAGAAGACTAAGTCCCATTCTTGTGTCTATTTAATAAATATTGACTTCTTGCTTAGGAATCTGACAAGATTTATTGACATGGCAATTCCATATTTTCTGAGAAAGATTAAAATTTTTATTGGGCCCCAAAACTAGAAGGTAATGTCAATAGTGGTCTTGGTTACATGCATTTATCATGACATTCATTCAAACACAGATGGAGGTTTCCATAAAACTGTTAGCCCTGTTTCTTTTTTCACATAATTAGGAGAGACAGAGCCATTCAAACATTCCTTTTCAAACCAGGAATGAACAAAGGACCCCCAAGTCTAGATGCAATGCTGAATCCAATAACAGTGCACCTGAAATTAGCCAGGCCTCTCAAAAGAGCAAGAGTGAGAAAAGGAAGGCACATCAGTAGTCCAGTCGCTGGACAGCCAAGTGAGAATAGGAACCATCACTGTCTGGCCCACTGTTACATTATTGAGGAGGAAAACACTAAATTGACTTGCATTTGATTCTCATCTAAGAAAAAATAAAGGATACTATTAAGGAATTTTGTTTGCTTGTTTTTAATCTCCCACTTAACACAGAACAAAAGGGAAAAAAATCTAAGAAAGCCTTGAAATATAATGTCAAACAATAACCAACGACTGATTGCCAAGAGAAAATGAGGGTCCAAAGATGAATATAACTAAAAATAATGGACTCATCCTGGGCTTTTGCTTATTTGTTTGAGATGATATATGCAGTTTTTACATGGTGCCCAGCACATATTAAGTATTTAATAAATGAAAACAGTTATTATTATCACTTACATTGTTATAACTAATTTCTAGCAAAGAGATATTTGCAAAGCAAATCCTCTTGACAAAGGCATGACAAGCAAGAATACTCAGAGAAGAAATTACTTTTCCTCATTGAAACAGTTTTTACAGTGTCCTCTTATTGAAAGGGAAGGGAAAAATGCGGACAAATAGTATGATGAGAACAATACATTATGTATATAATATAAACTGGGATTAAGCTGGAAATAATCTGGCAATTCATTATTTAATAATTAGAGGCTTCACCAATGCCAGTACCAGATACTAAGTAATATATACATGATTTGTATATATAAAATATGGTGTATATTACATATAAATTTCATACATATATTACATATATGAAAGTTCAATTTTGTATGCTCCAGATTCCCATATCATTCAACCCAGAAACTAAAAAAGAAATAATTTTTATGTAGTCAGCAATTCCATCATGGCCTTATCAGAAAGATAAAGTCTTACAGACATCTTCAAAGCAAGTAGTTTGATTCTCCTAAGTTACCAAAGCAACAGGTACTTTTATGTACTCTAACAAAATAATGACTTACCCGGTACAGAGTAACTGCTCAGTAAATATTTGTTAAAATATTGAATAAGGCATGGGAATAACATAATTGCATTTTGTCAATGATCAGTAAATATATTCTTTTTTGAAAGGAATAATTCTGTTCAAACATAAAAGCTGTAAAGCCAGTCAATGAGAAGATCCTAATATAGTTTCCAGAAGACATTAACCTTGAGAATGCAGATGGTATTTAGCTCTGGTTTGTTTTGTGATATGACCAGAAGAATTAAAACAACTTTAAGAAACTCTCCATGAGAACACTGTTGGCTCATTTCCTTCTCATTGAATCAAGTCTTAATTCATGCTGTCACTAAGATTACTTTTTGTATTGTATTTTGAAACTTTTACATAAATGTTTCCAGGAACGGTGACATGGTTAAATGGTTAATCCTGTAAACTACTCAAATAAGACAACACCCTAGAAAAACACAGCTAGTTCACTATCTGTGTGTGAGCCCTCGGAAAAATACAGGCAAATTGTAGGTGTTTGGGGGAAAATGCTATTTGCTTACAAAAGTATTTTTCCAATGATAAGTCAGATGTTAAAATTTAAAGTTTTATTCCAAATTCTGTCATTTACTCACTTGAAAAATTCATTTGAAATCTAGGTTGCCATTTTCTACAAATAAAATAAGGGTAACATTTGCCTATGTCAGTGTGACATATCAAAATTTAGCAATCCTCAGAATATGACAATGTAAGTATATATAATTTAACTTCAAGAATACATTAGCAAGTAATTGAGAGCAATTTAAAGTCTAAATGGAGGTTTCAGGTTTAGATAAATGAAAAGAATCAAGCTTATTTTTTCTTCAAAAATATCTTTAATGGCTTTAGTCAGGTCAAATCCATTTCATATAGATAATCTATCATTTAAGTCATAGAGTTGATAATTTTGGCCTGAAAAAAATAGAAATTTGAATCTGAAGAGCATATTCCTTTTCTGGAACAACTGCTTCTAAGTCTATTCCAAGAGAATGACAAATACACAAAGATCAGATTAAAAATATGAAGATCTTTACAAAACAACAAATATCCAATATTATTTTCTCCTACTAAAAAGAGATTTAGAAACTAAATCATAAGAATAAAATTCCTTATACTTGGATTTCACCTAGGAGAAAATATATCAGAATCTCCAGAAGAGGAAAAAGGGAGTTATTTTGAAAATATTTTCTAGGTGATGCTGATAAATTCTCCAACCAATCAGCTGATAAATCCAACCAACCAATCTCATAATCCCAATAATAATACTCTTTTCATATTTCATTTGGGTACCAAGTATTTCCATCTCAATGCTTTGTCATGGTCTTAAAATATACATATTAAACTATTTTATTCTTTTCCATTGTTAGTCTATTCCTCTTCATATAATCTTTACCAGACCAGCAATCTTCCTCAAAGACACCTTTCCCCAGAAAACATTTCATGAACTGGCATGTCTTTTCAATTCTCTCTCTAAAATTCCTCTCAAATCTGACTGACCTTCTGGACTCTATATTTACTTAAAATTGCTTCATTATCTCTCAATGAGACTGATTCAACAGTCTCCTAACTGCTATTCCTGCCACACCTACTTCCAATCTGCTCCCAAATTCTCCCAGAATTACCTTTATTAGAAAAAAAATTATTATATAATCATGTCTCTTCTTTTAAAAACTTCTTTAGATCACTATGGTCTTTTTGAGAAAAGGTTTCAAAATCTTTAGCATGTCACATATTGTTCTGCAAGATTTGGGCCCACACTACAGCATCAACTTCTACTTCCCCAAATCCTTATACTTGGGAACCCTACTGAACTTCTCACAGATCCACCTACAAATTTTTTGATTCTTGAGTCATTATACATGCTATTTTCTCTGTATGGAAGAGTGTTTTCTGGAAAATTCCTACACCTTCTTCAAATCCAATTCAATTTTTATTTCCTCTGAGAAATCTTCTCCAGTTCCTTCAGGATGGGACACTTTGCAGAATATCTACTGAAACAAGGAATTTCACTATGAAAAAAGACATGGGATTGTAGAGACAGGAGATTTAAAATTCAAGAGAAGCAAAAGGAATTCCTAAGAAAATGATGAAAGGAACTTCCTGGAAAACATTTATGCAGCAAGTTGGGAGAACAACCAACAACCTAGTAAGCAGAAAGATGAACACTGTCAGAAGCAAAGGAAAGGGCATGATAAGTTTCCAGGTGTTATGACCTACTGAGGAGAATTTGACAGTTTTTTTAGAGAATTTGTTAGAGACCATGATCAGTGAGCCTATTGTTGCCTCTAAGATAAATTAAAACCTGTATGGGAATGAGAATGTGATCAATTTCTTTGTGATTGACCACTGAACAATAATTGCTAGTGAAAGTAATATAATCTTTAAACATTGAATAAGCCAAATTTTGTGACATATTTAAAAAAGGTAAATTTTGTATGAGTTTAACCCTCATCTTCCATAAGGAGATTAGTAATAATCTTACTTATAATAGTTATTATTATTATATTTTTATAATTTATAATTATAATTATAATTTTTATATTTATAATTTTTATAATTTATAATTATAATTATTATAATAATTAATCTTGATAGTAATTAAGTCTGAAAAATCAAGAAGTAAACATATAAACTTATTTTTTAGATATGTGGAGGCAAAAGTCAAAAGAAATAGCAAAAGTGTTGAAATTGCTTGCTCTTAGGATAAACGAAGGCCTGTGTTCCTCAACTACCGGGGCATCAGTCAAATCGTGTTCCTTGTGAGTGGTGCTCAAGGCCTGACAGAAAAAAAAAGGAGGGACTGGATGCCCAGGGTTCAATCCAACTGGAGGTAGTATGACCAAAGTGGAGTATATAGATCCAGATATAGAGATACCGTAAAGCAAAAACAATTAATAAAATTAGAAGAAACAAAAATATGGCAACAGCTGCTTTTAAAATTTTGTTTGTATGAGTAGTCAAAAAGTAGGATGAAAATAATCTGATAGCTTTCAAGCAAAGAATAGGAATTATAAACTAGACTTTTTTTAAAATTTTATTTATTTTGACAGCAAGAGATCACAAGTAGGCAGAGAGGCAGGCAGATAGAGAAGGGGAAGCAGGCTCCCCGCTGAGCAGAGAGCCCGATGTGGGGCCCAATCCCAGGACCCTGAGACCATGACCTGAGCTGAAGGCAGAGGCTTTTAACCCATTGAGCTACCCAGGTGCCCCTAAACTAGACTTTTTATAAAATCAAGACGTTTATGATACACAGATGACAGAGTTAATGTGCCAAAATAAGTTATCCCTCTCTAATGTTCATCTTATTTAGTCATTTTAATACAATGAGAAGTTTAAAGTCAGAAATTTAGTTTTGTTTTAACAAAATATGGCAAAATTTAAGGGAATTTTCACAGCACTGAAAAAGGATATTTTTTTGAAATCTACTACAGTATTCTCTAATTCTAAAAGTGAATTTATAAATATTTTTAAGTTATAACATATGTATAAATATATATAACTATATATCATAACTATGAGCAACTCTCTAATATACCTAAATTTTAATAATGATTTTTAAAAGCTGGTTTTCTTCACATGTTTTCATTTTCTCTATATAAAGTTAAAGAGAATCAATGGGTAAAGTGTTATAGCTATAATGTAAGTTCAGCCAAGTTAGCACAAAAATCATATCATCATTATTATGATAAAGCACAAAGAGTCATTCAGAAAATGTAATATTAGTTTATTCAACACATTTTGAGAGCACACTATGTAGCAGGTCTACTCTAGGTACTAGAATACAGCACTGACTAAAAGAGAAAAATACCTGCCTTCTTATCTGGAGGGAGACAAACCATAAGTGACTCTTAATCTCACAAAACAAACTGAGAGTTGCTGGGGGGAGGGGGGTCGGGAGAAGGGGGTGGGGTTATGGACATTGTGGGGGGTATGTGCTATGGTGAGTGCTGTGAAGTGTGTAAACCTGGCGATTCACAGACCTGTACCCCTGGGGATAAAAATACATTATATGTTTATAAAAAATAAAAAATTAAATATGAAAAGAAAAGATTACACTATAGTCAAAAAACAGAAATAACATTAATAATAGGAAAAAGAGGATGTCTAATTCACTATAGCAACAAAAACTATGAAGTCTATAGAAAAAATTATGAAACATAATTGAAAAATATAACTCCTAAATAAATGGGGAACTATACCATGTTCATGCATTGAAACAGTATCATAAAGGTGTCCATTGCTCTGTAAATAATATAACTAAAATTAAAATACAGTAATTGGGAGAAAATGCTCTTAAATTCATGTGGAAGATTTGAAATAGCTAAAAAATAAAAACTATTTTAAAAACAAGGGAGTGGGCCAAAAGAAACCAAGCTTTCTAGTCAAAAAAACATAAAGTGTTTCATTGTTCAAGGATAGCAAAGTAAATCAATAGAGTAGAATAGAAAGCCCCATGTTGGGTATAGAGATTAATTAGAAATAAAATCTTAAAAAGTGTGTGTGTATGTGTGTATATATATATATGTATACATATATATAGTTTACATTAGTGACTCAAACTGTAAGATACCCAGATTTAAGTCAAAGGTGTGTGAAGCTTGTATAGAGAAGATAATCTTTCCTGAAATGTTAGAGATACACTATTGTCCTAAAGATGTTTGTTATCCCCCATGTAATGTTATTTTTATTGAAATGTCAATCACAATACCAAAGGTGTTTTTGTGTAAAACAAATTGATTTTAAAATCTATTTGGATGAAAAAAACCCAAATAGTCCATTTGGAAGAACAAGGGGAAGACCTAGCTTAGAAGATGTCAATGTTACAAAGCTATAGTAATTACGTTAGGATGAAATTAGTGCCATAGAATATGCAGTTAATTAACAGACTTCCATATACACAGAAAGTTGTTAAATGAAAGAAATGAAATCATAATATGGAGCAAGAATAAATTATTCCACAAATGGATACATATAATAGAAAAATTGTCTTACAGCATGATACTGGCATAAAAACAGACACATAGACCAGTGGAACAGAGTAGAGAGCCCAGATATGGACCCCCAAGTCTATGGTCAAATAATCTTCAACAAAGCAGGAAAAAATATACAGTGGAAAAAAGACAGTCTCTTCAATAAATGGTTCTAGGAAATTTGGACAGCTATGTGTAGAAGAATAAAACTCGACCATTCTCTTACACCATACACAAAGATAAACTCAAAATGGATAAAAGACCTCAATGTGAGGCAGGAAGCCATCAGAATCCTAGAGGAGAACATAGGCAATAACCTCTTCGACATCGGCCACAACAACATCTTTCAAGATATGTCTCCAATGGCAAAGGAAACAAAAGCGAAAATGAATTTTTGGGACTCCATCAAGATCAAAGCTTCTGCACAGCAAAGGAAACAGTCAAAACAAAGAGGCAACCCACAGAATGGGAGAAGATATTTGCAAATGACAGTACAGATAAAGGGCTGATATCCAGGATCTATAAAGAACTCCTCAAACTCAACACACACAAAATAGTTAATCACGTCAAAAAATGGGCAGAAGACATGAATAGACACTTCTCCAAAAAAAGACATACAAATGGCTAACAGACACATGAAAAAATGTTCATCATCACTAGCCGTCAGGGAGATTCAAATCAAAACCACACTGAGATACCACCTGACACCAGTTAGAATGGCCAAAATCAACAAGACAGTAAACAACAAGTGTTGGTGAGGATATGGAGAAAGCAGAACCCTCTTATACTGTTGGTGGGAATGCAGTTTGGTGCAGGCACTTGGAAAACAGTGTGGAGATTCCTTAAGAAATTAAAACTAGGGGCGCCTGGGTGGCTCAGTGGGTTAAAGCCTCTGCCTTCAGCTTGGGTCATGATCCCAGGGTCCTGGGATCGAGCCCCACATCGGGCTCTCTGCTCAGCAGGGAGCCTGTTTCCTCCTCTCTCTCTGCCTGCCTCTCTGCCTACTTGTGATCTCTCTCTGTCAAATAAATGAATAAAATCTTAAAAAAAAAAAAAAAAAAAAAAAAGAAATTAAAACTAGAGCTTCCCTACGACCCTGTAATTGCATTACTGGGTATTTACCCCAAATATACAGATGTAGTGAAAAGAAGGGCCAACTGTACCTCAATATTCATAGCAGCAACGACCACAGTCACCAAACTGTGGAAAGAGCCAAGATGCCTTTCAACAGATGAATGGATAAAGAAGATATGGTCCAAATAAAAAATTAAAAAAAAAAGAAGAAGATATGGTCCATATATACAATGGAGTATTATGCCTCCATCAGAATGGATGAATACCCAACTTTTGTATCAACATGGATGGGACTGGAGGAGATTATGCTGAGTGAAATAAGTCAAGCAGAGAGAGTCAAGTATCATATGGTTTCACTTACTTGTGGAGCATAGGGAATAACACAGAGGACACTGGGAGATGGAGAAGAGAAGTGAGCTGGGGGAAATCGGAGGGGAAGACAAACCATGAGAGAGTGTGGACTCTGAGAAACAAACTGAGGTTTTTGGAGGGGAGGAGGATGGGGGGGGTTGGGTGAGCCTGGTGGTGGGTATTAAGGAGGGCACATATTGCATGGAGCACTGGGTGAGGTGCATAGACAATGAATTTTGGAACACACACATAAAAAATTAAATTAAATTTTTAAAAAATTACAAATTTGTGTATAATAGACATTATTAAAAAAAAAAAAACTAAGTCTACCTGCTAAGAAAGATCATTTAAAATGCACACTGTCTTTAAATCCTTAGCATGCAGGAAAGTTGAAATATGCCCACAAATCAACATAATAGACAATCCTATGAGGAAATGAGCAGTTGTAAAGGGAAGTATGAATGTCCAATAAACAAAAGAAAAATGTACTCCCACAAATCAACATAATAGACAATCCTATGAGAAAATGAGCAGATGTAAAGAGATCAGAAGAAGAAATATGAATGGCCAATAAACAAAAGAAAAAATGTTCATATTCACCAATGTTCGGAGGAATACAAAGGAAAATAATTCATCAGATTGACAACAACAAAAAATTTTAAGTCTCTCAATACCAAGTGCTGGTGAGGATATGAAGCAACAGAAACTTTCACAGTCTGCCAGTACACGTATATATTTTTTAAATTACTTTGGAGAGAAATTTGATATTATCTAGTAATGTTAAAAATGTTCATTACCCACAACTCATAAATTTTAATTCTAGGTTTAGAAACTAGGAAAACTGTCACAAAGGATATAATGAAACATGTATAAGAATAATCTTAGCATTGTGCATTCGTATTGCTTTTAAAAACTTAGTTTAGTTCACTTGAAAAGTTTAAATCTAGATATCCCAATTCGATAACTGGATGAAATTCACTAAGATGAAATTTTCAAACTTCTAAAATATGTATGCCGTTCCATTTGAGGCATAATAAGAGACTGTTGTTAAGAAATATACAAGGTAAAAAATGAAATCTACATACGTCAAGTTAAGATTAGTGAGATTTTAAATTTATTTATTTTTTTTAAGATTTTACTTATTTGTCAGAGAGAGTTCACAAGTAGGCAGAGAGGCAAGCAGAGAGAGAGAGAGGAGGAAGCAGGCTCCCTGCCGAGCAGAGAGCCCGATGCGGTACTCGATCCCAGGACCCTAAGATCATGACCTGAGCTGAAGGCACAGGCTTAACCCACTGAGCCACCCAGGCGCCCTGAGATTTTAAATTTAGCAGCAGCTACTTTTGTGTTAGTGTTTGAGTCCTCTAATAACAAATTCTTAGAAGCTTTACGTCATTAAATTTTCAAAGGAATATTGAGTAAAGATGTTAAATTCTCCAGGTAATTTTTTAGGAAGAAATATCAACTGTGTAAATATATATATATTGTTATATACATTATATATAGCATATAACATATATTATAATCTATTATTTATTATATATTATATAATATATATTTATTATATTATACATAATCTATATGTATTATATATTATATAATATATATATAATTTTAAGTTCACTGGAGGCAAGGCCTTTGTTTTAATTGTCAATAACATATGAATTTCATACAAATATAAATGTTATTATTGAGAACAATAAATTCCATAACTTCATAACAGTCACATTTGTATTTCAAGAAAAAGAAAGCTTTTTAAGCTTAGCAACAAAAAAATTAAATCTTTTTTATCTCTGAGCAATATATGACTGAAAATATGCCATGAAAAAATATGTCATGAAGCAGAAAAATGTGACACATACTGATAATAATACACAGAATGATAATATACAAGAAAAGGTTTAAGATGTAGTGTTTAATATATTCTTAGAGCTAGATTAAGAAATGACTTGACTTCACATCAGATTGACATGATGCTTTTCCTTCAGAGTTTATTCTATAAAATTATTTTTGCTTCCAGATAAATATGCTCTTTTTAAAAAGAAACAAGCAAAAGATAATATTACTAGTTCTAGCACACTTAAATAATGTTTTCATACATTTCTCAAGTCAAAATATTGGTGGACTACTTTTTGCTCACAAAATTAAAGTTGAAAATTCATAAATTATGTCAAACCAATACTATATATTAGCTACTTTCAGCAATTTATTTCAATTCAGCTCTCAAACTACATGGAGAAAAAATATTCTAATATTTTAAAACCCCAAATTCAAAAAAGTTCCCTAAAGTATGGTTCCAAGAATGTAATATGAGCTACTTGATGCCAATAGTGATAATATGTTCAGAAAAATATAAACAAGAATAAGGGACACTTGGGTGGCTCAGTCAGTTAAGCGTCTGCCTTCAGCTCAGGTCATGATCCCGGCGTCCTAGGATGGAGCCTGGTGTCAGGCCCCCTGCTCAGCTAGGAGTCAGCCTCTCCCTCTCCCTCTTCCTTTCCCTCTGCCTGGCCCACTCCCTCCCCACTCCTGCTCCCTTGATCTCTCTCAAATAAATAAATAAAAGCTTTTTTTAAAAAGAAAAATATAAACAGGAATTAATAATAAAGATTTTAATAGTTTTGATAATTAAATATTAATTTTAAATTAAATAAAGTTCTCAAAATAAAATTGATCAGATTCTTAATCACTAAAGCCATCAAGTGGAAAAAGCTTCAAATTACAACATAAACTGTCAAAATTATTTACTCCAGTACACAAATATTGTAAACAGACATGACTAAATAATGTATAACTCTTGAAAAGGAAATTAATTAAAAGAAGATTAAAAAGACAAAAACTCATCTCAATTAAGTAACATGCTATTTGCTTCCACTATTCAAAATATTTGTCTATTTCACTTTCTTTTTTTTTTTTTTTTAAGGTTTACTTATTTATTTGCAAGAGAGAGAAAGAGAGTGCAAGAGAGAGAGAGCACGAAGGGGTAAGGGCAGAGGAAGAAGCAGACCTCCCCCGCCAAGCAGGGAGCCGCATACTGGGCTGAATCACAGGACTCCGGGACTATGACCTGAGCCGAAGGCAGATGCCTAATCTACTAAACCACCCAGGCGCTCCTCTATTTCACTTTCTTAATCCACAAACGAGCTCAGGGCCCTCTCAATTTTAGATTAGTGAGGTTAGTCTGCTTATGGAACATGGAATATAGCTGCTAGTACCTCCTTATCATCTCTCAGCTATTCCAAAAGAGAACTGATAAACCATTCGAGATACCATTTTCTTCTTAGCTATCCACCAGCCACCTAGAGGGCCTTTTTCTCCTCTCCTTAGAATTAACTTTTTTAAAAAAGATAAGGTATTTATTTGAGAGAGAGAGAAAGCAGGAGTGGAGGGTTAGAGGGAGAGGGAGAGAGAATCTCAAGCAGAATCACACTGAGCATGGAGCCTGACAACGTGAGGCTGATTCCCTGACCCTCAGATCAGGAGCCGAGCTAAACCAAGAGTCTGACAGGAAGCCTACTGAGCCACCCAGACACACCTCCTTGGAATTAACTTTTAAAATGAATTTAAAATGAACAACTTTAGTGTGGGTCTCTCACTTCAAATGGTCGACAGGCATTTACCATCTAATTCTTTTAAGGGCACAAGGCATTTAAACTTTTTCTCACTTTAAAATCATAAAGCAAACTAAAATTTCAGTTTAAAAATGTCAAAGGATTTCTTATTTCATCATGCGTGCATTTTTGTTAAGTTAAACTTTAACCAAAAAGTCCAACAATCTTACTGAGACAAGTCTCAAAGTTTAGGTTAGGAGATTGTATAAAAATGCTGTATCCCATCAATTTTACAATGACTTTTTTCACATTTTAACAATTCAAAACTAGAATGAGACTTTCAAAGTAGGGTATGTCATGGTTTATTTCATAATGCTTTTTTTCCTTGCATGTACATAAATTAATAGTGAAATTTATAATCCATAGCATCTTAGATTTAATCAAATATAGTAGTTTTAAGCATCTTTATATTTCTCTATTCTTTTTATAAGAAAAATTTATTTCAAAAATAAAATCCTAGCCTCATAATCTCAGTAGAGAAAAGAAGTAACTGACAGTTTCTTTGCAGTCTACTTTGTAGGCCCTAATACATTTCAACACTTCAACACTTATTTCAGATCAGGCAACAGGAACTTCACAAGTTGGGTTTTTCTAGCCAATTAAGAATCTCTTTTTGTAAAATAGGTGGAAAGTCCATTAACAGCATAATGTACACTTCAGATGTCAAGTTAGTAACTACAAAACAATGTTTTCCAAGCAATTCAATTAGAAAGAGAATAAATTTCAAGATGATAAAGTCTTTGTTTTGCTTTAGATAAAACTCGGCTTTTAAGTTCCTTTCTGAATGTTTCCAAAAACGACAAAACACTGATGACAAACCAATGTTAAGTAAAAACTATATATTTGAGGTGGCTTAAGTCAGTTAAGTTAAAAATTAAATAAGAACAATTTAATATGTTTTAGAAATAGGAGCTTATAAGACCTTACTAAACAATTTTCTATGATTGGTTGTATAAAATTTACATCTTTAACAAGCATGTATACATAGCTCCACTCTAAAAAACTCAAGTAAAAAAGCTTTGGAAACCACATCTCTCTGAAAAGTGGGATCCATCTGGGGCTAGGCAAATGAGGTGGAATTTTATCCCCACTTAGGTACAATTACGGTTATAATTCTTCACTGAAAAGTGGAATAATAGAAAATAGTTACTTTAAAAATCAAAATACTGGGACACTGGATGGCTCAGTCAGTTAAGCGTTTGCCTTCAGCTCAGGTCATGACCCCAGAGTCCTGGGATCGAGTCCCGCATCAGGCTCACTGCTCAGTGGGGAGCTGGCTTCTCCCTCTGGCTCTGCCCCTCACCCTGCTTATGCTCCTTCTCTCTCTCGCTCTCTCTCTGACAAATAAATAAATAAGATCTTAAAAAAAAAAAAATCAAAATACTGCAGGGGCACCAGGGTGGCTCAGTCCGTTGAGCATCCAACTTTTGATTTCAGCTCAGGTGGTGATCTCAGGGTGGTGATATGAAGTCCAGCATTGGGCTTCCAGCTCAGTGGGGAGTGTGCTTGAGATTCTTTCTCCCCACCCTCGGCACCTTCGCCTCCAAGATAAGTAAGTAAATCTTAAAAAAAAAAAAAAAGTTTTTTTAAGTAAGATAATGTTGAAGAGATTGTGATCCTATGAACAGTAGAAAAGACTGCCCAGATGCTCATATCTCTTCTCCTCTATTTCATAACATTCTTTTATCAAGAAAGATTCCCTATTAAGGGTCATGAAGTATAAGTGCATCTTCTTTTTAAAGTATTAATAATAAACTCATTTGGTTTCATTGCTGCATTCCTTTAAAGAGTTTTAGGATGTGAAATAAGTAGGTAGAGGTATTTTTGAACTTACAAAATGACACCATCTTCTCCAAAATTTCTACTTGTATTCTTAAAAACTTTTGCAATGGAGGGGTGCCTGGGTGGCTCAGTGGGTTAAGCCTCTACCTTTGGCTCAGGTTGTGGTCTCAGGGTCTTGGGATCAAGCCCCGCATCGGGCTCTCTGCTCAGCGGGGAGCCTGCTTCCCTCTCTCTCTCTGCCTGCCTCTCTGCCTACTTGTGGTCTCTGTCCATCAAATAAATAAAACAAAATAAATCTCTAAAAAAAAATTAAAAAGTTAATAAAAATTTTTTTAATAAAAAAGTTTTTATTAAAACTTTTGCATTGGATTTTCCAGCTCAACTTAAAATGTAGAGAAATAAATTAGAAAAACAACCTAATATTATTGCAGCTATTTCACTCCACACACATAGCTAATGCCAGATTCTCCACTGATTTGACAAATACATTTCATTTCCATTAATGTAGAAAGGGCCAGCATCTCTTAAAGTATACAGAATTTGGAAGAAATTAAAAGAATAAAAATTTTCAACCTTCTCCTGCACTTACCATTTTATTGCAGTCCTAGTTAAAGTCAGACATGATTTAGGGTGGCAGAAACTGTAAATATTTTGGATCAAAGGATTTCAAACATGTAAATATCCTCTTAATGAAGAAAAATTATATATTATAAAATAAACATATGAATTTTCTCCTGGTCAGGATTAAACAAGAATTTGGCTATCGTGGTAATAAAGTATGCAAAAACAAGATGAAGCATTTGGCAATTAGAAGGAGTGAGTACTCCATGTAAAATAAAGTTATTATTCCAGTTTGTCCAGTACTGAATAGAACTCCACTTTTCAGAAGAAAGCAAGCTGGAGAATGTTCTGACACAGGGATAAGAAAGATCAAATGGTTTAGTACCTAAGGAAATAGGATAAAATAGCTGTTTCTGTTCAGTGATAAATGAATATAAAGAGGTTATATTCAACACACACTTTATATGAATGACTTGAACAAGACATTTGGAAAACATGTCATTGAACTACATATTCTTTTGCAACAAATAACATTTATAAAAAGTAAGCAGAAGGATGCTAAAGTTTAATGACACATTTCCATTTGTTGTAAAGGAAGAGGATAATGGAATTTTCTCTGTATCTATTTGGAAACTATTTAAAAGTAAGAGCATCTTGGGGCACCCAGATGGCTAAGTCAGTTGAGCATCCAACTCTTGATATGGGCTCAAGTTATAACCTCAGTGTTGTGAGATCGGGCACCACATGGAGCTCCACACTGATCATGGAGGCTGCTCTCTCTACCTCTTTCTAAAAATAAATAAACAAAATCTTTAAAAAATATATGTAAGAACATCTTACAAATTGTAAGACATAAATGATATAGGATATAAATAACACTAATTTTTAAGTTTTATTTATGAGAGTTTTTATTCAGTAACCGCATGATAACTGATGATTCATCTTACTCTAAAATAGATTGATTTCTAGATCTGTTTCTTTCTTCTCCATTTATGTCACATATGGCATGCTTTGGCTAAAATAATTTTACTGAAAGAATTTTATCTATATAAGTTGTAATTTGTATTTAACTCACAGACTAAATTCAGTCATATAGACAGAATATTTAGAGGGGGACAGGAAAATATATTAGATTAAGTCACACAATTTTTTCCACGCAGTGTTTTTAAATTTTCTACGTTACTAGCATATTGAATCGTGAAAAGTGTTTTTCTATTTCTAAACTGCTTACTAAGTGTATTAATGAACACTGTAGAAGCTGGAAAAGTTTAGTTTTGGGAAATGCAGAGCTTCCTTGCAACAAGCTCAGAAAAGTTTATAAGATCTTAGTTGAGATAATGTATGATAATAAATGTACAATATCTTAACAAAAATATCCGGGTTGTTGTCTAAGTTACCAATGAGAAAGAACTTGCAATAATCTTTACATTTAGAAGACTCTTTTAGTCTCCTAGGGGGAATATGTTTTCATGGAGAGGGCTCTGTTACTTTGTGGTTAAAAGCAGGAGTCAAAGAGTTAGGTGTCAAATCCTGCACTCACTTCTCCCCAGATAATTTAATGTTTTTGAACTTCAAATGTGTTGGCTACAAAATAGAGGAATAGAAACTTCCCCATATTTTTGTGAGAATTAAATGAGATAATGCACTTAATTCACTTAGCATAGTGCTTAGTATATATAGTAAACAATAATTAGTGTTAGCTAATAATAATTTACAATGAAGTAATTATACATTGATAAGGCTATAATGAACACTTTTTTCCATGCTGTCAATTTTTTCTTATTTTATTAAAGTACAACAAACTATAATAATATTGTTAATTACATAATTTATTGATATGCTTACATGGGAAGAGCTGCACTTTCCCATCTACTCATACTAGTCAGGTAAAGCTTCATAAAGAAAGAATTTGATCTGGGAGTTGAGAGCTAAGAGAGGAAACCAGACAAGTAACAGGAACTGTGTGAGTTAAGACATAGAAGTAGAAAGGCAAACATGTTCACAGAACAGTGAGTGAAAAAAACAATTTAACTGAAAAAGACCAATAAAACTATGTCTGGTGGTATAATGTTGAATAAATGAAGTAATGCTGGGTAAGTTATAAATAATGTTGGCTACATGAAAAGAATTGATGGAGATCCTTGCATTAAATCACACAAAGAGATCAGGTTTTTCCAGGGAACCCAAATGAAAGGAACCATAGAGTCTTTTCTTCATGTTCATGATGAAAATAGTGCTGAAAGATAAATAGTCTGATGGTGGGGTGCAGATTTCATCAGAAAAGGAAAAAAACTGGAATACAGGAGACCAGAGAGGCTCTGTGCTATCCACTATAACAACCACTAGTTATATGTAGTTATTAGCACTGGAAATGTACTAGTCTAACTTGAGATGTGCTCTAAGTATAAAATATGAACTGGATTATGACGACTAGGAAAATTATATTAAAAATCTCATTAATAATTTTTACGTTAATCACATTTTGAAATGCTATTTTGGATATATTGGGATAAATAAAATATACTAATAAATTTCACCTTTTCATGTTTTTTGCTGCTACTAGACAATTTAAAATTATATATGTTGGAGAGTCTGGGTGGCTCAGTTGGTTAAGCATCTGACTCATGATTTTGACTTATATCATGAACTCAGGGTTGTGAGATCAAGCCCACTGTTGGGCTCTGCACTTAGTGGGGAGTCTGCTTGAGATTCTCTCTCTACACCCCCATCCCTTGTCCCATCATGTTGTCTCTAATTCTCTCTTTGAAAAAAAAAATCTTTTAAAAAAAATTATGTATGTGTCTCATATTTCATTAAAGAATCAGACGTTTATTGCAAACATGCATCAGTGAAAAGACAGAATTGTGGACTAGTTTGGTAACTGTGCATATGGTACAAAATGAAAGGAAATATTACAAACAGAAAAACTGAATTGTTCAGTGGATAAGGAGAGGGATGATAAACTCAAGGATCTGAGATTGAGTGACCATTTCTACAACTGGTAGAAAGAAGTTCATGGGTGGAAAATTGATGTGAAAAGAATATTATTTAGTTTTAGACATGCTGAGTTTGAGATGGTGGTAGGATATGCAAAAGGAGAGAAAGTAAGGAGAACACAAAAGAGAAAGACATTTAATATAGAAAGAAAGATAAGTAAATAATTTCAGTAAAATTATGAAAAGCCAGAATATAAAGAGTTGAGCAATAAACAAAAGCAATGGATTTTACATCACTCTTTTTAGAGGTTGTCACCAAATTGAAAATAAGAAAATTAGGATGAGGGCAAAGAGTGAGCATTGTCAAGAAAATGATTTCAGTTTGGGTTTGGGTTTCCAAGAGGGAATGGAGTCCACATGCTTATCTTTTCATCTGTTCTGTCAGTTAACCAGTCTTTCAAAAACCACATGATACAACAGTTTCTATATGTCAGGCACCCAAGTCATTCAAGCTGCATGATGGAAGTTGGAAGACACATAAAGAAAGAAATGGTAATGGAAAAAGAGGGTCAAATAAGTGGAATACACAAAGGCGCAAAAATAACTCAGCCTTTTAGGGGAAGTGCAAGCAGCTGGGGTGGCTGAAGCAAGGATGGATGGATAAGAAGGAGGAGAGACCAGACTAGGGAATAACTCAACTGCCGTGAAAATGGCTGCACTTGGGGTACCTGGGTGGCGTCCAGTTAGGCGTCCGCCTTCAGCTCAGATCATGATCCCAGGGTCCTGGGATCAAGTCCTGCATCAGGATCCCTGCTTGGTGGGGAGTCTGTCTCTGCCTCCCCTTCTGCCCCCTGTCCCAGCTCATGCTTGTCCTCTCACTCTCTCTATCTCAAATAAATAAATAAAATCTTATTTTTAAAAAATGGCTGCACTTCATTCTCAGGATAAACGTGAGCCCTTAAGGAGTTTTAAATAAGGAATGACATGACCAGGCCTGTACTTTTTTAATGGCTTTGCCAAAAGATTGTAGGAAGGACTGGAGAAGAAAGAAAGCAGAAATACCAGTTAGGAAACTATCACAGTCCTCCTCATGCTGGCTAATGAATGCCTTAATTTGCCTTGGGAGGAGTTTCTTCCCAGTCAGAACTTCATCAGCTTGCTCTAGACAATCGTGGTCACTTCCTTACCCTCTGTAAGTCAAAAGGATGCAGAAAAGGTTTGGATATATAAAGAAACTGGGCCATGGAGTGACCCTAGCCATACCAAACCAGCCCCTTGAGTCAGATTCTTTAACTTTAAAGAATGTGATTAAGCAGGCAGAGAATGCACAAACACAACTCATTTTGAAAACTACTTTAGATGGACCCAGAATCCTATCCATGTATTTCAATTCAATTCAGAAACTATATATATACTAGCTCTATAAGGCTGTAACTTAGAGCATAGGGTGGGAATGGAGTGGTAAAAGATAAATGAGAGATTGTATAGATGTTTGTAATGAATTTGGGCTTCAGCCCAAGGGAAGCAAGAGCCACTAAAAGGGTTTTAAGAAGAATGACCTCATCAAATTCTCATTTCACTATATAGCAAAATTATTAGAACTGGGAAACTTACAGAGAGAGAATCAATTTGGATATTTTTGGCATAAGCCAAGAGAGAGATCAGCTCTCTGGCCTAAACTGGTAGCAATGGAGATAAAAGGAATATGGATATTTGTGAAAATACTTAGAAGGTAGAGATAAGCAGGCTCTTGTGACTGATAGGAAATGAAGGAGTCAAGAGCCTAGGAAATGGGGCACCTGGGTGGCTCAGTGGGTTAAGCCTCTGCCTTCGGCTCAGGTCATGATCTCGGGGTCCTGGTATTCAGCCCCGAGTCGGGCTCTCTACTCAGCAGGGAGACTGCTTCCCCCTCTCTATCTCTGCCTGCCTCTCTGCATACTGTGATCTCTCTCTGCCAAATAAATAAAAATCTTAAAAAAAAAAAAAAAGAGTCCAGGAGATGCCCAGATTTCTTTTTTTTTTTTTTTAATGGATTTTTTTTTTATTTCTTTTCAGCATAACAGAATTCATCGTTTTTGCACCACACCCAGTGCTCCATGCAATACGTGCCCTCCTTAATACCCACCACCTGGCTCCCCCAACCTCCCACCCCCACCCCTTCAAAACCCTCAGATTGTTTTTCAGAGTCCATAGTCTCTCATGGTTCACCTCCCCTTCCAATTTCCCTCAACTCCCATCTCCTCTCCATCTCCCTATGTCCTCCATGTTATTTGTTATGCTCCACAATTAAGTGAAACCATATGATACTTGACTCTCTCTGTCTGACTTATTTCACTCAACATAATCTCCTCCAGTCCCTTCCATGTTGCTACAAAAGTTGGGTATTCATCTTTTCTGATGGAGGCATAATACTCCATAATGTATATGGACCACATCTTCCTTATCCATTCGTCCATTGAAGGGCATCTTGGTTCTTTCCACAGTTTGGCGACCATGGCCATTGCTGCTATAAACATTGGGGTACAGATGTAGTGAAAAGAAGGGCCATCTGTACCCCAATGTTTATAGCAGATGCCCAGATTTCTGACTTGGCCAGAGGAGATGACATGTTCAGTAAGACAGGAAATGCAGGAGTGGAGCAGGTTGGGAGTAATGAAAAGATGGTGAACTCAGTTATGATTATTTTGAGATTGTAATGCCTGTGGAACATCAACGGGGAAAAAAAAAATCCAGCAGGTAATCTGATATTTGGGTCAAATGTTCGGTGGGATCTGGACTGAAGATAATTTTGGAGTAAGCATGGAGGTGGTAACTGCTGCCATGACCTCAGTGAATGAGGTCATACAGGAAGAGTATAGAGAATTAGAAGAAAAATGAACACAAGAAAGAAGATTAAAGAAAGGAAAAGGCAGAAGGAAGGGAAAAGGAGACAAAGAATAAGCTACCATATAAGAGGAAAACCGAAAGAACATGGTACCAAAAAAAAAAAAAATGAAGTATTTTGAAAAAGATGGAAAGAGTCAACAGTGTCAAATGCTACTGAAAGGCAAAGTAAATAAGGTTTCAAAAGTGTCCACTGGACTCTAATTACAGGTACTTAGGTTGAATGAACTTGTCCCACAGTTTGCTGATGTTCTGCTTGTTTTCTTTTTATTCTCTCATTTCTCTGTTTTTGTTTTAATCATTTCAATTGCCATGTTTTCAAGTTGACGAATTTTTTTCTGCTGAATGTCTACTCTGTTGTTAATCCCATCTGTGACAGTTAATTTTACATGTTAACTTTGCTAGGCCACGGTGTTGAGTTGTTTGGTGAAACACCAGTCTAGATATTGTTGTGAAGATATTTTTTAGATGTGATTAACATTTAAACTTTTAGACTTGGAGGAAAACAAATTACCCTCCATAAGGTAAGTGGATCTTTCAATTAGTTGAAGATCCGAAGAGAAAAAAACTGAATTCCCCCAAGGAGTAAGCGATTCTGTCTCCAGATCGCCTCTGTAGTCAACAATGCAACATCAGTTACTGCTAGAATTTCCCAGCCTGCTGGCCTGTCCTGATAATTTCATATTTGCTATCCCCCACAATCAAATGAGTCAATTCCTTAAAATAAATTATAAAGTATATATGTTAATATATGTTAAAAATAAATAATATATACATTTACACACACACACATCCTATTGATCCTGTTTCTCTAGCAAACTATAAAACACCAACCTTTGTATTTTTCAACAGATATTGTTGTTTTCATCTCTAGAAGTTCTATTAGATCTTTCCTATACCTTCAATCTACTTAACTTTTTGAACATATGAAATGTAGTTATATTAATGGTGTGAATGTCCTACTAGTTATAACATCTATATCAGTTCTGAATTGGTTTCAGTTTATTGATTTTACTTATTATGTACTCATTATGGGTCCTCTCTTCCTGCTTCTGTGCATGCCTGGTCATCTCTGATTGGATACCACTCTGTGAATTTTGCCTTGTTGAGCACTTAACATTTGTGTATGCTTATGAATCTTTTTGAGTTTTGTTCTGAGATGCAGTTAAGCTTCTTGGAAACAACTTGAGTCTTTCAGGTCTTACTTTTAAGATGTGTTAGTTGGGATCAAAGCAGTACTCAGTCTAGAAGCAAATACGATGGAATTTGGTAATTGATTTGAATTTGAGAAAAAGGAGGGAAAATGGTCAGATGACTCTGAAGTTCTGGACAAAGACAAGTGGGAAAGAGAAGAACCAGAAACAGAGGTTAAGAAGGACCATCATATCTAAAAAAAAGTTTAGCTATGATAAAGTACAATATGAAAATAGGAAAAAAAAACAAATCCTTATGCTTATGATAAAAATTAAAAATCTCCCATTCTGCCCCTCCTCCTTCCAAGAGTCCATTGGTAAACTTTGCTGCTTCTATTTGGGTTCTTCTGGTAGTTAGTTCCACAATTCTAAATAATATGTGTATTACTCTCCATGATTTATGAGATTGAGATTCCATCCACTGACTTTGGTATGAAAAATAAAGCTTTGGTTCACTTACACAAAACCTCTCCCTTCTGTGTCCCAAACTTGGTAACTACATTATTATTCTTAGCTCTTCCACTCATTATCTTGGTAACTTTTCTTCTTTTTTTTTTAATATTTTATTTATTCACTTGAGAGAGAGAACAAGCTGTGGGGAGGGGCAGAGGGAGAGGGAGAAGCAGACTTCCCACTGAGCAGGGAGCCTAATGCTGGGCTAGATGTGGTACTCAATCTCAGGACTTAGAGATCATGACCTGAGCCAAAGGCAGTCACTTAACTGATTGAGCCTCCCAGGTACCCAACTTGGCAACTTTTCAGTGAGGCCAATGTAACTACTTTTGAGTTTCTCAAAAGAAATTCTTCCTAACATCACAGTAAAATGTATTTTCTTTTCTTCCATTATACAAGTACTTAAAAATCAAGCCATATTTTAACTAGCTTCATATCTGGACTATGACTTAATTTTTTCAGCCATTTGTTTTTTCCGAGAGTTTCTGAATGCCTTTCATTTTTCTTAAAAAAAAAAATGGGATTACAAGCCTTCATTATATTCTCACATTTATCTTGCCTTCCTTTTAGTTCTATTTGTTACATGGAGTTCAGTTTTCTGCTAGAGACATCCATTCCAGAACTTTCTGCTTTCCTGCTTCAATACAGCTGAGTTTCTCTCTTAACTTGCTACAGAGTCTTGGGAATTCCCTTATTTTTTTAGTTTTGGGACAATATTTCCTGCATCCTATGTATTCTCTTTCTTAGTTTTCCCCAATGCTCAAATTTCTCTCTTATACTTTATCTTCCAGCTATACCGGATTTTTCTTCAGTATCTAAACATGCCATATTCTCTCTTGTCTCCGGTATTCACGCCTCCATCAGAACACTTCCTCATCCACTTTAGTATGTTCATTCATATGTGGAGTCTCTAAAAGAACACTTGTTCTGTGATGTTTTATAACCCTCTCTTCTCTCCCATGCCCACACCATTTACACTCTGCCCCTCTTCTGTGGAAACCATAAAACTCTACATTTTCTCTGTCATGACATCCTTCACTATGTATTACAATTACATATAAACTCAAAGAAGGCAAGAAACTATGTTTACCTTATTTACAGAGTTGCTGCCTTATAACCATGGACTTAACTGATAACTAATATTTTAAAATAAATGACTTAATGCATAAGCAAAAAAATTCTACAAAGAATAGTTAAATAACCATGGTTAGATCAAGTTAATGGAATATTTTACCCAATAATATGATAACTTTAAAAAGATCCATGATCAAAATGATATATGTCAAAGTTAAAAAAGAATATACTTTGAAACAATATGAAATAGTAAGTTTATGAGTGTTTTCCACTTTTCACCTCAATCTTTCTTTAAATTAATGCTTTGAAATACAGTCTCAGGGTGCCTGGGTGGCCCAGTCTGTTAAGTGACTGCCTTTGGCTCAGGTCATGATCTCTGAGTCCTGAGACTGAGCCCCATGTCAGGCTCTCTGCTTAGTGGGGAGTCTGTTTCTCCCTCTCACTCTCCCACTGTGCTCTCCCTCTCTCTCAAATGAATAATTAAAATCTTTTCTTAAAATGCAGTTTCAATACTTTTAATGTCAACATCAGTTACAAATTAGATACTATCTACTAAGAATTCTTGATAATTAAAAATATTTGCAAATATAAAAATGTTATAAAAAATTAAGCAAACTAGGATTTTTCTCTTAAATTTTTATAGTTTTTCTCAGATCACAATTATAAAAGCAGTTTTGAAGCAGCCATTATGAGAGTTCTTCTCACACTTACCCATAGTTAGCCTTTTAAAAAAATTTTAATATAAACGCTCTTCTAAACACTATGATAGGTGGAAGTGTTACAATACTCTACTAGTTCACACTTTCCTGAAATTCCTAGGAAGGAGAGAAGGACAGAAACAAGGAAGGAAGGGAGGGAGGCAGGGAGGAAAGAAGGGAGAGAAGGAGGGAAGGAAAATAGGAGGAAAAGAGGAAATAAATACAGCAGGTTCAAATTCTCTAAAAAAATAATGTAAGTATCATTCTGTGATTAAGTACTAAATTTTTTGAATATTAAATAATATTTTCAAATATTTTCCTTTATATTGACTTCTTAGCCATCTAGCACTTGACTGTTAGACAAGCACTAAGCTTTGGGTTAAGAATAGCTCACCACAAGAGCAAGAATGCCAGACATGCACTTGTAATGTTGTGTGCAGTTTAGCCCATTTAAAGGGGTGAAAGGCAATACCCCACATCAGAGTTGTGGGAAGGGTGAGGAGTACAGCAAACACAGTCTAAGCACAGAGCCAAGTTGGCTGAATAGTCTGGAAAAAAAACAAATTGGAAACCAAACCCAAAGCTGAGCTCTCAAGTCAGAATGAGAACCAAGTCAGGCATGAAGAAGGCATAATCTGAAGACTTGTACACAACATGGGCAAGCCTGGGTTTCCCTCCCCACTTTGTGAAAAGAAATGGTCTTTTCCTTTGTCCATAGACAAGTCCAAATCGGGCAGCACACATGAGTAACTTAGATGTTATGATCCTACAATCTAGTTGCTCGTCCACCTACTTCAGAAAGGTAATTCAAATCTTACACACTTAAGAACAATGTTATGTTTATGTATATCTTCATTTCAAGGGAAAGATATCAAAACTATTAAACTACTGAGTTGTTCTCTAAAGTCATAATATGAGTCAAAGTTGAATCACAGTATAAGATCCATTTCCTTACTCCTAGCATCATTACATCTGCCCGTTATGCTATTTCCCATCAAAATGATTTAAAGATATTCTTTTTTCCCCTAATGCTATGCTCCAATGATGCCACATAAATCTCAAGATAATATTGAAGTTATATTTCTTTTTAGAATGTAAAGGCAAACTCTAGTTGATAGCAGACAGAAAAATAACATTAAATGAAGTGAGTTTTTTTTAACTTAAAGAGATAAGTCCTAATATCATTCATATCAGAAAAACATACATCTTTTTAAACTATGAGCCAAGTCTTAGCAGCAATATAGTATGGCTCCTTACATACATGCAAACTCATATATAGTGGTCACAGCATATGGATTAATTAACACTGGACATTAAAGTCAAACACGCATATGGTTTAGTCACAATTCTAATAAGCCATGTGATCTTCAGCAAGTGACTTAACTTCTTAAATCATAGCTTCTTCATTCATAAAGTGGGATAATAACAGTAATTCCCTGAGAGGGCAATTGTGAGGATTAAATTTAAAAATCACTTAAAGGCTTAGCACATTCCCTAGTACTACAGTTAGTGCTTAATTAATGTGGGCTAATAATAGTAGTAATAGTACCCCCTCAGATTTACATCAGGAAACTCACAAGACGGACTTAAGGCTCTCCTTTGAGCTCTTCTGTTATGCTGGCATCCATGACATGAAACACATGAGAGCATGTCAGGGAGGATGGCAAGCCTCCCAGTGTTTTCCAGGAGCACTGATGTTGCACCACACACACAGCTATGAAAATTTAGGCAGATTTCAAAGTTGCTTAAATAGCTTTCTTGGCCAAGAGTCATGTAAGTTGCCAACTGGCAATGAAATGATTTTCCACTCAAACTTGGCAGCAGCAGGATTAAAATAGAAAACTGGGGGAGGGCAAGGGAAGTAATATGCTTCCTTCCTCAGGGTAGTTTTGGACTCCTTGGCACCACAGAGAAAAATTATAAAAAATTGCATGAGTATTACAATATTTTTAATGTATCAAAAATAAATTGCTACCTACCATCAGAACCTTCTTTCTACCATTTTTTCATATTCTGCAAACTCTTTTTCAGAAAACACAGACTCCTCCATTTGGATGCTCCCATTCAAGTGGAGTGAATATGGATATTCTGAGTCAAATAAGAGACATTTTTACTTCAATGATCCTAAATAAGTTTTTCTCTTCTTTTAAAATATAAAATAGGGCACCTGGGTGGCTCAGTGGTTTAAGACTCTGCCTTCGGCTCAGGTCATGATCTCAGGGTCTTGGGATCGAGCCCCGCATTGGGCTCTCTGCTCAGCAGGGAGCCTGCTTCCCCTCCTCTCTCTCTGCCTGCCTCTCTGCCTACTTGTGATCTCTGCCTGTCAAATAAATAAATTATATCTTTAAAAAAATAATAATAAAATAAATAAAATAAAATAAAGTATAAAATAGAACACAAAAGGAAAACAAGTCAATCCATATTTCCATTACTCTTAAGAGAAGATGAAGAGGAATCAAGGTAAGTGCCAAAGGATGTTTATATCTTAACTAAGCGAGTATTCTGATGGCATCCTAGCCCAACTAAGAAATGTACAAGGATAAATGTTCTATTTGTTTCCTCAGAAAACATTACTCCAAAGTACAAACAGGAAATATTTTCTTATTTATGTATACATAAATTCTTTTTTTTTAAAGATTTTATTTATTTATTTGACTGGGAGATCACAAGTAGAGAGGCAGGCAGAGAGAGAGGAGGAAGCAGGCTCCCTGCTGAGCAGAGAGCCCGAAGCGGGGGCTCAATCCCAGGACCCTGAGACCATGACCCGAACCAAAGGCAGAAGCTTTAACCTACTGAGCCACCCAGGTGCCCCCATGTATACATAAATTCTAAGAAAGATTTGAAGCAAGCCATAAAGACATATGCAGTATACTGAGATGGAAAAAAATATAAATAAGAAAACGGGGGGGGGGGGGGACAATTGCAGAGATAAATAAATAAATAAATGTCAAATGTGGGGCATAAACTTGTTTTAAGCATCCTAGTCATCAAGTGCTAAAAGGTCAGTTATATTAATGGATATCTGTAAGATCAAAAATAACAATAACAATGATATTTGCTCAAGAAAAATTACTTTTATATAATATATTCCTCCTGCTAGAGTTAGCAACAAATTTCTAATACTTGTGTGTGAAAAGGAACACTGTTATATGGGCTATGGAGGAGAATATTCTTCTATTTCAGAGATTTCTGCTACTATATTTAGGGAGAAGATGTTATGATATCAGCAAAAATAAATAATTATATCTAGTTAAGAGGAAGAAATCACCTAGTAAACATATTCCATAGTAATATTCCCCTATATAATATTTAGCAGTTGATGTTCCTTAAAAAAAATCTGTAAGAAAGATTGTTTCATGTCCAATGAAGAAACTGACTTTCCCTAAAAAGCTTTAGATCAGAGATTAGTAGTTCCAAACTTCATGGAACTATATGTCTGTAGTAAACAGAGTAATGGCCCTCCAAAGATGTCTACCTCCTAATCCTGGAAGCCTGAAATGTTACCTTACATGCAAAATTTGACTTTGCAGGGACGCCTGGGTGGCTCAGTTAGTTAAGCCTCTAACTCCTGATTTCAGCCCAGGTTATGATCTCAGGGTCCCGGGGATGAGCTCCACACTCAGCAGGGAGTCTGCTCTGGATTCTCTTTCCTCTCCGTCTGCCCCTCCTCCCCACCCTCGCTGGTTCCGTCTTTCTAAAATAAACAAATAAAATTATATTTTTTAAGTGACTTTGTAGTAAGTTAAAGACCTTGAGATAATCCAGAAAATATTCTAGAATATCTGGATATGTTCAGTAATCACAAGGGTCCTCATAAGGGAGAAATAGGAGGGTTAGTGTCACAGAGAGGAAAGGTGATGACAGATGCAGAGCCTGTAGTGATACAGAGAACCACTAGCCAAGGAATGCAGGTGACCTCTAGAAGGTGACAAAGGGAATGAAATCTATTCATCCTCAGAATTTCAAAAGGAATGCAACCCTGCCGATAACCTTGATTTTAAGACTTCTGATCTGTAGAGCTATGAGATATTAACTTTATGTTGTTTGAAGCCACCAAATCTATGATAATTTGTTAGAGCAACATTAGAAAACTAATTCAATAATTATGAACTAAATATATTACTTATTGATCTCATGAATTTCTATCTGTCAAAAGTAAGCAAAAATGAATATAATTTTGGGGCGCCTGGGTGATTCAGTCAGTTAAGTGTCCAACTCTTAATTTCAGCTCAGGTCATGATCTCAGAGTTGTGAGATCGAGCCCTGCCTTGGGTTCCATGTTGAGCATGGACCCTGCTTAAGATTCTCTCTCCCTCTCCCTCACCTCTTCCCCCTCAAAAAATGTATGTTATTTTTGCAAATAATGCTCACCTGAAAACATATTTCCTATATTTTAACTAAACCATAAAGTGAGCCACAGGTATATTTAGGTACTTCAACAATTTTTTTAAAGAGTCCTTCACAGCACACTAGTTCTGTGGGACACTAATAGGTGTTAAGCACAAAAAGAATTTTAAGGTCAAATAAGTTGGCAAAACTGTACTATTTCTTAATAGAATAAATAAAGAAATTTTTAAAAAATCATCCCAGGAGCCTAAATTTACTAAGAAAATTTCTGGATTTTTCAAAGGATCCACATAAAACCAACTCCATTATAAGGAGCTGGTGGAAGTTGAAGGCATAGTAGACTAAATGTACTAATTATGAGATGAAAATGGCATTTCAGGCTTAGAAAGTCTTGCTTATCAACCCTCATCACAATTTCACACTGCTTAGCCCAGGCCCATGAAGCCCCCTCTGTCATCCCAGCTCAGAAAACACAAGGCCTGTTCAGCAAATAGACTCTTGGATAAGATGGCCACTGACTTTGATCATGGGAGTTAGCTTAGATTTTTATTTGGAGAAATGACATCAGGACTACTTACCATTCAAAGCGAAAAAAGTAAGCTATTTATCCCACTTACTTAACCCACCACCTTACAACTCACTCACCCAGCATACTCTAACCACCCTCCCTCATCCAATTCTCTCCAGCAATAGAGGGAAAGAAACTGGTCATGAATATTAATGGACCACAAACCTCAAACATGGGCATTGCATAAGCTTCATGCCTACCCCTAAAAAACAAGATTTCAACAGACTCAGATTTCCTCAGGCACAGAAAAATGACTGCTAAGATTGTCAACAAGAGTCAATCTTGCCCTCTCACAAAAATGCTACACTAAAAATTTTAACAGGTTTATTCATTTGAAAACTAAAGGCTACCATGAATCTTTGACAGAAAAGGAAAACTATACAGTGTATTTTACCCATTTATGACCCAGGAACTTTCTTCTCTGGAACATCCACAGAACATTTAGAAAACAATTTGCTAGTTAAGTATGAAATTTCCCATATGGACAGCACTTTTGAGGATTAATATCGGGGGGGGTGCAAACTAAAAAAATATAGTGGCACCAGGGTGGCTCAGTTGATTAAATGGTTGACTCTTGGTTTTGGCTCAAGTAACAGTCTCAGTATTGGGGATTGAGCCCTGTGCCAGGCTCTGCGCAGAATCTGAGTCTGTTTGTCCTTCTTCTTCCTCCTCTTTTCTCTCCCCACACTCTCTCTCCCTCAAATAAAAAAATAAAATCTTTTAAAAAAAAATTCAATGCAGGCAATTTCATTTCAAAATTCATCTTGGCCAAAGAAGCTGTTTCTAGATATCACGGAGGATGCTTGGGGCCTTTATTGCTGGATAGCTAGGATAGACTAAGATATCCTAAGATAGACTAAGAATGCCCAATTGTCAGGCATGCTATTTAATCAGAAATTGAGGTCATGAGGCCAAGATAGGATTAAAACCAAGCAGGTCAACCTGTGGCATGAAACTGACACAAATAATAGGAAGACAGGTCATACAAAGTCACCCCTACCTGTCAACTCAAACACAAAGCACAGAAAGTAAGACAATATGATTGAAAATTAGTACCTTGGCAATACCTCAAGTATTAAAGATTAAAATTAGGAGAAAATAAAGATATTTCAGGCAAAATAAATAATATCTTGAGATATAACTATCACTAGAAAATCATAGCATATATATACATATACCCCAATTTATTACATCTGCAAATTACTTTTCCAAAAGTGTTGGTGGTCTTGACCCAAATATGATGATTAGACTCAGTATTTCTTTGAAAATATTATAACTGTTGAATTAATAGAATCATGTTTTTACAACTAGTTATCTCTTTAATGCAATGTCTTATATAACATAATCTCAGTACACAAAGAAGGAGCAATGTCACTGTTTATAAGAGTAGTTTAAAAAATTATATAATTTCAGCATCATTTTCAGGCAAATCTATTACTAACACAGATATTTTTCCTATGTAATAACATTACATTACAGATGAAAATGTTATCTCTATTCCTATGAATCCTAAGTACTGAGGAGGTAAAACACAAGGGGTTTTTTTTGGTTTGTTTTTTAGCATGTCAGTTTGTAGGAAGTTTTATTTTTTACATTTTGCAAAGGTAAAATTGTCTTAATTCTGAAATTAGTCACTGCAAAGAACTAGGTGCATTAATAGTGGTTTCTTTAAAAATAGGGTTATTTGGACACAGAACGTATGTGGAGAAATTAGATCATATATGCAATTCATTTAGTCTAATAATTTGCAAACAACATAACATGCTATGGGGAAAGGACATAATTTTTCTAAACATTATTATTCATATCATGCACATTATGAAACTGAGATTGAGAGATGTTAAGTAACTAGCCCAAGATCATTCAGTTTATAAATGGCAGCACTGGGCCTCAACCACCACGATAGCTAAGACCATCACCTGGGCCTTTCTAACAGATTGGGTCCACCAAAACTGCCTGTTTCACCCCACACTGAAGTTCCACTTTCAGTGGTATTCTGAAAAGAAATGAAAACACAGAATGCATACTTATGCTCAGCCATGCAAAATCACTACTGGAAATATTTCTGTTTTCTCATGCTATAAAAACCTTCCATAATTCAACTAATTTTGATTTTAATAAGCTATTTTATACATAAGTTCTCTTGCAGGAAACATACACATATTCTGATTCAGGTACATAGGAAAGGCAAGTTAAGAGAACTAACCATGTATCCCCAACCCAACACCAAATCTTCTAGGGATAGATTTTCTAGTCCCATTTATTTTTTGGCCTCTCCTCAGACACATCAGCCTCTCATATCCAACCATGATTCTTGTACCTAGTGAATGATGTCCTTCCCAAGCCAAACCTCTTGGCCATATAACATGGTCATGGAAGTAAGCTCAAGGACACAACAGTCGGGGAAAAACCCCTGTAGTAATATTCTTCACTGATTTTTTTAATTAAAAAAAAAAAGAAGAGCATTCTATAGAAAAAAATAATTTTCCCTTCCTTTTTATTCAGAAGTTTGTCATGCTTACTCCAAGCATAAATTAAGCATTCCTATTATAAAATATTTAGGGCTTCATTTAAAATTCTTTTTTGTGGTTCTAGTAATTCATATTCAGGCAGTTCCAGGCCCTTAAAGCAGCATGAACTCATTTTTAAACCAATTTCCTTGTTTTGCAAAAAGTCAGAGAAGGTTCAAACTGTTCATGTAATGAGATTTTTATCATTAATAAGGCTTTTTAAATAAATAAGATCTACTTGTATTTTCCTAGTAATCTTAACACTTTTAATATGATGCTTACCTAACTTTCTACAGAGTCTGATAAAATGTTAGTGTGGGCTCATCAACCTACCCCGGCTTCCTTTTTACCTGTTTAGATTCCCCTATTTCTTAAAGACTAAACCCTCTCATCAAAATCCCCCCAATTCCTCTGCTATGCAGGATAGGTTTACTCTCAACTGCCACCACAACATCCTTGGAAAAAGCTCTGTATTATCATACTATACTGTAATAATATCCTTACACGTTTATCCCCACTTCCAGAAGTAAGTCTCTAAAAGGCAGTAACTTTATCTTATTTGCCTTTTAACAGTGTTTAATAAATATGTTTGGAAGAAAAGATGATACAAAAATCAAATATAGCCCTTTCCCTTCTCCCTTCCTCTTCTTTCTTTTCCAAACAATTCAGACCATTATTACGTGGGGCAGAACGACACAGGAATCTAGGTGCAAAACCCAAGCAGGGTAAGGGAGGTATCCAGGTAGGAGGGCTGCTCAGGCTACCCAGTACCTGACTGAAGTAGGTAGGTGATCCAGGACAGGAAGTCAGAAGCTAACTGGGGTAACACTAGGTGTTCCTGTGGAGGTTCAACCCAAAGTAAGATATCAGAGCCAAAGCAGGGTGAGGAAGGAATACATGGATTATGGGAGCCCAGTGTGAAGAATCAGAGCCCAAAGAGAATAAAGCGAGCATCCACCAAACACAGAGCCCTAACTGGGTGAGGAGGGTGCCCTGGCATGGAATGTCAGAGCCCAGGCAAAGTGAGGAGGGGATCCCTGTAGAGGGTCTGAGCCCAAGTGCTATGATGAGGACCTCTATACAAGAGTGGTAGCCTGGTATGGAGCAGACCACCTAAGCCTGTGAGCAGGGCAAATGGGGTGGTAATCAGGCACAGGGGTTCTGAGCCTAAGCAAGGAGAATTGAGGCTACCAAGCAGGGAGTTTGGTGGCAGGTGCTGCCTGAGCATGGTGGTTGAGGGGTGCTGGCCAAGTCCCCTCAGTTCTAGATGCTAAGACCTGGCATGGATGTTGGAACATGGATGTGGTAAGAAAGGCATCCACATAGAAAGCAGAGACACTGGATACATCCAGAGGGAGGGAACAAACAAATAAACTGGACAAAGATATAGTAATTACAATGGGAACCAAGTTTCTCACTGTCAGGGAAAAGTAACAAATACAGAAGAGGCCAAAACTTAAATGAACCCTGAGGAATTTTGTTTTGGAATCTAAATTCATCTGGGAGAACAAATGGGCAAGTATAGCTTAAAATTGTTCTGTATTTTAAAATAGTCTGAGGAACTGATTATTAGCATACTTTAAATATATTAATCATAGTGTACTTTAAATAACATAAAATTTAAATAATACATAGTATATTAATCTCAGTATATTTAAAATTTTGATATAAAGACTAAAAAACATCAGTGGGGAGAGAGGATAACTCACTAAAGGTGGTAGGTCCTGATCTTAGGAGGTCTAGGGTGGTTCTACCTTCTTCCAGCTCCCCTCCTCTCTGGCCCCAAACCCTGCCCCTGTAGTACAGGGCACTTATATCATGAGGGTGCCCTCACCACCTGAGTGCTGAATGTCACAGCAGTTTCCTCAACCAGCAGACCACCCTCTGAGGAGGTACTGAAAGGGTGGCTTAAGCCCATCCACCTGCCATGGTGTCCAGTTGCCCAACAGAATGCTCACAGATCACTGCCAAACCAAACCAACAGGAATACAGGCTGACTCCTACAGCCTCCTATCTGTCCATTGTCTCCCCCTGCTCAAATAGGATGCAGTAAATAAGCCAGTCAGCTGCCAGCCAACTCTTCTGCCAGGAATTCATCTTCTCTATAAGCAATTCACTTGGAAGCCAAACATAATCTGTCTCTCTCTCCCTGTCTCTCTCTCTCTCCAGATATATTCATATATATGTCCTCCCTCCCTAGAGTTTTTTTTTTATATACACTGGAGGGTCATAGATTTAAAAGGAGGGTCTGGTATGTAGTCGGGAATTGCAGGTCTGGTTTGAACCCTGGAGGGACTATCACACTGTAGATCCTCTTGGAATATGAGATATTGGCTGTCTAATATGTCCTTGGTTTTGTCCACTAGTCCAGAGCAACAGAAAAAGCCTATTTTAAGTAATATAAAATTTAAATATGACATGGTATATCAATCTTAGTATATTTAAAATTTTGACTAAAGATTAAAAGACATCAGTTGTGAGAGAGGAGATATATATAGAGATATATAAACATATATCTATATATAGATATGTAAATATATATCTATATATATGCTTATCTCATACAAATAGCCTTTTTAAAAAAACATTAAAACCCTAATGATTAAATGAGTTAGAAACATGAATCAACTATTCATAAAAGAAGGAAAACAAATCTCTAACTATATTTGAAAATTAATCAATATATTGGTTGCCTCAGGATATGGGATTCTGGTGAGATTTCTCCCCTTCCTTTCTCTTAAAAAATTTCTACAATGAACATCTCTTAAAAGTCAGAAGAAAAACAACTTTAAAAAGAGCCACTCTCACTCTATACCCCCCTCCAAAAAGTATACATGTGTATGAATACCAAATGTATATTTTTGGTAAAACAGAATCTCAATTCTAAGTAAAGTAAGCAGAGAAGTACAGAAACTCAGAACACAGTACAGAAAACCCAATGAATTAACCTTTTCCTAAAGAGACAAATATTTCCTAAAGAGACAGATTAAATCTATCTGTTAGATTATAGTTAATTTATATTTCAAAAAATTATTCAATCTTTATTACAGCAATCTTTCAAGAAATATCAGTACAAAGAAATTTAAAAGTTGTTGACTTATCCAGTAAGTATGTTGCTTTATTGCAATTTTAGAGGTTTCTGTGAACATTTCCTATAGCTTCCTACCTCTTCCTTCCCTTCTCCCAAAAAGTTAACATACTAAAACTCCTTTTTGATGAAAAAGAAAATTTCTCTCCTCTGGGCTTCAATAATTCTGATATTTGATACAACTCCTTTTTACTTTAAACTGTATCTGCTTTTTCTGCCTTCACTTAATTTTTGTACAAGGGAATGTACAAGATATCATAAATTATAAAATTAAGATGTCAATCTATTTATAGAATAAGCATAATGAAATCTCAATACATTCATGACATTCATGAAACACTAATAACCATACATAGCATATTTCCCTAAGAATAAGTGAACTATAATTTTTGAAAAATTTTTATAATGCACTTTCTTTCAAAAAGAAAAATGCACTAAGCTTGTAGACCTAATCTCGTGTGTAAAACTAACCTGCTAATCAACTAGCCAAATACAAGAGTATGGTCTATATCCACGGCAGAGAATTTTCTTTAAGAAGCTAACTTATAACAAAATCAAACACCAAGACACTTGCATCATTCAGACTAGCTCCCTGCTCTAACCAAGGAAAGCTGGAAATGGAAGAAAGAAGCAATGATCAAACAGAAGGCAAGGGAGCAACGGAGCACTCCTGTGAATACAAATGGAGAAGCTGACTTAACACCCAAAAGCATTCTTTGACAATTCAAAGGCATGAGACCTGCCAGTGGATTCAGTCTTTCTATCCATGCAGCTGATAAAAATCCTATCAGTTGGAAAAAGGAACTATAAATTATATATGATCTGAAACAAAGATAAAAATCAAAGAAGTAATGTAGTTTTCTGATACCATTTTAATAGTTTAAACCAATCTTGGGTTATATAACTAATTAAATCAAAAAGAACAAAAGTTTTGTTTGGGGGATGGGGTGTCAACCTAACATGATATATTGATACACCCATTTCTAACACAGTGGGAAATGTTACCATTTTCTCCCCACATTTGAAAGTATTTTTTTTCATTATTCTAGTGTGGACTTAACTTTACTAAAACTGAAGAAGATAAACAGGGTAGTATTAAGCAAAATCTTCTTGGTGAACTACTGAGTATCTCATCCCATTCTACTAAACAGCCTGTTAAAGAGGAGTTAGAATTTTAGCAAGTTCAAAATTTGTCACATGAAAAATAGCAGGCAGTCCTTCCCAGTGCTGGACACTTAGTGAGCAAGCAACGTGCCCCTGATCACAGCAGGAAGGCTCGCAGACATGACACATTCAGTGCCAAAGCAAGGGCTCTAATTAGTGAAGGGTTCCGGTCTGACAGTAAAGGGCTTAACCTTTCTTGGGAAATAATGAGCCAGACAATGTTTGAAGCCTCCATGTAAGTTTTAGAGAAAAATGGGGGTTGTTGAGAACTGCCTTAAATGTGCTAAACGGACAGACACAGGTGACCGAACAATGAACTGTACACTTGGCAAAGGAGAAAATACTTGATATATGCTAGCGTCCTCCAAAGCAGCATTCCTCTTTTGTCCCTGAATTAAGATGAAACAATTTGATAGGCCACATTATTTGGTTGAATTACTTTAAAGAAAATAGAAGGCTTGGTGGAGGAGATATATTTTCTGAAAACTTTCTAGATACCAACTTTTATGATAAGGCAACATCTGGAAACTTCTCTGAAGATCAGAGACAAATCTCAGTTTATAAAAGCTAAAAGTTCATTAGCAAACATGAACATTCAGTGGTTAGAACGACCAAGTATGAAGTTTGAAGCAAGGACCCAAACATTGGGTAAATGAGGACATATCTTTTTTTTCTATTCCAAAAAATTATTACTGCTCTCAAAACTTGCTTGTATTCATGATTTTTTACTCTTAACTGCACAAACTCTAAAGAGTAAAAGAGTCAATGTACTGACTTTTTATTTGAAGATTTTATTTATTTATTTGAGAGAGAGACAGTGAGAGAGAGCATGAGCGAGGAGAAGGTGAGAGAGAGAAGCAGACTCCCCGTGGAGCTGGGAGCCCAATGCGGGACTCCATCCCGGGACTCCGGGATCATGACCTAAGCCAAAGGCAGTTGACTTTTTATTTAATGTGATTGAATCTGAGAAAAAAATACTCATTTTTTATTGTTTACCAAAACAATATGCATTTTTTAAATAAACTAAGTAGATAACCATTGGTTTCCCCTACTTTACCCACTCAGCTTGTTGCATCTAAAACACATAAGCCTTCCAGGATACTTTAAACTGAGATACACATATAGACAGACAGATATATATATATATATACACATATATATATATGTGTATATATATATATACACACATATTCCATATATAAAAATACAATGTTTTACACATCCTAGTAATGTTGAGTTGTGTTCCACTATTTGTTTAGAAGGCACAAAAACTCTTGACTCGGTAATTAAATATTAATTGCATTTGATAAATTAATAGCATTTGAAGAATTATAAACCCTAAGTAAATAAGGCTAATAAACCACCAATAATAGTATTAAAGCCATGAATTGTCAAGGTTAGAAACCTTAAATGAAGACCACTGCAAAACAAGTATCTAGTATAGGTATTATATCACTTTCTAAATGGTGAAAAATTCTGAATTCTAAAATACATCTGCTCCCAAGGATTTCAGCTTTGTGGAACTGAGAGATTGAGAATTGAACATTCATTTTCCTAATCAAGACACAAGGAATCAGGATTTTTGTTTTTTCTAACAGCAATATTTCAAACAGCATGCACACATAGATTCCAGAAATTAAGTAGAGAAATTTAAGACTTGCATGGAGCTATGTTTATTTCCTTTTCCTTCTCTTTTTACACAGGCAACAATTTTCTCTCCGGGCAGAATTGTAAGGGCTCTGCTGTACCATGACTCCAGGGAAAAAAGAAAGGCACTTTATCTGCCCCATCTCTTGTCAGGTGAAGGGAGAGTTATATCCTGGTGAATATTCAAAAGCACCTTGATCCTTCCAGTAGGCCTCAATGTCCAAAGATCTCATAAAACAGAGGTTCAGGTTAACTAGAATGTTGGACAAATGGCTTGGTAATTTAAAAAGAAAAATAGATGCAAGCTACCTTATTTGGAAGAAGGTTACTGAATTTGAAAACCAATCGCTTATAGGGAGTAAATATAAACATCGAAGAGCATCACAATGTTTCGATTGCTCATGCTTGTAAAATTGGCTGCTTTAACTTTATACCATGTATTTTATTTGCCAACATAGTGTTCCAAATCAATGTTTATATCTAGAAAAATAAAGTGCACCTTTTTGTGACCAAAGAAGGTGATGGCACTTATCACCTTCTAGCAGACTACATTATTTTACTTATTAACTCTCCCTATAAAAAATGAAATAATTATGTTGGTTGATATAACAACATTATAATATTAAATATTAAATTAATATTATTTTATTATTAATTATCATTTTTCTTCCCTGCTGGAATGTAGGCTCTAGTCTGGTAGAGATTTTCATAATCATTCACCATAAAACAGCATGTGACACATTCCACAATTGTGCAATGAATAATTAAAATTTAATAAAAGTAAAAATTTTAAAAAAATAATTCCACTGAAAACACTTTGCAGTAAAACAGAATCAGATACTATTTTTTAAAAATAACCTAGAAGAGCTATTCTGTTATCAGGAAAGAAAAGATGCCATACAACCAGGCCTTCGGGCATCACCCTCAGCTAGAGAAAGCCCTCCCCATGGTGATCAAATCTTACTACCTGGGTCTCCCCTCTCTTGAAGACCTTGGCCCTAGTTCACCACTCTCGGGTAGTAACCTCATACCTGGCTCTGGTCCTTTGCCTCTGAACAGATTCTACCACAAAATTTATACTGCCACTTTTTCAAGGAAATAAACATGGATTATATATTTAGCCCCAAAGTCCTGGAAACAGATTTGAATAAGGCTTAGACCCAAAAAATTAGACATGGATTGAGACTATAAGGATTCTATGTTCTCTCTGCTTACCCAAGCACGGAATTTTGAAGTAACCAATGAAAAGCACAACTGCAGTTTTTGGTTTAATCATAATTTGATCATTAAATATTATTTAAAATACAAGTTATGGCCTACTGAAATACAAGGTAGTTCAAAATGTTTGGTAAGGTATAAAAAACAAATAAGCATGTTAGACATCTTAGAAAAGATCATGATAAATTTTGTGAAGGGTAAAATTGAACCTTTTCTCACTAATTACAATACCTCTCCATCTCAACATACACTGACTACAACCCCCACCAACATCCCCATCCTCACCAAACAAGACAGTATTGTCTTAAAAACATCAGTGACCTCCTATTTGCCAAATCCTCTTAATTTTTCTTTGGCCAGCATTTCATGATTTTTACTTTCTTAGTTTAGGTGGCACTTCACAATCCCAGATATTTTCCTGCCTTATAAAAAGATCTTCTGAGACATTTCACACCACTCCTCAGTGAAGTCATCCCATGGAGCTAAATTTTCCCTTTTTTTTTCTTTTATTTCCATTGACAACTCATATTCTATTCTATTCTATTCTAGTCTATTACCTATTAAAAAGTATTCTTCAAACAGGTACCATTTGATACTCGATGAGTGTTTGCTCAAATGAATGATTCCTCTTCTGGCTTACTATCAAGCCTATCATGTTTGTTACACAGGATTATGAGGTGTTGATTAAAAATATGCCAGTAGAGAAATATAAGAGGGGCACCTGGCTGGCTTAATTAGTTAAGTGTCTGACTTGATTTCAGCTCAGGACATGATCTCAGGGTTGCAGGATCAAGCCCTGCATCAGGCTCCATGCTGGGCTTAAAACTTGCTTAAGAATCTCTCTCTCTCCCTCTCCTTCTGCCACTCTCTACTCTCCCTCTCTTAAAAAATAAATAAATAAATAAGTAAGAAATATAAAATCTAACCATCAAAGAATATGGAAATTTACAGAAATAGTGACACAAGGTGAGAAATAACACAGATAAAGGAATAGGTTTCCCATACCTTCAAGTCCCCATAAAAACAAATAATACAAAAAAGAGTTCCATGAAGGGTGAGTAGTTTGGCCTTGCCATCCTCATCACTACCTCAAATGATTCTTCTCTGTGCTTACTTGCCATACAAGCTAGCTGGTGTTAAAATCTCCATCACACTCCTGAACGTTGACTGTGAGGCTAGAAGAAATGAAGATATAATGTTCCTTAGAAGGCCCTTGGTTTGTCCTAGATCCATTTCTCCAGGTCTTCAATACCATTTATCTATGGAACAACTTGAAGTCCTTCATTGCCTCAACAGTAACAGGTTCAAATATATTTTCCTGTTCAAAACAAGGTTTTTCCATTTCTTAAGTTTTATTTTTTAAATTTTTAAAATTTTTTTAAAGATTTTATTTATTTGAGAGAGAGAGAGAGAGAGAAAATGAGAGGGGTAAGGTCAGAGGGAGAAGCAGACTCTCTGCTGAGCAGGGAGCAGGATGTGGGACTCCAGAATCATGACCTGAGCTGAAGGTAGTAGCTCAACCAACTGAGCCACCCAGGTACACATTTTTGGCTTTTTTTTCTTAAGTTTTAAAAAGATACATCTAGGGGTGCCTGGGTGGCTCAGTGGGTTAAAACCTCTGCCTTCGGCTCCGGTCATGATCCCAGGGTCCTGGGATCAAGCCCCGTATCGGGCTCTCTGCTCTGCAGGGAGCCTGCTTCCTCCTCTCTCTGTCTCTGCCTGCCTCTCTGCCTACTTGTCTGTCAAATGAGTAAATAAAATCTTAAAAAAAAAAAAAAAGATACAACTATCCTGCATTTAAATAATTCATCTTAATGATTCTTATTTCTATTCCCACAGCTACCGTATTAGGCTAATTCATAGTCAGCTTGAAGTAAACATGTCTGTTAGGGGCTGAACTGTATCCCCTCCCACCACAAATTCATATGTTAAAGTCCTCACCCCTAGTGCCTCAGAAATGTGACCATATTGGGAGTAGGGCCTATAAAGAGATGATCAAGGTAAAATGAGGTCATATGGGTTGACCCTAATCCAATATGACTAGTATCCTTGTATGAAGAAGCAGGACAAAGACACACATAGAAGGAAGACCATATGAAGACACGGGAAGAAGACAGCCACAGAGAGAGACTCTCAGAAGAAAGCAACCCTACTGACACCTTGATCTCATAATTCTAGCTTCCAAAACTGTCAGAAAATAAATGTCTATTATTTAAGACACCAAGTCTCTAACATCTTGTTATGGCAGCTCTAGCAAGCTAATACAACATCCATCTCATTATTTGATTCATTAACTTGGCCAATGATTCTTGTTCTCTGACCACAATAAATATCTAACATGTTTGTTCTTGGTTATGGATTTTTATCACCTCATGAAATTCCCCTGATCTAAAAAACACATTAGGTGTCATCCCTTCTGCTCCTCTGCCTCTTCTTGCCATGTTTTCAATCAAATCCATTACCTCAGGGATCTTTTACAGATGCTTCCTCCTCAGTCATGCCACTTCAAATCAAATCACCCTACATTCCCTCTTTAAATTAAATCTTCCTCTATAAATCCATCTTTGCAATTGAAAAAAAAAAAAAAGAAAGAAAAGAAAAGAAAACTATTTGGCTCCTCCTAATTTCCATATTGATAATAAACCCTTCTCACTCAACTTGTATTCTACTTTATTTTATAAGAATCGTCAAATTTCATTTTAAAATTCACATAATGAAAATATGTATCTCTTACGCTAGAAGTTCCCTTCATGGCTTTCTTTAAGAAATCTGAAAAATAGGTGAAATACCTCATATACATTTTATTCACCCAAAAATTGCTTCTAAGTATTTACAGAAATGGATTTTTTTTATTTTTTCCTTTTTTTTTTTCCTGCTATGCTCTATTTGAGTCAACTCTACCTGCTAAGATACTAGTATTTAAGATACTCTCAGAGAAGAGTTATTTCAGATAGGAAAAACTTAAAACCAATACAGTCAGTTGTCACAGCTATATTCTGGCAAAATAATGCCTGCAAGCAAAAGAAAAGACCTTAAAGCATAAAAAACAAGTAAACAAGCAAACAAAAACCCACAAAGTTTTCAAAACACACACATACATTTAAAACACACACATTTCAAAGGTACTTTAAATTATTGAAAAGGAACTATTATTCTATTAAGATTGTTATTAGAAACACTGAATACTATTCTTAGCAATATAAACAATTATTTTTTTCTTTTACTAAGATAAATATTAGGTTGGTTTTTTTTTTTATGTACAACAATCTCCAATATGTTTCTGTCAACAGAATTATAGGCAATTATAATGGAAATCAATGAGAATTATATGGTTTATATTTTCACTAGCTTGAAACAAAACCTTTAAACAAAATTGGTTCTACTTTATTGACATCATTTTTAAAAGGACAACTATTAGACAAAGCTAATAATGAATTAATATTCTTCAAGCATGTGTTATGATAGAAAAATTATAGAAGCCAAAATATCTATTTTCCTGAATTGCCAATTGGATAACATAAAAACAATAAATTTATGATAGTTTATTATAATTTTTTCACCAATTTCTATCTCTAGACCTAAAAGTCCAGGCAAAGACAAAAGAAAATATGTCTAGATGATAAGAGATTACTAGTCTAGAATACATTCTATGAAAAGATGGAGAAACCTATCATGAAAATTAATAAGATAATGACTGACCTATCAGTTTAGATTTTTTCAGTTCCAAGAAACAAGAAACTCAATGAAAATAAGCTTAAACAAAAAAATTTTACTCTAAACAACTTGAGAAGCTAGGCATGAGATCAACCCAATAAGGAATGTTACCTGGAAAAAGGAAGCATGGGTATTGGCCACCACTATAACAGAGTATGGCAAATACCCAAATGTTGAACATTACTGTTTCAGTATCAGATCATATGACAGTTTTCACTTTCAAGTTAACTCTCTAAAACAACATTAAAGGAATTTACTTACCTTAATTTTTTTAGTTTTATCCTACTGCAAAATAAATTAACACAAACTTAGAGCCTTCAAACAACACTCATTTATTATCCCGCATTTCTTATGGTCAGAAGTGTATGCACAATTTGACTGGTCCTCTACTCAGGAACTGAAAAAATTAAAATCAAGATATTGTCTGGGCTTCATTCTCATCTGAGCTCAGGGTGCACTTCCAGAATTTAGTTTCTTGTGATTGTAGGACTGAGGTCCTGGTTTTCTTGCTGGCTATCAACCAGAGATCAGTCTCAGAAACCAGAGGACACTCTCAGGTCCTTGCAGCACAGCTGCTTCCATCTCAAACCACCAATGAAGAATCTCTCTTGAATTGAATCCCTCAAACATTTCAAATCTGTCTACCTTGTCTCTGATCTCTAAACACGTATTTAAAGGACTCATATGATTAGGTCTGACCCACCCAGGTAATCTCCCGATTTTAAGATTTATTAACTGTTTGGCATCTTAATTATATCTGCAGAATCCCTTCACAGCAGTATCTGGATTACTATTTGAATAATAGGGTGAAGGAATGTATGTACATCAGGGGCCAGAAATCTTAGGGACCATCTTAGAGTTCTGCCAATCACACTATTATATTTGGTTTTGCTTGTAAAGAAGATAGGAAAAAAGTAGGCTGTAAGGAATAGAGAAGACTTTTATTTCCTTAACAAATCCATTTTTTTATGAAAATACCACAAAAAAAAGAAGGTTGTGGCAAAAGAGAAATAATCTAAAATTTAAAGTAGTATGAAAAATACAAATAGAAAAGTAGAACAAAGAAGAAGGGTCTTTTGGTTCTTATTTTTGTTTTTTATTTTGTTTTGTTTTTTTAGCAAGTCAAGTGGCCAATCTGGAACCTTAAATCAAAATGTTTTTTAAGAGGGAAAGAAAGTTTATCTTTCAGAAAAGAGAACTCAATTACAACTAAATTTAGAGCATAGGTCAAGCTCTCTCTATGTTTTCTTAGAAAATAAAGAAGGAAAGCCAAAGAAATCTTCCCTAAAATTCCAAATCAAATATTAGTTTATGGAAGTTCTAATTATTTTGGATATTTTCTGTTTAAAAGCATGTCTTGTTAAATCTCTTAACTATACAATGTATTTTTAAAAAGAGAGAATGAACAGAGTGAACCATTTCTAGTCTCTTAAGAAAGAAAGCTGTTCTTAAATTTCTCCCTAGATGAGTGATGTAAAAGTGAAGCATTGCCCTCTAGAGGAACAAGAGCTTTCTAGAGTAGGCAACTATTTCATGATAATGTAATGCTACTATATACACACTGTCCTACTAATTACAGCTTTATGTTCTCCTTTAGAGCATAGAAAAGAAACAGGAAATAGTTTTGGTATAGGAAGCTCTAAAAAAATTTTTTCCCAACTTTGGGATTTTTTAAGACTTTGGTAAGTCTTTAATTTTTGGTACATTAATTTATAAACCTTAACGAATGTATTTGTACTGCAGTTGTGCAATAAAGGTTTGCTTTAGAAAATAAAATTTTTTGGCTTTTCTTTAAATGTCTCAATTTAAATCCACAAGACTTTTTCCTCAGTTACTCTACAACAATAGAACCATATGCACAATGCATATGATCTTAAATTATAAAGAAAAGTGGGCAACAAAACTGACTCATGTAACAAAATTGACTCATATAACTTTGCTACTATATTCAAACTTAATATTTAGGTAATTTAAAAGCAAGTGAGAAATAGAAGAAAATTTAAAACTTCAATGGCTGGATTTGGTATCATATCAAGATCTTCCCCATCACCATAAGAATTTTAAGCACATTCACATTGTTCCAGGAGACAAAACCAGAAACAGAAGCAAATGGTTTAAACATCTGGCTCTTGTTCTTAAATATGATTAATCAGTTTTCAAATTATTTTCCCCAGAATCACAATAGGGAAGAAAATAAAGCGCTGCTTCATCATGCTTCCACCAAAACAGCCTTTCCCTTGTCTTCCTATCAGGGTTTCACATATACGTAAGGGTTCCAGACCTAAGGAAGGAAGGAAGGAAGGAAAGAAGGAAAAAAAGAAGGAAGGAAGGGGTGGGAGGAACGGAGGGAGGAAGAAAGGAGGAAAGGAGAGAGGGGATGGAGGGCATTAAAATAGCTTGAAAACAGTTGGTCTCCTTAAATTCCCTTTTTACATTGTGTAATTCTATTTCCTTTGCTTTTCTCTCTCCAGCAGTGGCAGCAGCAAGGGTCTGGTTGCCTCACACTAGTTCCTAAAATAAGAGATTCTAAAGAATACAAATGCAAGCCTGAAGCAAAGGGACGAAAGGAGGGTAGGACATTTTATGTTCTTAGTAGAGATTCTACACTTTAGAAGACTCTTACAAAAAATACACAACAGAAGAGCATTTTTCAATGGGGGTCTGAGCACACTATGTGACACACAAGATTTCTTTGCATGACGTGACTTTTTGCTTCCTCAGCACATACCTATCAGCTACTGCACACTGACGGTCATAATTAGAGATGCACCTCTTGCTTCCTGTCTCATTCCAAAATGCCATAGTGTGTTTACAGAACTACAAATGTATCACAAAATAGAAAGATGAGAGGTTTTAATGAACTATTAAGGAAAATTGCGAATAGAAGTTTCTGGTTGGCCTCTTGTTTTTCCGCAAGCAAAGGATTAAACTACCCTCTAGGACAGGATCTGGAAATCACAATCTTCTTTGCATCTTGAGATTCAACCATACTGTAAAATATGCAGTCATTTGTTTTGAATGCAAAGATTCTTTGACCATTAGGAACTTTAGGACACAAACTACTTGTACTTATTTAGTCACAGAATCCAAATTGAAAAATTGAGAGGGAGACAAACCATAAGAGATGCTGAACTCCAGGAAACAAACTGAGGATTGCTGGAGGGGAGGTGGGTGAGGGGATGGGCTAATTGGGTGATGGGCATTACATCATTGATGTAATGAGCACTGGGTGTTACATGCAACTGATGAGTCACTAAATTCTACCTCTAAGCTTAAAAAAAAAAAAAAAAAAAAGTCCAAATTGACCAGGTTTACCACACAATCCTGGCTTGTCTTCATCCCCTCTCCACAAGGCAGTTACCACATGTGGTGACACCACTACAGAAGAATGAAACTCCTCTTGAATAAGTCTCAGAACGTCTCTTCCACTTTCTTCTGACACTCTAAAGGTTGGTTACTATCCTGAACTTTAAATCAGCAAGGACTTTAGAAGCCCTTGCCAAACAATTGAGCCAAATTTCATCATTGCTCACCTCCTTTCTCTCCTATCCTCTCCTCCAAGCCGACCCGGTAGGCCCTAAATACTTTCTTCCCCTCAACTCAATGACTGCATCTTTGTCTATTGCCAAATAATTTGTCTTCATATAATAGAGTTTATAAACAACTTTCTTACTTAAAATGTCTGATGTAACTAAGCAAAAATACATCTAGAAGGGATAAAATTAGACAAGAATAAGATTCTACACCAGAAGTTTCCACAAAAAACATTTCAGAGTAGAAATGTTTAAAGTTAGGCAATAATTAGTGTTCACAATCTAGTTCACAATCCAAGTCCTGTCCATGATTTTCTTTCATGCCAACTTGGAAAATTAAATAATATTATATTAATTATCTTCAATAAACCATTTTCATAAAGTAAGCATGCTTTTTAATTTCCCCCAAAATATGATCAAATCCTCTATGTCTGGTGACTGTGTAACAGGTGAAATGATACACACAATCTTCCAGAAACACCTGAAGCTTCCTGGAGAGAAACGAAGCCTGGTCTCACCTCTGTTGAGAAACAAATGTCCCCAAATTATCTATTATTCTTGCACCATTATAGTAATAAATCTATTGTGTATTTACTATATTCACACACTATAAAAGCACATTTTAATATAATAACCAATTTTATGAGTATGATTGTTATTGGCATTTTACAGACAACGGAAGAGAAGCACAGACAGGTTAATGATCTCCCTAAATTCACCAGCCAATGAGAGGCAAAACCAGGATTTAAACCCAGGCAATCTGGCTGTGAGCCCCAACTACCCTGAAATGCCTTCAAAAAGTCTAGTGAGGAAAAGTGGCATGCTTAGCCTCTCCAGATACTGCAGAGACTTCCCCCTCGCATCAAGCTGTCCTAAGAATTTTACACCACCAGGCATTAGTGTTCATTAAATGACAATAAATACTTCATTTAAAGAAATGAGAAAGAGATACAAGTGAAATGCTACGTTTAAAAATTCTTTGAAGAACAATAGAAGAAACATTTGAAAGACAGAGAAAAGTGTCTATGAATATTCTTAACATAAGATTCAAAATAGAGAAAAGATTTTTTATATTTGGAATTTGATGAAGAATTGTCTTTTCAAGATGATTCAAATTCCTCTCCACTTGTGACATGTTTTATGCTCCTAAAGTAAGTTTTATCATTCCTGAAAATTTCTTAAAGATTCAAACAACTGAAAAAGCAAGACAGGGGAAGAAAAAAAAAAAAAAAGTAAGACAGGAGGCACAAAAAGGTGAAGGAACTTAACTGGGGTAAAAACAGAAAATATCACCCTTAATTAGCAAAACAAAAATCTTACCTTTGGAAATACAAACAACATATCCATATTAGGAAAAACAGTACACAAATCTGAACCTGCAATATGAAATTCTTTCTGCTTATTTGTCTAAAAAAAGTTATGTGTTTCAAGGTGGCATCATACAGTTTGATTTATAATGGCACATCTGGTACTATACTTGGACAACTAAAATCCACACAAATGAAACTATTTAAAAACCAATGTAACTCATCCTTTATGAGAATTTGACTTTGGAAATTCCATTATTCTTAAATCTATCAACTATCTGATGGCTTTGAGAGGCCAGAAGTTTTATAACACAGGGCCTCTCTTTAATGAAAAAACAAGTAAGAAATATAGAATTTTAAACAAAATTGAACACTTGTTTAGAATTACAAAAGAAAGCAAAACAAATCACAGATTTTAAAAAACTGGAAAATACAACAAAATTGAGTTAAATAATAGTTTTTATCTGACAATTGCCATAATACATTTTTTTTCTTCAATTTTTTTGGCTGATATACTCTGCCCACTTCTTAAAATATCAATTATTTGAAATATCATGTCCTCTAGATAATACTCAAATTTACTTTTTCCAGCATGTCGGCCTTGGAAAAAAGCCCACTCAAGTGAGGGAGCCCTAAAGTTTAAGCTTCATTATTTTAACTGTAACTTCACCTCTGCTTTGGACATACATTATCAAATGGCTTTGAAAGATATATACATTTTATTGAAATAAATAGAAACTGCACATAGCTTCTTGGTATGACTTTGATTTTGTATTTTACTCAACTCTTTTTCAAATAAATTTCTTTTTGCCTTAAGAACTCAACTCCAGATTTAAGTTTTTCATACTAAATCATTTCTATTTCCATTCCATGGGAAATTTTTTTAAAGATTTTTTTTTTTTTTTCATTTTAAAGAGAAAGAGCAGAAGCTGTGGGAGGGGCAGAGGGAGAGGGAGAAGCAGACTCCCCCAGAACAAGGAGCCTGACACAGGGCTCAATCCCAGGACCTGGAGATCAAGACCTTAGCCAAAAACAAGTCCCCAACTAACTGAGTCACCCAGGCACCCCTCCACAGCAAATTTTTAAAGCATAATATATTCTGATCATCAACCTCATATCAGGCCAAATTTTCCAATTCTCATCCTGAAAAGATAAGCAAAAAAATTTTTATAGACATTTGAAACAAAAAGGATACTGAACCATTAGCTCTTTCTAATTACTGCAGAAAAAGAAAGGTATATACCATATATTGTGCTATATTCCAATAATGGCTATCAGTGAAAATAGGTGAGGAAATGTGTCCAATTTTAACATTTTCTCTAAGCATCAAGGTCCTGGTAAGTCTTTCAGTTACATGATGAGCCTAAAGAAAATCTCATCATCTGTGGTTCCTGCATAGAGAAAAAAGTATTATATGCATGTTTGTTTAGAGTTCTTTAATGTTATCATCAATTTAATTTTAGATGCATGTTATTTACATTATTTAATTTTACATTATCTATTTTATTTGCATTCAGTAACTATAGCTATCAATTTTCCCTCTAAATAATTCATCCCCCATTTTTATTTTTATTTTTTTATTTTAGCCTTTGAAAAACTGTGTAGTGGTATCTTGTTGTGGTTTTAAAATGCATTTCCCTAATAGACATGAAGTCAGTGTGATCATCTTTCATTTGTTTATTTGATATTTGTATCTCCTTTCTAGTAAAATGTCTCTATATCTTTTGCCCATGTACTAATCGGATTTTTTTCTAATGTAAGTTTTGAGAACTATCTATTTAAATAGAAGTCATTTGTTAGGTTGTAATTTGTAGTATTTTCTCTCAGTTTGTATTATTCTAATCCTCTTAACAGGGTCATTCACAGGGCAGAAGTTTTAAATTTTGATGGGGTCCAATACACCAAGGTTTTCATTATTGTGCTTTTGGTATCATCTACCCATTTTTAATTTTATGTGAAAACTACACATAAATTTACTTAAGGCAGTAAATACGAAATTTAGTTGTCATGAAAATGCACCTGAAATCCTAATTTTTCAGTTTTAATGGAAGACTAAAAGAACCTATCTATGCCCAGATGTTTATCAAAGGTATACGTCTCATTCCTTTCAATATATACCCACCAAAAAGATGTAAAAAACATTCAAAAGAGAGAAAACAAGAAGTAAGTAAGCAAACAGAAGTAAGTGCCACTTGATTAAAGTTCAGGTAATACATTATTTCTATGTAACAGTTAAAACTGTGACTTAGCTATTTACTGTCAAATTTGTAATAATATTGATTAATAGTTTTATGTCAGGAGGAAAAAGATCTGATGTCACTGAGAGACAATTAAAGCTTCTCTCACTATTATCTTTAAAATGTTACCTACAGAGACGATTAAGCACAAGTTTTGACTTTGAAATTAAAAGGATATACGAACAAATACCTGAAGGAAATGAAAATGAATGGAAATGAAAGAATGAGTAATAAATATTTAAAACTATTACATCTTCTATAATTAGACAAGAAATAAAAGAACAACAAAACCAGTCAAGAAATGGGCAGAGGAAGACATGAACAGACATTTCTCCAAAGAAGATATACAAATGACTAAAAGACACATGAAAAAATGTTCAACATCACTCAGCATCAGGGAAATACAAATCAAAACCACAATGAAATACCACTTCATACCAGTCAGAATGGCTGGAAACTCAGGAAACAACAGAAGTTGGCAAGGATGTGGAGAAAGGAGAACCCTCTTACACTGTTGGTGGGAATGCAAAATGGTGTAGCCACTCTGGAAAACAGTATGGAGTTTCCTCAAAAAGCTAAAAATAGAACTATGCTACCACCCAGCAATTATACTACTAGGTATTTATCCAAAGGATGGAAACATTGATTTGAAGGAACACATGCCCCCCAATGTTTATAGCAGCAATGTCCACAATAACCAAAGTATGGAAAGATCCCAGATGTCCATCCATCAACAGATAAATGGGCAAAGAAGATTATATATGTATATACGATATATGTATATAAAAAACATATATATGTATATATTTATTTATTTATTTATTTTTATATATGTATATAAATATTACTCAGCCATCATAAAGAATGAAATCCTGCCATTTGCAATGATGTGGATGGAATTGGAGGGTATTATGCTAAGTGAAATCAGTCAGTCAGAGAAAGACAAATACCATATGATTTCACTCAAATGTGAAATTTTATAAAGAAAACAGATGAGCATTGGGAAGGGAAGGAAAAATAAAATAAGATAAAAACAAAGAAGGAGGCAAACCATAAGAGACTCTTAACTACAGGAAACAAACTATCAAGTTGCTGGAGGGGGGGTGGGTAGGATAGGATAATTGGATGACGGACATCAAGGAGGGCACTTGATGTAATGAGCACTGCGTGTTATATGCAACTGATGTAGATTTTAGAATCACTAAATTCTACCCCGAAACTAATAATATACTATATGTTAATTAAATTAAATTTAAATTTAAAAAGAAGAAATAAAATTGGGATTATTCAGTTCAATTTCAAGAAAAACGTAAAGGGCATAAAAAAACGTTTTTGTGCATAGGATTCCTCATGATTTCCCCATTTCTATGTATTTACTGCACTTAATATTTCATTTTTTAGTTATACTAAGCAAAGTAATGACTGTAGTATTCATTTATTTACTGTGTGGTTTATGTAATGAATAAAATGTACCCTATGTGCACAAAACCAGAATCAAATATTTAATCAGCACTTGCCAAAACTATCTAAAGTTATTTTTCTCTAAAACGGTGCTAGTTGGGTAGGGTTTTTTCCAAAAATGGAAATTTTGTGTTCATTAGTTTTCATTACTAATGTAATTTTAAATTGCAAGGCTCTAAAGCATCTGGCAACTGGAGCCAAATTTCACAACTCAAATATTGACATTATGGTGTCTATCTTATTAGAATTGTGAAATTCTGTTATTCCTGACTTCCAAAGTATCACGATAGGTTTGTAAAAGTTTTCCCTATACTTTTGCCTTTATCATGTAAAAAATCAAATGAGAGTCATACTTTGCTGTCAGAACAACAAAATAATTTAGGTTTCTTGGTAAGGATTGTGAATATTATTCCCAGAAAATCTCTAAATACAAAATAGACCATTCATATTATCCATAACAGCATCCACAAGACCCTTCTATGTGATACCAGTGTTGTTTTCAAATCTAAACATATCCTTATAAAATTCTGTGACCCTCATTTTTCTGTAACATTAAGTTCTCAATTTCTTATAATACATGAATTCATCATTTAAAAATTTAGTAAATTCCTTTGCAATTCTTCAAAGTACTAGGAATGAATGGGCTTTAGAAGCACACATAATAAAATAAAAAATTACCAAAGTAAATCTTTCTGTTACAAAACAAACCACAAGAACAAATTATTTGCCAGGAAAGCAGTCTAAGATCACCACTTCCTTCTTCCTTATTTCTACTTTTTTCACAGAATGTACACAGGCAACAAAGGAAAGACAATCAACATTTCTATTTCACTAATATTATCTTTATTCATTCTGAATAGGGTATGAGATTATAATTCTATTTTGTAAGTTGCTGATCACAAGGATCTCAGGAATGTGGCCAAAGCCTCGAATTTGTCCCCATTTATTCCTCAATAATATCACATACAGAAAAGCTCTACCATGCCCATAATTTCTTCAAGTAGAATTGTTATCTGTAACTTGTAATTGTAATTGTTATCTGTAACTGGATGTTATTCAGGATAAAATAAGTTAATAAAATAATTAGAACCCAATGAGTTTCAGTAATGACAGATGATATTTAATGGCTTGAAATACCATGACTACATCTAGTACTTCAAGATATGTCATACTTTTGTTTAACATTTGCTCTGCAAGACAAGCCTATGAACTTCAAGGTCAAAATTTACTATAATTTGCAAAAAGGGAAAGTGAAAATCAGAGAATTATTTTAAAGATTTTATTTATTTATTCGAGAAAGAGAGAGAGGTAGGGGAAGGGGCAGAGAGAGACAGAGAGGGATGAGCAGACTCCATAGCTGAGGGGAGCCTGACGCAGGGCTCAATCTCATGATCCAGAGATCATGCCAAAATCAAGAGTCAAATGCTTAACCAACTGAGCCACCTAGGTTCCCCAAGAGAATTTAAGTAACTTACTAAAGATCATAGGTTGATAAGTAAGAGAAGAAAGGCAGAAGCCAAACTCATTAATGATGCTTTCAGAACTATTTCCAACACTAGTGAATCCATTTTCTTAGATCTAAATTTCACAACTTATTTTTTATAAACACATTATCAATAAACTACACATTATGTGGTTACACCATGCTCAAGACCATGCTCAAATCGCATTTATTTTTCCTTATCAAAAGAAAGCACTATCTGGAGTGCCTGGTGGCTCAGTGGGTTAAAGCCTCTGCGTTTGGCTCAGGTCATGATCCCAGGGTCCTGGGATCGAGCCCCGCATTGGGCTCTCTGCTCAGTGGGGAGCCTGCTTCCTCCTCTCTCTCTGCCTGCCTCTCTGCCTACTGTGATCTCTCTCTGTCTGTCAAATAAATAAATAAAATCTTTAAAAAAAAAAAAGCACTATCTGATGAATCACTGTAAAATATTTGAAATTCCACTTTTATTAATTCTAGCATATCTTTTATTTAAAAAGTTTTTATATTTTGTATTGAAGAAATCTGTAAAGGAATGCTGTGGTCTTCTATGGCTGTCAATCCCTAATTTACCACTAACAGTGAAGACTGATGTTATATATGAAATTTTAATAATGTGTTATATGGAAAGGAACAGAAGCTGCTGTTTCATACCTGAACTAGGAAACTCTGCACACAGTAACAATGGGAAATTTACTTGCAATTTTCCTTTATAGTTTGAAACCTAAAGCTAAAGATATATATATATATATTCTTCCACTCTCTGAAAATATACCCAATTAAATAAAGGTTGGTAGTTAATAATAACCTTCTAAAGTAGAGGCATTTCACTCTTTGGATAATATCTGAATTTTTTTAAAAAGTATATGTTTTAAAAATATAGTTCATCATAAGATTGTTAGTCTATTTGTTAAAGAAATGGAGAAAAATAGAAGAAAAAAGAGAATCTAAGAGACTGGAAGAAGGAGGAGGAAGAGAAAAAGAAAAATCATCATCTATTCTCTGCCCCAGTACATCCTTTCACTTACTCCTCAGTCACAGTCATTTATAATCTTATTTCTGCTCATGAGATTGCAGAATACTCTCTGCATCAAATAAAATACATGTGACTCATATACTTCCTCTATCTCTGAAAGCCATACCTTGGCTTCCAAGGGATAATTCTCTTCTCACAGCTTTATTCCTTGATATTTCCTTCCTTTCTGTTAACCATCTTAAAAGTCCATGTCAATCAGAAAAGATGAAACTATTTATAAGAAACTTAACTCAATCGCAGACAAGTCTCAAGACTATTTTAGGAAAAAAAAATATACAACACCTAATGGACCAAAATCACAGTGGCTGGCATCTAATAAAAAATTACCAGACAGACAAAAAAGCAGAAAAGTACAAGCCATAAACCAGAGTAAGATTAATCATCAAAACCAACCCAGAAATAATACAGATGATACATTTAAGAAAAAAAAAAGGACCTTAAAACAGCTACCATCACATATATAATTTCATCCATATATAAAGAAACTACAGGAAAAAATGAGCATGTTATGTTTAGATGTAAAAGATATGCCAAACCCAAATCAAACTTCTAGATCTAAAAACTAAAAATATCAGAAATAAAAAAAAAATACTGCTTAGGACTAATAGTAGATTACATACCAAAGAAGAAAATATTAGTAAACTTGAAGACACATCAATAGAAACTATCGAACGTGAAACATAAAGAGAAAAAAATATTGAAAATAATGAATGGGGTAAGAGTAAGCTGTGAGGCAACTACAAGCAACCCAAAATATGCGTAATTAGGGTCTCTACAGAGAAAAGAAAGGGGACAGAAAAAATATTTGAAGAAATAAAGTTTGCAATTTTTCTAAATGTGATGAAAACTATAAATTTCCAGATCCAAGAAGCTGAACAAACCGCAAGTAAAAGAAACATGAATATACCAAGCACATAATAATCAAGTTGCTTAGAAACCAATGACAAAGAGAAAAATTTTAAAGCATCGAGAGTATAAATTTTAAAAAATAATAAAATATATTCTCTTGTCTTTTTTTTTTTCATTTAAAAAAAAAATCTAAGGGTGCCTGGGTAGCTCAGTTGTTAAGTCCACATTGCGTTCCCTGTTCAGCATGAAGCCTGCTTCTCTCTCTCCCACTCCCCCTGCTTGTGTTCCCTCTCTTGCTGTGCTTCCTCTGTCAAATGAATAAACAAAGTCTTTGGGAAAAGAAAACAACCTAGATGCCTATTTCTATAGCCCTTACAATCAGAACAAATATTTTATTTTTAAGATAGAAGCTAAAATTCAGAAACAGTGCTGGTAAATGCAGGCAAGAAAATCTCCTATGGCATAAAATTTAAGGAGGCACTTGCCTGACCTTAAAAGGGAATGCCTTCTTAAAGTTTTACCCAAGGAACTTCTCATGCCTCCCCCTAGCCCTGACCATGCTCTGCAACAACCATCAGAAGACCTCACAATGAGTTTTAATAACAAATATTACAGCCTCATAAGAAACTATTCCTGGAAATGTACTTGTATCCTAGAATCTATCTTTTCTAGGAAACAAAGTCCACCTCATTTATCAAGAAACAAGTATAAATTTAGCACTATATAAGTGTCCAGACACTACTGAATCTCCTGAGTTAACAACATAATATAAGATCCTTATTTTTAAAAAAGGCCATGCCTAGCAAGGAAAATTATCAAATGAACACTTAACCATAAGATACGGTATGTACTAAAGGGAGATAAAAGCAAGATGCTGTAGGGTCACTGGGAAGAGGGGGCCTAAGTAAAGATTGGAAAGAAGGTTCTGGGGAAAGACTTTCCAGAAAGAACACCCCCTCTATGACAGGGGATGCAAACTCATCACTACAGATCAAATATAAGAAAAAGTGACAGTGCATACACAATGGTAACTGTTAACTGACACAGCATGTCACTGTGCAAGGAAAACAGGGAGTGGTAGGAAATATGGTAAACTGGAAAATGAACCAAAAAGTGCCTTCACTCAACTAATTGGTGCTTTGTGGTAAGCAGGCTTACTGTCAGATATTCTAATTTCTCAGAGGTTAGAAATCTGAATTTTTGCATCAAAATTCTCAGCTGTTAAACATTTGCCATTAATTCATGTTTTAAAAAACACCATGAAGGCCAAACAAAATATATCTGTAGGCCAGATTCAACACATCAACTGGCTATTTAAATTCTCCACCCTATAGTTCTCTCTGACGCCTACACTAGGAATTTGGGGATTCAGGATCCAAGCATTTGAATTAATACAACTTCTCAAAACCACTGGGATGTTTAATTGTATTTTTTCTTAACCCTTGACTTCCCTAGGTTGGAAAACCCTTATGCATGTGCAAAGAAACCCTCGTGACCCTTATTTGGGTTTTCCTTTATAATTCATGTGGTTCTTAAGGAACATCAAACTAGAAGTACTTCCAATCTTAAACTACACTAACAGAACAAAGATAAAACACTCTATTAGAATATCTGATCTAAATTGTGCATTGTATGTTAAACTCCAAATTACCAAAATATTCCAGTTTTAAGATCTACATTCCACTAATAAGAGATTACTTAAAAGTCCTTTTAAAAACATAATCTCAGGGAGAGGCAAGATGGCAAAGGAGTAGCAGACAGAAATGACATCAGATCCCAGGAGCTCAGCTAGATAGGTATCAAACCATTCTGAACACCTACAAACTCAACAGGAGATAGAAGAGAAAAGATAGAAGAGAAGAAGAGCAGCAATTCTAGGAACAGAAAATCAACCACTTTCTGAAAGGTAGGACGAGCGGAGAAGTGAATCCAAAGTAATGGGAAGATAGACTGTGGGGTAAGGGCTGGCTCTGGGCAAGTGGCAGAGAAGTGGAGCACAAAATCAGAACTTTTAGAAGTCTGCTCCACTGAGGGACATCACTCCAGAGGCTAAGCGGGAGTGGATCCCTCATGGGGACAATGTGGTCTCAGGTCCCATGGGGTCACAGAAAGATAGAAGAGTTCTGAGTTCTGAGAGACAGAGCCGAAGAGTGAGCTCTCAGATTGGGGTTACATTAAACCGTGACCCAAGGTACAGTTGTGCCACTGCTTTTCGAGCAAGGACCTCACAAGTGGGAGATCCAGCGAGACTCACCTTGACTCACCTTCCTCCTCCAGGAGGAGCAGTGCAACACGAATCTTCTGGTTTGGAGACTCCAAAAGGGGCCATGCGCCAGAGATAGAAACACTCAGTCACAGGCTAGGTGAGCTCGGAGTGTGACTGGAAACCAGGGAGACAGGAGAGATTGACTGCTTTTCTCTGAGGGCACACTGAGGAGTGGGGCCCTGAGTTCTCGGCTCATTCCTGTCCTCCAAAGCAGTATGGAAACCATTCAGGGAACAAAAGACCCAAGAGTGAACCCAAGCAGATTTAGCCCAGTCTCTGGCAAGGGTGGTGCAATTCCGCTTCATGCAACGACATTTGAGAATCACTGCAACAGGCCCCTCCCGCAGAAGATCAGCAGGAACATCCAGCCAAGACCAAGCTCACTAAACAAGGAGAACAATAGAACTCCAGAGGTAGGGGAAAGCAACGAATAGAATTCATGGATTTTTCCCCATTATCCTTTAGTCTTGCAAAGTTAAATTTTTTTTAAGTTTTTTCATTGTTTTCTTATTCTATTTTTTTAACTTTTCCTCTTTCCTCTTTAAACATTTTTTAACTAGTTTTCTTAATACATTTCTAAAAGAAAATCCTTTTAAACCTTTATTGTTATAGTCATATTTTATCCCTTCATTTTTTTTAAAGATTTTATTTATTTATTTCACAGAGATCACAAGTAGGCGGGGGGAGGGGGGAGCAGGCTCCCCACTGAGCAGAGAGCCAGATGTGGGGCTCAATCCCAGGACCCTGAGATCATGACCCGAGCCGAAGGCAGAGGCTTAACCCACTGAGCCAACAAGGCGCCCCTATGCCTTCATTTTATTTAACCTTATTTTTTGTGTACATATAGGGGTTTTTTTTCCCCTAAAAAATTTTGGGATACAATTCCTTCTAATAGATCAAAATATACCCTAATCTAGAACATGGCTTTGTTCTACTCTCCAGCTTGAGCACATTCCCTCCTCTCTTTTTTTTTTTTTTTTCTTTTTCCAACCAACTTATCTGATCAATTCCATACTCAGAATTTTTTTCTTATTTTTCAACTTTACATTCATATTCCATCCCTTCATCATGTTTACCCTTATGTTTGTATATATATGTTTTTCTTTCTTTAAAATTTTGGGAGGTAGTTTCTTCTAGAGACCAAAATGCAACCAAAATCAAGTGGGTGGCTCTGTTCTATTCACCAGTCTAATTATATACATTATTTTTTTAAATTTTTGTTTCTTTTTTCTCCCTTTCTTCTCCCCCCAGTTTTGGATCTCTTCTGATTAAGTTAGCGTACGTTTTTCTGGAGTCTTTGCCACCCTTTTAGCATTTTATTCTCTCGTTCATATGTTCTTATCTGGATAAAATGACAATGGGGAAAAAACACAGAAAAAAGAAAAAGAGGCAGTACCAACAGCTAGGGATCTAATCAATATAGACATTGGTAATATGTCAGAACTAGAGTTTAGAATGATGATTCTCAAGTTGCTAGCTGGGCTCAAAAAAGGCATGGAAGATATTAGAGAAACCCTTTCTGAAGAAATAAGATCCCTTTCTGGAGAAATAAAAGAACTAAAATCTAAATAAGTTGAAATCAAAAAAGCTATTAATGAGGTGCAACCAAAAATGGAGGCTCTTACTGCTAGGATAAACGAGGCAGAAAATTAGTGATACATAAGACCAAATGATGGAGAATAAAGAAACTGAACAAAACAGAGACAAACAACTACTAGACCATGAGGGGAGAATTCGAGAGTTAAGTGATACCATAAGACGAAACAATATTAGAATAATTGGGATTCCAGAAGAAGAAAGAGAGGCGCAGAAGGTATATTGGAGCAAATTATAGTAGAAAATTTCCCTAATATGGTAAAGGGAACAGGCAGCAAAATCCAGGAGGCACAGAGAACCCCCTCAAAATAAATAAAAATAGGTCCACACCCCATCATCTAATAATAAAACTTACAAGTCTTAGTGACAAAGAAAATCCTGAAAGCAGCTTGGGACAACAAGTCTGTAACATACAATGGTAGAAATATTAGATTGGCAACAGACTTATCCACAGACACCTGGCAGGCCAGAAAGAATTGGCATGATATATTCAGAGAACTAAATGAGAAAAATATGCAGCCAAGAATACTATATCCAGCTAGGCTATCATTGAAAATAAAAGGAGAGAGAAAAAAATTCCAGGACAAACAAAAATTAGAAGAATTTGCAAACACCAAACCAGCCCTACAGGAAATATTGGAAGGGGTCCTCTAAGAAAATAGAAAGCCTAAAAGTAGTAGACCAGAAAGGAACAGAGACAATATACAGTAACAGTAACCTCACAGGCAATACAATGGCACTAAATTCATATCTTTTAATAGTTACCCTGAATTTATGTAAATGGGCTGAATGCCCCAATCAAAGGACACAGGGTATCAGAATGGATAAAAAAACAAAACCCATCAATATGCTGCCTCCAAGAAACTCATTTTAGACCCAAAGAAACCTCCAGATTTTAAGTGAGGGGTGGAAAACAATTTACCATGTTAATGGACATTAAAAGAAGCTGGGGTGGCAATCCTTATATCAGATAAATTAGATTTTAAGCCAAAAACTATAATAAGAGATGACGAAGGACACTGTATCACACTCAAAGGGTCTGTCCAACAAGAAGTCTAACAATTTTAAATATCTATGCCCCTAATATGGGAGCAGCCAATTGCATAAACCAATTAATAACAAAATCAAAGAAACATCATCCAAGCAAAAGATCAACAAGGAAATAAAGGCCTTAAATGACACACTGGACCAGATGGACATCACAGATCTATTCAGAACATTCCATCCCAAAGCAACAAATTACACATTCTTCTCTAGTGCATGTGGAACATTCTCCAGAACAGATCACCTCCTGGGTCACAAATCAGGTCTCAACTGGTACCAAAAGTTTGGGATCATTCCCTGCATATTTTCAGACCGCAATGCTCTGAAGCTAGAACTCAATCACAAGAGGAAAGTTGGAAAGAACTCAAATACATGGAGGCTAAAGAGCATCCTACTAAAGAATGAATGGGTCAACCAGGAAATTAAAGAATTGAAAAAATTTGTGGAAACAAATGATAATGAAACACAACTGTTCAAAAATCTGTGGGACACAGCAAAGGCAGTCCTAAGAGGAAAGTATATTGCCATACAAGCCTTTCTCAAGAAAGGCCTCAACTACACAACCTAACCCTACACCTAAAGGAGCTGGACAAAGAATAGCAAAGAAAGCCTAAACCCAGCAGGAGAAGAGAAATAATAAAGATCAGAGCAGTAATCAATGATATAGAAACCAAAAGAACAGTAGAACAGATCAATGAAACTAGGAGCTGGTTCTTTGAAAGAATTAATAAGATTGATAACCCCCTGGCCAGACTTATCAAAAAGAAACGAGAAAGGACCCAAATAAACAAAATCATGAATGAAAGAGGAGAGATAACAACCAACACCAGAGAAATACAACTAATTATAAGGACAAATTATGAGCAACTATACGCCAGCAAATTTGACAATCTGGAAGGAATGGATGCATTCCTAGAGATGTATAAACTACCAAAACTGAACCAGGAAGAAATAGAAAACCCAAACAGACCCATAACCAGTAAGGAGCTTGAAGCAGTCATCAAAAATCTCCCAAAAAACAAGAGCCCAAAGCCAGATGGCTTCCCAGGGGAATTCTACCAAACATTAAAATAAGAATTAATACCTATTCTCCTGAAACTATTCCAAAAAATAGAAATGGAAGGAAAGCTTCCAAACTTATTTTATGAGGCCAGCATTACATTGATCCCAAAACCAGACAAAGACCCCACCAAAAAGGGGAATTAAAGACCAATATCCTTGACGAACACCGATGCGAAAATTCTCACCAAAATACTAGCCAATAGGATCCAACAGTACATTAAGAGGATTATTCACCACAACCAAGTGGGATTTATTCCTGGGCTGCAAGGTTGGTTCAACATCCGCAAATCAATTAATGTGATACATCACATTAATAAAAGAAAGAACAAAAACCATATGATACTCTCAATAGATGCTGAAAAAGCATTTGACAAAGTGCAGCATCCTTTCTTGATCAAAACTCTTCAAAGTGTAGGGATAGAGGGTACATACCTCAATATCATCAAAGCCATCTATGAAAAACCCACAGCGAATATCATTCTCAATGGAGAAAAACTGAAAGCTTTTCCGCTAAGGTCAGGAACACGGCAAGGATGTCCACTATCACTACTGCTATTCAACATAGAACTAGAAGTCCTAGCCTCAGCAATCAGACAACAAAAAGAAATTAAAGGCATCTGAATCAGCAAATAAGTTGTCAAACTCTCAGTCTGCAGATGATATGATGCTTTATGTGGAAAACTCAAAAGACTCCACTCTAAAATGCTAGAACTTGTACAGGAATTCAGTAAAGTGTCAGGATATAAAATCAATGCACAGAAATCAGTTTCATTTCTATACACCAACAGCAAGACAGAAGAAAGAGAAATTAAGAAGTCAATCCCATTTACAATTGTACCCAAAACCATAAGTACCTAGTAATAAACCTAACCAAAGAGGCAAAGAATCTGTACTCAGAAAACTATAAAGTACTCACGAAAGAAACTGAGGATGACACAAAGAAATGGAAAAATGTTCCATGCTCCTGGATTGGAAGAACAAATACTGTGAAAATGTCTATGCTACCTAAAGCAATCTATACATTTAATGCAATCCCTATCAAAATCCCATCCATTTTTTTCAAAGAAATGGAACAAATAATCCTAAAATTTATATGGAACTAGAAAAGACCCCAAATAGCCAGAGGAATGTTCAAAAAGAAAGCCAAAGTTGGTGGCATCACAATTCCAGACTTCAAGCTCTATTACAAAGCTGTCATCGTCAAGACAGTATAGTACTGGCACAAAAACAGACACATAGATCAATGGAACAGAACAGAGAGCCCAGAAATAGACCCCCAGCTCTATGGTCAACTAATCTTTGACAAAGCAGGAAAGAATGTCCAACGAAAAAAAGACAGTCTCTTCAGCAAATGGTGTTGGGAAAATTGGACAGCCACATGCAGAAGAATGAGACTGGACCATTTCCTTACACCACACACAAAAATAGACTCAAAATGTTTGAAAGACCTCAATGTGAGATAGGAATCCAACAAAATCCTTGAGAAGAACACAGGCAGCAACCTCTTCAACCTCAGCCACAGCAACTTCTTCCTTGAAATATTGCCAAAAGCAAGGGAAGCAAGGGCAAAAATAAACTATTGGGACTTCATCAAGATCAAAAGCTTTTTGCACAGCAAAGGAAACAGTCAACAAAATCAAAAGACAACTGACAGAATGGGAGAAGATATTTGCAAATGACATATCAGATAAAGGGCTAGTATCCAAAATCTAGAAAGAACTTATCAAACTCAACACCCAAAGAACAAATAATCCAATCAAGAAATGGGCAGGAAAAAAAAAAAAAAAGAAATGGGCAGAAGACATGAACAGACATTTCTGCAAAGAAGACATCCAGATGGCCAAAAGACACATGAAAAATTGCTCCACATCACTCGGCATCAGGGAAATACAAATCAAAACCGCAGTGAGATATCACCTCACACCAGTCAGAATGGCTAAAATCAACAAGTCAAGAAATAACAGATGTTGGAGAGGATGCAGAGAAAGGGGAACCCTCCTACACTGTCAGTGGGAATGCAAGCTGGTGCAGCCACTCTGGAAAACAGCATGGAGGTTCCTCTAAAGTTGAAAATAGAGCTACCCTACCACCCAGCAATCACACTACTTGGTGTTTACCCTAAAGATACAAATGTAGTGATCTGAAGGGGCACCCGAATATTTATAGCAGCAATGTCCACAAAAGTCAAACTATGGAAAGAACCTAGATGTCCATCAACAGATGAATGTATAAAAAAGAGGTAGTGTATATATACAATGGAATACTATGCAGCCATCAAAAGAAATGAAATCTTGCCATTTGCAACGAACTAGAGGGTATTATGCTAAGCGAAATAAGTCAATCAGAGAAAGACAATTATATGATCTCCCTGATATGAGGAATTTGAGAGGCAGAGTCGGGGCTTTGTGGGATAGGGAAGGAAAAAATGAAACTAGATGGGATTGGGAAGGAGATAAACCATAAGAGACTCTCAATCTCACAAAACAAACTCAGGGTTGCTGAGGGGAGAGGGGGTACGGAAGAGGGCGGTTTGGTTTTGGATATTGGGGCAGTTTTTGATATGGTGAGTGCTATGAAGTGTGTAAGCCTGACAATTCACAGACCTGTAGCCCTGGAGCAAATAATACATTATATATTAATAAAAATAATTAATAAAAATATATTTAAATATATTAATATTAATATATTATATTAATTTATATAAACATATTTTTAAAAAATCCATAGTCTCTAAAGCAAATTAAACTCTGAAAGGATCACACTTAGGCAAAAACAAAGAGAAAGAGAAAAATTGCCAAAGACATCAGTTATTCAAAAGCTGATGATGAATGCTGTGGTTTTTCTACCTGCTATTTATCTTTGATTCATAGGAAAAATGAACACATGGGATATTTTGAAATAAAGAAACACTGAATTGTCTCAAAACTAAGTATATCATTTAGTACACTGCAACTTGGGATACTACACTGGATTGAAAATTCAAGAATTTTTAATTAAATTCTTAATTTCATGATTAATTTTCCCTATTACTCAGAATTCAGCTCTATAGAAGACTTGGTTAAAACCCAGTATAAAGGGGTGCCTGGGTGGCTGACAGGGTTAAAGCCTCTGCTTTCAGCTCAGGTCATGATCTCAGGTTCCTGGGATCGAGCCCCACATCGGGCTCTCTGCTCAGTGGGGAGCCTGCTTTCCCTTCTTTCTCTGCCTGCCTACTTGTGGTCTCTGTCTGTCAAATAAATAAACAAACAAACAAATAAAATTTAAAAACCTATTATAAATTACAATATTGACCTTGAAAAAGTTTTATGAAGGTAAATTAAAGAATTAATGAAAACTAAACATATTCAAAATCAAAAATTATTAATAAATTATCACAAACAGATTGAATAGACCACTGCATGAATGACCTAAAAATTATCAGCACGTCTGTTTCAGAATTTGGTATTTTCACAAACAGATTATAATACAACCAACTTTGCTCTCATCATAATAGAATAAAGGAAAGCATTAAAAACAAACTACTGCTATTGTTTAGACTTTTCCTTATAGATTCAGGATGTGTGAAGACTCAAGAATGTGAGAAGAAAGGATTTTGGGGGTCATCAGACCATATAACCCTGATGATATCTCTTGATAAAACAAAAACTTAACCATATATTCTAGAAAAACAGAATAAAATCTAGATGTTATCAGAATATTTTCTATTTTTAATGATAACATGGAGTGAGGGGTAGGGATGAGACAGAGTTCTGAATCTTTAGTGATACATCTGTCTTCTCCAGGAGATGACAGGCTCCTCAAAGGCAGGTGCCATGTCTGCTTTTTTAATTGTGGCATACCTAGCACCTAGAACATGGTAGAATACATGTATTTTAATAAATGAGTAAAATAAATAAGAATATTGTGTGCTGATAGTTATACTATAAATTTTACTAAATATTTTAGTATGGTCATAGAGTGGGATTTCTGATTAAGGATACATATATTTAATATTATATATTAAATTATATTACTAATTATATATAATAGCATTATATTATATATTATATATTTAATATATATATTAAAGAATACTATTAATAGAGAAGTCTCCTTTCAATTAGACAGTTTAAGAAAAAAGAAAGACACATGGACTTTGAATTCAAGCTCACCTGAGTTTAATTTCTAATTGAGTTTAATTTCTAAACCTGCCACTTAGAATTACTTAACCTCTCTGAGTTTGTTTCCTCATCTGTGATTAACACTGGGAGTAACACTGTCCACCTCATTAGAGATGGCAAGAAGACAAACAGAAAGTACATGTAAAGTGTATGGCATAGGCATTTGGTCAAAAGTGGTAACTACTACCATTGTTTTTTTAACTACTATCATTTTGAAGAAACAATAATTTTATTAAAATACTAAACCTTAAAATCCATTCCAAAACTGAGTTTTGGGTGTTTTTTGCTCATTCAGGTCATACTTCAAGATCTTTCAGAGTTCTTATTTGAATGTAAAATAAAACAACAAAATAATTGCAGAACTGGCAGTTAACAGAGACCCAACTGCTAAAATTGCGGATAATTAAAGATCTCCTAATACACTGAACTACTATGCAGCAGGCATCTGCATGACAAGCACACTGAACAGACAAAACTCTCTTAAGAGCTTATATTTTGTGGGAGGTGGATGAATGGGGCCAGGAGACAGACAATTAATAATAAACACTATACATACGGTATTTCAGCAAGAGATTAATGCTATTAAAATAGAGAGTAAACTATGGGAAGATTGGCAGTACAGGGTGGGTGGGGATAAGAATTATCATTACAAACTGGGTGGTCAGAGTAGGTGTCTGAAAGAGGACATTTAGGTAAAAATCTGAAGGAAGAGAGGAACTTGGCTATATGGATATTATTCTAAAAATAAATGCATATTCAGTAATTTTATGTTATTAATTTTATAGTTTCTTAATTATCTAATTATTAATCCTCTTTTTCCTCATGTCAATTTTTTCTTACTCTTCCTTACTTGAAAAATCCATTTCAGGTCATGAGTGTGAAACAATGGTCAAAAGAACACCATTATTGGGTGAGCACTCAATAACCATATTTTTAATAAATGTCTTTTAAGAGGGAAAATAAATTAGGATGCTTAAATTTCAGAGATGACCCTTCACTGAATTGAATTATCTTTTAAAAATAATGCATTTAAGGGGCACCTGGGTGGCTCAGTGGGTTAAAGCCTCTGCCTTCGGCTTGGGTCATGATCCCAGGACCCTGGGATTCCAAGCCCCACATAGGGCTCTCTGCTCAGCAGGGAGCCTGCTTCCCCCTCTCTCTCTGCCTGCCTCACTGCCTACTTGTGATCTCTGTCTGTCAAATAAATAAACAAAATCTTAAAAAAAAAAAAAATGCATTTAAGGGGAACCGGGTGGCTAAGTTGGTTGCATATCCAACTCTTGACTTTAGTTCAGGTCATGATCTCAGGGTCCTGGGGTTGAGCCTCACTCAGCATGGAGTCTGCTTGTCCCTCACCCTCACCCCCTCCACTGCCACTCCCCCTCAGCTCTCTCTCTAAAATAAATAAATAAATAAATAAATAAATAAATAAATAAATAATCTTTAAAAATAATGAATTTAATAGTGGCATCTCTCTAAAATCACTTAAAAATGTGACCTATACTTTTTGGCATAACAGACAAATATGACCATCATTCTAAATAGACTGCCAGGTTTGTGGTTCTTGTGGAGAAAGATAAGCATAAACTACACTTGTTTCTATAGGAAAGCATAATAAAAAGAGCTGATAAATAAGATTCTTCGGAATAATTACATGGATTTTTCACTAATCAGATCTCTGTGTGTGCCCCCAAAAAATAAGAAATTAAACAACTAGACTAAATAAAATCACTTTAAGAAAAACAGAGAAATGGTAGAAATCATACAAGATTAGTACCCTTTAACAGAAAAAAAATGAATCATATAATAGAGCTATGAATTCTAACAGTTCTGAAAAATGTTTAAGCTGAATTATAAAATAAACATTCAAATATATATTTTAATATCCTCCCTAGCACATTTCAGTATTTCCTTGAACCAATTTTATGTACATGTAATTTATGTTTCTGTGTCAAACACCTGCATGTTATAAATATATTAGCACAAAAACCTATTTGGGGGATTTTATTAAATCAGAAGTATATACTAGTACGCTTCCATTCAGTTGAAGAAGTTAATACAAGAATTGTTGGCTAGTTATGGTACAAAACTGAGCCAGGAAAAACATTCATTTATTTATATACTGTAGCACCTGAAAATGTTTCATTTACACTGTGCCCAGAACCACAAAATTTATCAAATAAATTTCCAAACTCTCCCATCCATGTGAAGGCTACATTTCCAAAGACACTGTAAAAGTCACATTAATTTTTAAAAATAAAAATTAGCCCTCCATAATTGTATCTGAAAACCAAAAAAAAAAAGAAGAAGAAAAAATAGTATTTGTAAATAATGAAAAGAATAATACATTAAAGATTTTGTAAAATGTGCAGAAGCTGGGAAAATGATCTTAAGAACATTTTATACAAGAAAAAAATTAAGACTGCATATGATAAAGATGAAAAGTCAGGGGGTCTGGGCTAAAAACAAATTATATTATTGTAGCAAACATGTGGTGAGACCTGAAGTCTTCAATTCTTAAATTATTCTCTATTTATAATACTTACAATCAGCCTTTAAGTATTTATAATACTTTACAATCAGCATGGAACGATTATGGCATCTAAATGCCCAAATCAAGTCAGCCAGCACCCATAAGAATGGAACCTAACTAAAAATTCACATTCCCGTATTTCATTGGTTCACAACAAGGGGTGATTCTGCCCCCACCCCCGGGACATCTGGCAAGGTCTGAAGACATTTTTGGATATCACTACTGGAAATAGGGGAGGAAGGGCTACCGGCATCTAGTGGGTACCCAATGCTGCCAACCATCTCACTGTAGAGGACAGCACCCACATAAAAAAACCATATATCCAAAATGTCAATAGTGCCCAAGTTGAGACACCCTGCTATTTAAGATAGATGCCTTTGTTTAAGACCCCATCCTTGGGTCAGTCATCTGTAACTGACTGGATAGTGGGATCTACTTGAACAAAGTAGATAGTGATCTCCATAAAGAATCCCTCAGAAAAGGGCAATATATGAGAAGGCAACATGATTGGCCTATCTCATACATTGGTAAAACACAGAACACCTTCTTTTCCACTTTAATGCAATTGCTTCCAATACTTGTCCCATGGGTTCAGAATCTCTACTTGTTTGCAAGTTTGTATGTTTGAATCCTCCACATGTTTGTTTGGTTGGGGTTTTTTTGGTTTTTGGTTTTTGGGTTGTGGGTTTTTGTTTTTGTTTTTGTTTTTGTTTTTGTTTTTGCTTCTGACTGTGGAAAATCCATACATATACAAAAGGAATAGTGTAATATAGCCATCACCCAACTTTAACAAGTATCAACATTCTGTCATTTTTTAGCATGTCATTTTCATCTTTGTTTCTACCACTCTTTTGTTGAATAGTTTTATTAGAGTATTTAAATGCAAATCTCACATGCCATATTATTTCACCAATGAATATTTCAGTTTCTCTGTATATGTTTACCCCTCAAGAAAGATATTCAGGACGACCTGGATGTGATCAACTTAGAAAGTGGACAGCAATAGAATGAGATTAATTAGGTCATCCTGACAATCCAAGGAGGGGAAAAAATCCAAGATGGGTAGGGAATACACAAATGATAGCACCTATATTACCAAGTTGTCATTTCTTCTCTGGGGGCTATAATAAAACCTGGAGCGGAAACAAAGCTTCCATGTAAAAGACAGGCATCACCTGAGACTCCAGGTGGGGCAGAACAAGGAAACCAAAAGTAGCACACATCATACTGCAGAGCCATACAAAAGGCTGGTGGTCTGCTTTGTTGGCATCCTGCCTATCCATTACCAAATGTGGATGGCCCTACACCGACAAGTTTGTTCAAAAAATACCAGTAAGAGGGGCGTCTTGCTGGCTCAGTCAGTGGAGCATGCAATCTTTAATCTTGGGGTTGTGGGTTTGAGCTGCAGGTTGGGTGTAGACATTTCTTAAAATCTTAAAACAACAACAACAACAAAGTTACTGCATGGCTTGCAAGTGTGCTATGACGCCAAATTAAAAGTTAAGACACTAAGATTCCAGGTGTGTGCACTCATGGGAAGGATTTAAAGACATTGATTTAAATCAAAGATGTCCAATTCATAAACACACAGTCTAAGGAAAAGACCATGGACCCTGGGTCCGCTGTTTTCCAGTCTCCAAATAGCAGCCTACATGTTCTTTTCAAAATACAAATATGATTATGTCACTCCTTGTTTAAAACACTTTGGTGTTTCTTACCTTACCCCAGAATGCAGTCCAAAATCCTAACACAGTCTGACTTGGCCCTTGCCTACTTTTCCTCCTCCAATGGCACAACATTCTGCCTCACTCTCTATCCACACTGACCTCCTTTCAGTTTCTCTTTCTCAAATAAAAATCATACATTTATTATGCCCCAGGCACTGTGTTAAATACATTACATTTACATTTAATTCCCTCAAAATCTTACAGGATAAGTGTAGTTATCTCCACAAAAGAAGTAAGTGCCTTAACACTAGAAGCCAAGTGTAAAGTCTAATAAAAGGCTTCACTACACGTATTTCAACTATTTGCAATAAAGACTTGCAAAAATATGAAAATTTGTTTTTAGATCACAAGCAAACTCTACTCTCAAGTTATTCAGTCACGTTTCTTTAAAACAAGGTAGCTATAAAAATGCAATAATGTTTCCACTTAACTCAGGTCAGACCTCTGACAATCTCTAGTCTTGTACTAAAAGTTGGTTTAAAAAACTCTGAAAGGCTTATCATGAAATCCATGAATGTTACACAACAGGAAAAGCAGAATTATATGTAGATTCCAACAACTTAGCAAACCATATCATGGTATTATATGTGGACACAATAGCCAGTGAACAGTTAAAGCAGATAGAGCATTTAGAAAGAGTAGACCAGATCTTGTTTTCTTTTTGGTTTTTCTAAACAATCTGAAGGCATTCAGTTTTAATGAATGATAACACAACATACTCAACAACACGTCAGTGCATCACAGTTGAGTTCAATATTTGAGATTTAAATAGGATTTAAGTAAGGGAAGCCAATCAACCATTATACAAATATTCTCATTTTTAAAAACTAAAACAAAAGCTTTGATCTTCATAGATTTAAGCTTTGGTTATTTTTAAAATTCTATATTATCTCTAAAACACTGCCTAAATGGGTATTAGTGTACAATATAATGGCCAGTCATATATTAAAATATTCAAAATATAATTTCTTTGAGAACTTGAGAACTCATTGCCCTAAATATAGGACATGAGTCTATTGTATTAATGAAGACATTTGTGAGATTGTATTGTGTATGAACATGTATGTGTAAATTTGAACACTGAGCATGAACAATTTATAGCTGTTTTATAAGCCACAGGAAGTGAACAAACCTTGTAAATTTTAGGTTCATTTATTCAGGAGAACAAAATGTATTTACTTTTTCTCTGTGTTCCAATATGTCCTTACCTATCCTACTATATGTATACACACATGTTTTTAAGATTTATTATGTTTTCTGATTGCAAAAGTAGTGACATACATTGTACATATTTCTGAAAATGCAGAAAGGGAAAAGGAAAATTTTAAATACCACAACTCAAAGATGATTACTCCCGTTAAAATCTTGGTATATGTTCTTCCAGTTTACGTATTTATTCTAACAAAACTATGAAAATATTATAGAAACTGTATAACTATTTTTAATGTAACAATTACCTTGCCATGTTCTTAAATACTTTCTCAAACACAGCTTTTAAATAACTATGTGTGGGTTTTTACTGTAACCTAATTTAAGAAACTTTTGGAAACTGGTAGACTACAAAATGGAAAAAAAAATTAACTCTCATAGCATAACATTAGTTTAATCTGATTTTTATCATTATTGAAAGGAAAAATAATCTACATTATACTTTAAATTAAAATAAATTGAGGGGTGGCTGTGTTGCTTAGTTGGTTAAGCGTCTGCCTTCAGCTCAGGTCATGATTTCAGGGTCCTGGGATCGAGCCCTGCTTCAGGCTCTCCACTTAGCAGTGAGTCTGCTTCTCCCTCTCCCTCTGTGATCACTTTCAATCTCTCTCAATTAAATGAAATCTTTTAAATAAATAAAAATAAACTGAAATATGACTTCTTAATTTATATATATGTTCAAATTATTCAATAGAACAAGAACTCTGTAACATTCAAATTTTTCAAACATAGGGAATCATGGGAACAAAAATACATTGTTACAGGTTTTTAAATTAAATAATTAGTTTGATGGGGGTTGTAAAGACTATTTCTTTTACATAACAATAAAAAATAAATAGCCCACATAATTCAGGATCGGCCATGGTTTTTTGTGTGTGTTTTTTTTAGTCACATAATTTTTTTAAAAGATTTTATTTATTTATTTTAGATAGAGAGACAGCGATTGTGAGAGAGCAGGAGTGGGGGAGCAGAGGGAGAGGGAGAAACAGGCTCCCCACTGAGCAGGGAATCCATTGCTGGATGCGGGGCTCAATAGGAGCTCAATCCCAGCACCTCAGGACCATGATCTGAGCCAAGGGCAGATAGTTAACTGACTGAGCCATCCAGATGCCCTTGGTCACATATTATTTTTAAGAGGATTCTTTCTGAGGGATTTACCCAATAAAGGAAAAGAGGAAATTCGGAGCAAATTACAGTAATATTTAAAACATAATTTTGAAAAAAGTTTATATTTACAGAAATATTATAAGACGGTTACAGCTGCCTTTAACCTCCCAGTCTTAACATCTTACATAATCATGATAAATTTAGCAAAACTAGGAAGTCAAAATGGGTGAAACACTATTAACTAAAATTCAGATGTCATCAGTTTTTTGAGTAATGCTCTTTTTTTGTTCCAGGATCCAAACCAGGATATCAAGATAGTCTTGATGTCTACTTAGTCTCCTCCAATAGCTGTCAATTTCTTAGTCTTTCTTTGTTTTCCATGACTTTGATACATTTTTAAGGTACTAGTATCATATTTTGTAGAATGTTCCTCAATTTGGGCTTGCTTGATTTTTTTTTCTCATGACTATACCAGGATTAGGAATTTTTGCAACTACTATAGAGGTTATCATCACATGATATCACAAGGTATATGATATCAACATTACTTATCTAGTGATGGTAAACTTAATCATTTGATTAAAGTAATGTCAGCCAGTTTTTTAATGATAAAATTACTATTTTTCCCTTTCCATTCTACTTATTGGAAGTAAGTCCCTAAAATCCTGATCACCCTGAAGGGGGGAGAACATAACTCAACCTCAGAGAGAAGAGTATCAAAGCATTTTTACACATATATTAAGTCACCAGAATAATTAATAAGTATTTGAGAAGAGATACTTTCAGGCTATGCAAATATCCTGTTTCTCTTTATAGTGTTGCCCCCTAATTTTAGCATTCATCAGTACATGAATCATTACTGGGTTGTGCTATGATTTTCTATTTCCCTCACTATTTTTACATTTATTATTTAGAATTCTTTTGTAAAAAATATTTGTCTTTTGTCCTTCATTCATTTCTTTATTCAATTATTTATTTGTATCAGTATTGACTCACAAATATCTATTTTATTCTTTGAGTTATAATTCATTACTATTGCTATTTATTTTGTTGCTCAAATTATTCCATCTTGGATTATGGTTCTTTCAGTTTGGCTCCTGCATCCTCAAAGCAGAGAAATTTTTATTTCTTTTTTTGGATGTCAAGGAAGAGGAAAGGATAGGTACACAGCACCACTCCCACAGGGCCAGGTGGAAATTATACCACTGTTTCATCTCACACACAAGAGCTAGAAGTACTTGGCTTGGCCACAGAACCCAGGTTCTGGGAACAGCCAGGCTAGGTATCAAGTGGTCCTTACAGGTCCTTAGAGCAAGAGAACATGAAGGGATCAGGTGAGTTGGTAAGTGCCCCACACACCATGGACTGTGCTGTGAATGGCAAAGCAGAATAATTTTAAGTGTACAGTTCAGTGCCTTTTAGCATATTTTCAAAGTTGTACAATGGTCACCTCTAATTCTAAAACATTTTCACCATCCCAAAAAGAAATGTGGTTCTTCTGACACTTCTTCTTTTTTTTTTTTTTTTTAAGATTTTATTTATTTGACAGAGAGAGATCACAAGTAGGCAGAGAGGCAGGGAGAGAGAGAGGAGGAAACAGGCCCCCCGCTAAGCAGAGAGTCTGAAGCGGGGCTCGATCCCAGCACACTGGGATCATAAACTGAGCTGAAGGCAGAGGCTTAACCCACTGAGCCACCCAGGCGCCCCTCTTCTGACACTTCTGACACCAACTATGTAGAGTTTTCTCCACACCAACACCAAGTGGGTGTCCAACAGACCCCACAGGTTATGAGCTCAGTCCCATAAGACTGTGTCTACTTCAGATGCTGGGTACAAATGGGGTACTCAGGCTATCCACACTTCTGCCTAGCCAACTACAAATTCAGAAGTTCCCACACCTATCATGTTCAAGAATTCACTAAAGAATTCACAGAACTCAAAAAACCACTTTACTTATATTTTCTGATTTATTATAAGGGATACAATTCAGTCCAGCCAAATGGAATACATAGAACAGGGTATGGGGAAGAGGACTGGCACAAAGCTTCCATGCACTCTCAGGGACACCACATTCCCAGGACATCGATGTGTTTACCAGCCCAGAAACTCTCTCAGAACTCTTACCTATTTAACAATTTTTAATGGAGATTTCATATTGTAGGCAGGGCTGATTGACTCACTGACCATTGTTGACTAAATTCAGTCTCTAGCCCCTCTCCCTTCCCTGGAAAGTCAGTGGGTGTGGCTGAAAGCTCTAACCCTTTGGCAACCAACTCCCATCCTAAAGCCATCTAGGATTCCCCTAGGTATTATTTTATTACCATACAAAAGGCAGTGTCAAAATAAAATAAAATGGAGACCAGGTTTGAAGATTCCCTCAGGCAGCACACAAAACCATGCAAGCAAAACTTAAACTAGCTTACTTCAGAATGTAAGCAAAACTTAATTTAGATTATTTCTTATAAATGCCTCAGATAATCATAAATAAAACTTAAGCCATCTTCCTGAAATAGTATAAGATAATCACTTTTAACCAATCCCTGCCATCTGGAAATCTCCTTTGTAATAAGCAATTATTGTAAAGTTTACAACATTCTCATTTTCACTTTATAAGCCACCCTGTAATGTACTGCCTCTGAGCTTCATACCACTTTTAAGTTTGACGTCTCCCTGTTTATAGAGTTTGTTTCTCACCCAATATAATATTCATATCAAGTAAAGCTCTGAATTTTCTTTTTTTCTTTTTTTTTTTAATTTTTTATTTATTTTCAGCGTAACAGTATTCATTGTTTTTTCACCACACCCAGTGCTCCATGCAATCTGTGCCCTCCCTAATACCCACCACCTGGTTCCCCCACCCTCCCACCCTGCCCCTTCAAAACCCTCAGGTTGTTTTTCAGAGACCATAGTCTCTCATGGTTCACCTCCCCTTCCAATTTCCCTCAATTCCCTTCTCCTCTCCATCTACCCTTGTCCTCTATATTATTTGTTATGCTCCACCAATAAGTGAAACCATATGATACTTGACTTTCTCTGTTTGACTTATTTCACTCAGCATAATCTCTTCCAGTCCTGTCCATGTTGCTACAAAAGTTGGGTATTCGTCCTTTCTGATGGAGGCATAATACTCCATAGTGTATATGGACCACATCTTCCTTATCCATTCATCCGTTGAAGGGCATCTTGGTTCTTTCCACAGTTTGGCGACCGTGGCCATTGTTGCTATAAACATTGGGGTACAGATGGCCCTTCTTTTCACTACATCTGTATCTTTGGGGTAAATACCCAGCAGTGCAATTGCAGGGTCATAGGGAAGATCTATTTTTAATTTCCTGAGGAATCTCCACACTCTTCTCCAAAGTGGCTGCACCAGTTTGCATTCCCACCAACAGTGTAAGAGGGTTCCCCTTTCTCCACATCCTCTCCAACACACGTTGTTTCCTGTCTTGCTAATTTTGGCCATTCTAACTGGTGTAAGGTGGTATCTCAATGTGGTTTTGATTTGAATCTCCCTGATGGCTAGTGATGATGAACATTTTTTCATGTGTCTGGTAGCCATTTGTATGTCTTCCTTGGAGAAGTGTCTGTTCATATCTTCTGCCCATTTTTTAATATGATTATCTGTTTTGTGTGTGTTGAGTTTGAGGAGTTCTTTATAGATCCTGGATATCAACCTTTTATCTGTACTGTCATTTGCAAATATCTTCTCCCATTCCGTGGGTTGCCTCTTTGTTTTGATGACTGTTTCTTTTGCTGTGCAGAAGCTTTTTATCTTGATGAAGTCCCAGAAGTTCATCTTTGCCTTTGTTTCCTTCGCCTTTGGAGACATATCTTGAAAGAAGTTGCTGTGGCTGATATCAAAGAGGTTACTCCCTATGTTCTCCTCGAGGGTTCTGATGGATTCCTGTCTCACGTTGAGGTCTTTTATCCATTTCGAGTTTATCTTTGTGTACGGTGTAAGAGAATGGTCAAGTTTCATTCTTCTACATATAGCTGTCCAGTTTTCCCAGCACCATTTATTGAAGAGACTGTCTTTTTTCCACTGGATATTTTTTCCTGTTTTGTCAAAGATTATTTGACCATAGAGTTGAGGGTCCATATCTGGGCTCTCTACTCTGTTCCACTGGTCCATGTGTCTGTTTCTATGCCAGTACCATGCTGTCTTGGTGATCACAGCTTTGTAGTAAAGCTTGAAATCAGGTAACGTGATGCCACCAGTTTTATTTTTGTTTTTCAACATTTCCTTAGCAATTCGGGGTCTCTTCTGATTCCATACAAATTTTAGTATTATTTGCTCCAGCTCTTTGAAAAATACTGGTGGAATTTTGATTGGAATGGCATTAAAAGTATAGATTGCTCTGGGCAGTATAGACATTTTAACGATGTTTATTCTTCCCATCCAAGAGCATGGAATGGTCTTCCATCTTTTTGTGTCTTCTTCAATTTCTTTTAGGAGTGTTCTGTAGTTCCTCGAGTACAGATCTTTAACCTCTTTGGTTAGGTTTATTCCGAGGTATCTTATGGTTTTTGGTGCTATAGTAAATGGAATCGATTCTCTAATTTCCCTTTCTGTATTTTCATTGTTAGTGTATAAGAAAGCCACTGATTTCTGGACATTGACTTTGTATCCTGCTACATTACTGAATTGCTGTATGAGTTCTAGTAGTTTGGAGGTGGAGTCTTTCGGGTTTTCCATATAAAGAATCATGTCATCTGCGAAGAGAGAGAGTTTGACTTCTTCCTTGCCAATCTGGATACCTTTTACTTCTCTTTGTTGTCTGATTGCTGTTGCTAGGACTTCTAATACTATGTTGAACAAGGGTGGTGAGAGTGGGCATCCTTGTCGTGTTCCTGATCTCAATGGGAAGGCTGCAAGCTTTTTCCCATTGAGGATGATATTTGCTGTGGGTTTTTCATAGATAGATTTGATGAAGTTCAGGAATGTTCCCTCTATCCCTATACTTTGAAGCGTTTTAATCAGGAACGGATGCTGGATTTTGTCAAAAGCTTTTTCTGCATCAATGGAGAGGATCATGTGGTTCTTCTCTCTTCTCTTATTGATTTGTTCTATCACATTGATTGATTTGCGAATGTTGAACCATCCTTGTAACCCAGGGATGAATCCTACCTGGTCATGGTGGATAATCTTTTTAATGTGCTGTTGGATCCTGTTTGCTAGGATCTTGTTGAGAATCTTAGCATCCATATTCATCAGTGATATCGGTCTGAAATTCTCCTTTTTGGTAGGGTCTTTGCCTGGTTTGGGGATCAGGGTAATGCTGGCTTCATAAAAAGAGTCTGGAAGTTTTCCTTCTGCTTCAATTTTTTGAAACAGCTTCAGGAGAATAGGTATTATTTCTTCTTTGAAAGTTTGATAGAATTCCCCAGGGAATCCGTCAGGTCCTGGGCTCTTGTTTTTTGGGAGGTTTTTGATCACTGCTTCAATCTCGTTACTAGATATCGGTCTATTCAGGTTGTCAATTTCTTCCTGGTTCAATTTTGGGAGTTTATAGTTTTCCAGGAATGCATCCATTTCATCTAGGTTGCTTAGCTTATTGGCATATAACTGTTGATAATAGCTTCTGATGATTGTTTCTACTTCCTTGGTGTTAGTTGTGATCTCTCCCTTTTCATTCTTAATTTTATTAATTTGGGCTTTCTCTCTTTTCTTTTGGATTAGTGTGGCCAATGGTTTATCGATCTTATTGATTCTTTCAAAAAACCAGCTTCTAGTTTCGTTGATACGTTCTACTGTATCTCTGGTTTCTACCTCGTTGATCTCTGCTCTAATCTTGATTATTTCCCTTCTTACGTGTGGAGTTGGTTTGATTTGTTGTTGATTCTCCAGTTCTTTAAGGTGTAGAGACAGCTGGTGTATTCTGGATTTTTCAATTTTTTTGAGGGAGGCTTGGATGGCTATGAATTTCCCCCTTAGGACCGCCTTTGCTGTATCCCATAGGTTTTGGAGTGAAGTGTCTTCGTTCTCATTGGTTTCCATAAATTGTTTAAGTTCTTCTTTGATCTCCTGGTTGATCCAAGCATTCTTAAGCAAGGTGGTCTTTAGCTTCCAGGTATTTGAGTTCCTTCTGAACTTTTCCTTGTGATTGAGCTCCAGTTTCAAAGCATTGTGATCTGAGAATATGCAGGGAATAATCTCAGTCTTTTGGTATCGGTTGAGCCCTGATTTGTGACCCAGTATGTGGTCTATTCTGGAGAAGGTTCCATGTGCACTTGAGAAGAATGAGTATTCTGTTGTTTTAGGGTGGAATGTTCTGTATATATCTATGAGGTCCATCTGGTCCAATGTATCATTCAATGCTCTTATTTCTTTATTGATTTTCTGCTTCGATGATCTATTTCTGAGAGAGGCGTGTTAAGATCTCCTACTATTAATGTATTCATATCAATATGACTCTTTATCTTGATTAATAGTTTTCTTATGTAATTGGCTGCTCCCATATTGGGGGCATAGATATTTACAATTGTTAGATCATCTTGGTGGATAGTCCCTTTAAGAATGATGTAGTGTCCTTCTGTATCCCTGACTACCGTCTTTAGTTTAAAATCTAATTTATCTGATATGAGAATCGCTACCCCGGCCTTCTTTTGAGGCCCATTGGCGTGAAAGATGCTTCTCCATCCCTTTACTTTCAGTCTGGGTGTATCTTTAGGTTCAAAATGGGTCTCTTGTAGACAACATATGGATGGGTCCTGTCGTTTTATCCAATCTGCAACCCTGTGTCGTTTTATGGGTGCATTTAGGCCATTCACATTGAGAGTTATTATTGAGAGACACGTTTTTATTGACATTGTGTTATCTTTGAAGTCTTTCTTTCTGTCGATTGTCTCTATATTTCTGTTCAATGCTATTCTTAGGATTTTTCCTCTTTTATAGAACCCCCCTTAATATTTCCTGCAGTGTCGGCTTGGTGGTTGCATAGTCTTTCAAGCCTTGCCGGTCTTGGAAACTCTTTATGTCTCCATCCATTTTGAATGTCAGTCTTGCTGGATAAAGTATTCTTGGCTGCATGTTCTTCTCATTTAGTGCCCTGAATATATCTTGCCAGCCCTTTCTGGCTTGCCAGGTCTCTGTGGACAGGTCTGACGTTATTCTGATGGGCTTTCCTCTGTATGTAAGGAGCTTCTTTGTCCTAGCGGCTTTCAAGAGATTGTATCTACAATTATGATTCCTCAATTTTACTATGAGGTGCCTGGATGTTTTTTTTGAATTTATAATCTTGGGGGGGGACCTTTCTACTTCTAGTACATGAACACTTGTTCCATTCGCAAGATTGGGAAAATTTTCATGAAAAACTTGTTCCACTATATCTTCTAGACTTCTTTCTTTCTCCTCCCCTTCAGGGATTCCAATAATTCTGACGTTGGAACGTTTCATGGCATCATTTATTTCCCTGATTCTGTTTTCGTGGCTTCTAAGCTGTTTGTTCCAGGCTTCCTCCTGATCCTTTCTCTCTATTTGTTTGTCCTCCAGATCACTAATTCTATCTTCTGTCTCCGTTACCCTAGCTTTTAGAGAATTTAGATTAGATTGGAACTCATTGAGAGCGTTGTGAACCTCATCCCTGGTGGCCTTCAGCTCTGCCCTAACATTATGAACCTCCTCTCTGGTCGCTTTCAATTCTGCCCTAATCAATTCTGTTTGGTCATCCATGGCTTTCTCCAACCTAGCTATTGCCTGGATAATTGTTAGCCTGAATTCTCTTTCTGACATATTGTCTATGTTGATAGCCGTTAGCTCTGTTGCAGAAGGCCCATCCTCTGTATTTTTCTTCTGTTGGGGATTCCTCCTCCTAGTCATTTTGGTGAGAGATGACTGGACAGATGTAGCTGGATGTATTGACCGTGGTGCAGTCAAGGTGCACCCTGGAACGCTTCTGAGCACTCAGGATTCCCCACCCAAATGAGAGAAAAAAGAAAAGAAAAAGAAAAAAGAGGGAGAGAGAGAGACAGGAAAAAAAGGGAAGATAAAAGTGAAGGTTCAGCCCAAATGGGCCCCAGGGTAAGGTTTATGACGTATACAAACAAAAACAGACAAACTAAAAGACTGATAAAAGTATATGACGAGAGAAAATATATATATATATAAGCAAAAAAAAGGAGGAGCCTCGTCAAGAAGAACCCCAAGTATAAGATTTATATACTATCCGGACAAACATAAATACACAGAGACACTGGCAGAAGAAAAAGATGGGAGCATGGTTATAGATTCTCGGTGTGGGCGAGGAAGGTTATTTTGATTCTTCCTGGATGTATCTTGATATCTTTGTTAAAGGACTCAACTTTCCTAAGAAAAAGGGGGATTAAAAATTGGTTCACCTATAGGGGTAGCATTGCTTGGAGAAAGGGGATTACCTTGAAGTTTAACTCTATATGAATATTAGAAAATAAAAATAAAAAAGGAATAAACTGGACTAAACTAAATTAAAAATTTTTTTAAAAATTAAGAAAATAGAAAAGCAAAAGAAAAACACATGTGTATGTATCAAAAAATTCAGGTTAGAAGTTTATCATGGAATTTGATGTACTGGACATCTCACTGTGATGGTAAATAGGTTAAAAAATTATCTATATAAAAAAAGAAAAAAAATGAACCAGAATAGTGGGAAAGAATTAAAAATAAAAGTTGTATCTATGAAGTAGTGGTGGTTGTTCTCTTGTAGTCTTTTTTTTTTTTTTTTTCCCTGATTTGTTTTCTGGGGGAGGGGGCTGCCACGTGGGTTTTCAGTCAATGATGTTCCCTGAGTTAAGTCCTCCCGACCCCCTCAAGGGGGTGGGCTCTGAGAAAAACGTTTTTTTTCAGGTTTTTGTTCTCTGGAGGTTTTTATGTTTGTTCACTTCTTTTCTCTCGCCTTGACAGCTTTTGATGGTTTTTGGAGGTTTAGAGGAAAGAAAACTGCACCCCAACCTCCCTCTCAGAGAGAAGCCTCAGTCTGCTCCCCTGCAGGTGCTGCAGCCGCTGGGCCGCTGGCAGAGCAGGTTCTGAGTCACGGTCCCTGGGGACGCAGGATCTCCTGCTTGTACGCAAAACCAAGGCAGCTGTGGCTGTCTGGGCAGCTCCAGACCGCCAGAGAGGTTCCAAGCAGCAATCGCACACTGAGATTTTCCCGCTGGCTGGGGCTAAGAGCTCAGGTCTTGCGCGCACCTCTCCCAGGGGATGGTTTGGGGCGCGGCGCCTCCAGCTCTATCGGCTCTATCGCCGCGTGGGTCTATCGCCGCGTGGGTCCCAGAACACCAGGCTGGGCGTGCACCTCTCTCAGGGGAGGTTGAGGCACGCGCGCATCTCCAGTAAGGTGCGCGTTCTGCCATCTGGTGTGGCTCCCAGCCCCTCACGGGAGCCGGACTCCACCCGTTCTCGGGCGCACTGGCGGCTCCGGGACAAAGACCAGGTTTCTCCGCCGCACTCTCCGGCTCAGCGCCAGGGGATGCTGCCCTGGGTCTGGGGACTTAAGCCCCTATCCCTATCCGCCCCGATTCTCACAATTTCCCCGCTCGAGTCTTTGCTCTTTTGAGTGCTTTCAACAAGACTCCAAGTTAATGCTGGTCCCCAGATGCCGGGCACTCTCGTATTGGGGTATTATTTTCCAGTCGGTCGCCTCTGGTGGCTCCCTCCCCCTTTTGTTTATCTTCCGATATCAGTCCGACGTTCCCACTCCACTTTACCTGCCCACTGGCGTCTTCTGGCCCCCGTAGAGATCCAGACGTGTATAATTCTGATCTCAGGCTGATTTCATGGGTGATCGGAGTTCTTTGGTAGGTAATCAGCTCACTTTAGGGTGCAGGTTGAAAAGGCGCCTCCTCCTACTTCCCCGCCATCTTTGGAATCCTGAATTTTCTTTTAATAAGAGTATATTCCAAGTCCTTTAGGAGCCCTCTGCTAGGAACACAGGGCAAACACCAAATACTTATTTTTTATTATACCACAAAACCCCATTTCAATTAGAAGTCATTCCACATTCCCCCTCCTCTGGCAACCACTAATCTATATTTTCTTTCCATGGATTTGCATATTTTGGACATCTCTGACAAAAGGATTCATGTCATATGTTTTCTATTATGTCTTCTTCGTTCATTTATTATAATGTTTTCAAGTTTCATCCATGTTATAGTACAATCAGAACTTCATTCCTTTTTTTGGCAAAATATTATTCCATAGGATGGATATAATACATTTTATTTATCCAATCATCAGTTGATGAACATTTGGATGGTGTCCACCTTTTGGCTAATATATATATATATATATATATATATATATACACACACACATATATATATATTATGATGTCCTATTTTTTACTATATATATATAATGATGTCCTATTTTTTCAATGGCAAATCCAATTAAAAAGCTTTTTTTAAAAAAATGAATATATAAACTTTTATGTATATATATATGGAATCACCAAACACCTATTAATAAAATTAAATTCACTAAATTTAGTTATATACTTAAATCACATATAAGATTATATATAAATCTAGAAATATTGCTTTGTTCCACTTAGAGTTTGATGAAATAATTTTATTCAAACTCTTCACATATATCTTCAACATTTGGTTCTTCACCATTAGCATAGCCATTCATACCATAAGGACATTTCAAAATAGGTGGCTAAGAAATGGATAGACAATTCACCTTTACCAAGTCTATAAAGCCTTGACCTCTAGAGTCTTCTTTGAAACTCCAAGTCATCAGAAAAATATTTACTTAAAATCTTGTTTGTATTATTAGGTTAAGAACAAATCTTTTGTAACAAAAGACCCCCAAATACAGTAGCTCAAAGAAAGTAGAAGTATGATGCTCTTCCATGTAACATTCAGAGCCACACAAGTGGAGTGGAATCGGAGGCAGACTGCTCCTTGATGTAACCCAGGGATCAGGGCACTTCCACATTATTTTTTAGATATCCCCTCAGAGTATTGCCTTTATCAGCATGGTTGAAGATAGCTCACTACCATAACAATTAAGGTCCAGTCTATAGGAGAATGGAATAAAAAACGGATCTACAGGGGTGCCTGTGTGGCTCAGGTCATGATCCCAAGGTCCTGGAATCGAGCCCCGAATTGGGCTCTCTGCTTAGCGGGTGGGCCTGCTTTCTCCTCTCTCTCTCCCTGCCTGCCTCTCTGCCTACTTGTGATCTCTTTCAAATAAATAAATAAAATCTTTAAAAAAAAAAAAAAAAGGTGGCTCTACATACCCAGTTTTTTAAAGGCAAGACTTAAAAGGTGCATTTATAATTTCTACTGACACACTGTAGGTAAAAATTAAGACATGTAACCACATCTAGTTCTAACAAGGCTGGGAAATATCATCTCCAGCTTAGGGCCCATGTGCCCAGCTGGAAATCAAAAGCTTCTCTTGCTAAAACGAAAACGGGAAGAATGGGCATTGGGGATAATTAGCAGACTCTGTTAACAAGTCTTATAAATAAATTCAAAATTAAAAATGAATATTGAAAAAGAAATTACTGAGGAAGTTTAACATGAAATGCTATATTCAGAATATACTTTTAAAAATAAAAAATGTGTTTCTTTAAAAATTTAGTCCTAAAATACCTCAAACATGCATAAATTATAACCTATCTTGACATTTAAGAAACTAATGTTGAGATCTTTGGGATCTACTTTTAGTGATCTAGAGAAATAGTAGAAAATAGTGGGGAAAAAAATCCTTAGATAAGCCAGGGCCCTCAATGTAATGCCTTCAAACTCTCAAATATTTTATCTGAGCTAATAAAATAAAAACAACAATAAAAATAGCATAGTTTTTGTTTCATCTACTTTTATCCACCTATCCTGAGTTAAACAGGTAGGAAAATGCCTAGAGCAGGAACTAAAAGAAAAAAAAACAAGAAAGGGGTTCAGTTTATTCACAAACTAAATAATTCCTCCAGTGACTGTAAAGAGGCCACATATTACATACTAGAAGACATCACTTCTTTTATAGAAATAGTGAAAGTTCTAAAAATTACCAGCCAATGGGTTATTTTTGGCTAAACTACAGTGTGTGAGCTTTATTCCATGCAGGCTTAACATATGTTAGATATGTTCAGAAAAATAAATCAGTTCAGCATGAACCAATAATCAGGTGGCAACCAGATCAGTTAAAGCCAAGTTCGGACTTCTTTGATGAAAACTCCCTAGTAGGTTAATAAATGAGTTTGGAATATCAGAGTATTAGGGACTATGATAACTCCAGTCACTTTTTAAAACCTAATTCCAGGGGCACCTGGGTGGCTCAGTGGTTAAAGCCTCTGCTTTCAGCTCAGGTCACGATCCCAGAGTCCTGGGATCGAGCCCTGAATCGGGCTCTCTGCTTGGCAGGCAGGGAGCCTGCTTCCCTTTCTCTCTCTCTGCCTGCCTCTCTTGCCTACTTGTGATCTCTGTCTGTCAAATAAATAAATAAAATAAAATTTTTTTAAAAACTAGCTATGGTTGCTAATCATTGAGCCCTAGTTTAAAACCTAATTCCGACATTTCCAGATGTCCTCTGACTATAGGTGGCAGCTTAACAAAGTTGAGAATTCTAAGAGAACTAAACAATCTTATCCTTAGAAGTCCTCTTTGAAAGAGGACACCTACAGTAATAAAGGTAGAACCATCTGAACATGTCTTAAGAACACTGATTTCCCAAAATGAGAATGAAAGAGCCCATATATGAACTGCTCTGTTCAGGGTGGACTTTCAGCAAGTATGTTGAGGTATTTCTATAAATTTACCTATGGAAAAGAATTGGCAGCATTTGGGGGTCTGGCATGAGTACTACCTTTCATTAAGCTTAACTAGAACCATTTTCACAATTTGGATCTTAAAGAATGTGTATTTTTGGAACATCACATATATTTTATATAAAAAATAAGTGTTTTCATTGATTATTTTTTAAAGTTTCAACTGATAAACAGAAGTGACTAAATAACTACATTTTCATACATTTATTAATGTCAACAGACATTTTTAACTACTCTTCAGCTAATTAAACCACCATTCCACTTTTGAACCTCATTTTTAATATTTTCTATTTATTTGATCATTTCCTACTATAAGTTTAATACCACATTTTATATAAAGTCTACTTTAATGAGAATTCCTTGTGAGCAAATAATGTTTTCACATTGAAGCGTAGCATATTAAACTATGTTAAAAGGGGAATAGTAAGAATGTTTAACCAAGTTTGGAATTCAAGCAGTAGCTTAGCCTAAAAAAAGCTATTCTAACAGAAGACCAGTTAAGTGCTCCACTGTCAGAAAAATGTTTTTAAAACCCAGACTCACAATTCAAAGAAAAAATCATAAAACTAAATAAAATTTAGTGTGTGGAAACTTAAAATTTGGAAGAGTAACTTGGAATAATAGGTCAAGTGCTTAACTTGTATTCAAAACAATTACACTATTTTAGGGAACCCAAGAGCCCTTATTTATTAAAAGTATGTAACAGAATAATGAGATGACTTTTGATTCTTGTAAACAATAAAATAACAAGAACAACAACAACAATGGACTAAAACTGATACGTCCATTAATTCAAGTAAAGCAATAAAGTAGAAGAACAAAAATCTGAAACAAGTTATGCATTCTCTAAATCAAGGTACATAAAAAGAAAACACACCAAAAAAGACAAACAATAAAAATTCTCAGTTGATAATTATTCAGTGCAGGTCTATAAGGCAGACAAATAGAATATTAAATCTCAAAAATTTTTTAAAGATTGTGCCAGTTATTAAGCTATTGTCTCTAAGCTTCAAAACCCAGACCTCTAACCCCACTTTCTGGTACAAAGGCTGGAACCTTGTAAGCCACATTTCTGCTTTGCCAGCTAGCTCCACACTGCACTCTTCTGAAAAGCAATCCTAAAGGAGGAAGAATTAATTTGTTCCTCTCTCTGCTTCCTGTTTGCTTCCTCCAGGCTTCCTATGTATTTCATTTTTGTTAGCATTGTCCCAACACTTATTCAACCCAGCAGCATCTTTCCATAGCAACATCTGAATCTAGTTTGCAGTTGTTCCAAACTTGCCAAACTAGTCTTACCAAACCTTCCTGCTCCTGAACTATTATCACCAACCTGGCAATGCCCCTCCTCAGAGGTCTGGGTCTCAGGTTGATGGGGCCTTTCCCCTAAGCTTCCAAGTCATTTCAATTTTATTTTAGTTGCTCTAGCCTTAGTAGTAGCAGTTGTGGTGCCTGAGTATTCTCCTTTCCCATTTTCAGTTTTCTATTTAGCTTTATGCCAAATTCATGAGTCTTAATATTAACATCTATGTTTAAATAACAAATATGGTTTCTGTCCTGACTGAACTCAAAGTGATTGTCCAGTAGTTCCTTGGGTGCTATCAAAATCACTAAGGCTTGGGAGGTACAAGGCATATCTATTATCACGTTACATAATTTTCAATTTGCAAAATAAAAGAATCTTATTTTCATAAAATAAATATTAACCAAATATTCTTGGTTCCTAGGGATATACAGAAGAGAGTGATTCTCAACTTGAGTGGAATGGAGATTATGGAGCTTGAGATGGAGACTTAAATTAACAAAAGGTTTAGAAACACAATTCAAGTTGAGTCCTTTCATAATATAAATAAACAACCTAAGCATCATTAGACCTATAAGCTCCTTGAGGAAAGGAACTGAGTTTTGTTTACCAAAATATGTTGTATAATAAACATTCAAAATAAAAACTTGTATGAATAAGAAAAGTTAAAGAGAGTACCTAAGATCAAAAATCTAGTTAGTGGCAGAATTAAGCCTCAGTTAGCTGGTCTTATCCTGCCTGTCCCATTTTTATAGCAGTGCCCTATTAACACTGCCCTGAGGGCCCAAGAAAGCAATGGTAAAGGTTGAGTTCCTCAGGAACCAGACCTGTACTGTATTAGGGGTATCAATTGCGATCAACCCCTGGAGGAGAACGGGGAAAGACAAGGAGTAAACAAAGGAAGAGGTTGAACTACAGTGTAGTACCAAGGGAGGTTGCAGTTGACTCTACAAGGAGTTTGAAAGATCCCATGATCCTTTGGATTATGCTGAGTTATGCTGAGCTGCCAAAGAATTTGAACCTTTAGACGTCTATGTCAATCAGCAATTGGATCCAGGCAAACCCAGAAAGGAGTATGACCTTCAGTGAGGTAGTTCCATCAACCTAGGCAATCCCAGTGGAGGCTGACAACTCAGCATTTTCTGCTGGCAGTACTTCCAGGAGCCGGGGGTGGGGGGAGTAAGTCCTTCATTCCTGGAGGGGGACAGCTGGGTGGTATATCACAGTGTCCACTACAGTCCAATCCTTGTGCTACTAAATGCAAAGACATGCATTTTTATAAGACAGAAAAAGAGAGACACACACATAGAAATGGAGAAGGCAATGTGACTCCAGAGGCAGAGATGGAGTGATACAACCACAAGCCAAGAAATGTCAGTAGTCACCAAATGCTGATAGAAGCTGAAAGAGCAAAGAAACTGATTGTCCCTTGGAGCCTCTGGAGGTAGCATGGGCCAGAACTGTAAAAGACTAAATTTCTATGGTTTTAAACCACCAAATTTGTGGTTATTCATTACAGCAACCCTAGGAAAATAACATAAGGATAATAAAGAAAAATGTTATGGGATGAATAGTGTTTTATGAACAGTAGGTAAGACTTAAATATGTGGTGACTAGAAAGAAGGGGGGAAAAGGTGGGAAGGTAAGCATTACAGATGAAGGGAAATGGCAGTAAGACAGGAAATCAAGGGAACAGTACTTGACTGAACTGTAAAAAAAAAAAAAAAAGCTGTTCAATTAGGCAAGAGCATGTTATTTGAAAGTAAGCAATGATACAGATTATTGAAGATCCTGAATGTCAGCCTAAGAAGTTTAATTTAACCTCAGAAAAGAACTTTGAACTTCCATCTACAGACGGTCAAGATCCTCTTGCAACTTGTGAGGACAAACTGTGTGTGTGTGTGTGTGTGTGTGTGTGTGTGAGATGGGAGTCTGGGAGTGGGTAATAATAATATGCTAAATCCTTTGCACACCTCTGTCCTATTATTCTCCTATTTTCTATTCATCTCCTTCTACCTCAAGACTTAAGGGTTAGGTTTCTTTCCCCAGGACCAAGCAAAAAATCTGACATGTATTTTTGATAAATAGTAAATGAGTAAATAAAAAGTACTGTGTATTTTTGATTGCCATTACTAATCATGCCATTACTAATCATTACTAATCATGTAAACCATGATTTACAAAGTAAATCAGGATAGCGAATAATACCTGAATCACTTTTACTCTTCACGGGTCTGATTAAGATAATGGTATTAAAAATACATATAAATATTGAAAATAGAAGAGATTTGGGCTCAGTGTGATTCTCAATTCTGGAATGCTCCAGAAATAGGACAACTGTAGCCAAATCCCATCAATTAGCAGTGGTTGTCTGGAGCACAGTTTAGAAGTAACATAAGGTTTGTGCCTTAATAGATTAGCGATGTCTGCTAGAATGTTGGATTAGTAATTGACAGCCAAACGACTTATGTTTCCCATTTCACTCTCGCTCCATAAAAACCTTTCATTTTTATGTCTTATGTGAAGTACAGAAAGAAAAAGTCCATTTCAGTGTAGGTTTCCAATAGTTAAGCATGGTTAATCAAAGGCTTACTGCATTCAAGTGTGAAAAAGAAGCCAAAGGTTGTAGTGTAAAGGAGATAGAAGATGGTTCTGCTGCTTGTATTCTACGGTTTCAGAGTATTAACTATTGTGACTTGGAAAGAAAGGGCATGTTCAATTGCTTGCCTTGGAACTGCAGTCATGTTTTATGATAAAGCTGTGTTTGGACAAAGCAAGATACTCAGTGGGGCCTTGGAGAGTTGGAATATGGGCCCACCGGCCAGTAGAAGCCCAGCAGGAAAAAAAGGGACTCTGTAAATAATGAACTCCAAAGTTTACACTTAAAGTTTTGAGACTCAACCCAGAGAGAGGCTAAACAGCAGTCGTTGGAAATGAAGTCATGGCTGAAGTAGGCCACCATCTTCCGTGACCGTATGTAGTACCCACACCCAACGTGTGAGGGGTGTACCAAACCAGGTAATTGTCTTTTAAAGGTTTAAAACGTAGTTCATGAAACAAGACAGAAACACGAACATTATCACATCGTCATTATCAAAGTTTTGTTGCCCTTGTTGCTTTTGTAGGGAAGGTAGAGTAGCCACCCTCTGAGGAGCAAGTTGTTTAAGGGTTGCCCCAGTTACCATTTTTTTGAGATGGAGAGGAGTTCGAGGTTCAGTGTGGGTAGCTCTCCTAAAGCCTCGGCTTGGTCTTTGATAAACAGCCCTGGGACATCCTTTCCAACTCGTCAAACTCGCCCGCTTTTCTCTAGAAATGCGCGGGAGAAGCAACCACGCCAGCACGCTTTCCACAGAGCCAAAAACCTCACACAGCTGCCCCCGCCCCTTCCCGCCGCCACGCCCCCTCCCGCCGCCTTGCCCCGGCGCAGGCGCATTCCGAGTCTGGAGAACTAACCTAAAGCCGGTACTGAAGAAGCCAAGAGAGCTCTCTTTTAGCCACGCCTTCCTCTTTTCTAAACAGGCGCTGTTAGGGAAGGGACTAGCTGTATGATTACTGTTTTTATTTATTTTTTTAAAGATTTTATTTATTTGACAGAGATCACAAGTAGGCAGAGAGGCAGGCAAAGAGAGAGGGGGAAGCAGGGTCCCTGCTGAGCAGAGAGCCGATGCGGGGCTCCATCCCGGGACCCTGAGATCATGACTTGACCCAAAGGCCGAGGCTTAACCCACTGAGCCACCTAGGCGCCCCTTTATTTTTAATCGCCTTGTGTATCTGGACGCTCTTGAGTTCATTTCATCCCCGTCTCTTGTTGAAACTCACTTTGCGCAAAGTAGGAATTGCTGGTTGGGGATGAAATTTGCTCCTCCCATTTGTTACCGTTCTGCTCTCACAGGCGGAATGCGTCCTTTACGCAGTCAGTCCTGACAGATATGAAAAACTAAATGACTTATCATAGACAATCAAAGTCCGTTCACTTACATGACAAAAGTCCCCTTACAAAAAAAAATTCTGCGTTGTTCCATGCTACATGCATCATAAACCCAGACTTTCATTTTCCCAAGCCAGACAAAAAAGTTCTTCTATTTATTAACAAGGACCTGCCGGGAGGAGCAGCGCACGCGCAAGCCACCGCCGGCTGTGAGGCCAGTGTACACGCTTACCTTGTGCTCTCCAGCTGTAGTGAAGGAGTTTCCTGGCTTGGTCTCAGGCCGCCATGGGGAAAGTGAATGTAGCCAAGTTACGTTACATGAGCCGGGATGACTTCAGGGTCCTGACCGCGGTAAGAAGTTCGCTGTTTTTCCCTGCCCCCAGTCCTTTCCCACCGCGCGTTTTTCTCTTCTGCAACTCGGCTGAGAGTTGAGTGTGCGCTGTAGGCCCTCTGAGGAGACTCAGGCTGGGAATGAGGAAGAGAAGACCCCGACGGTCAGATTTCTCGAAGCCATTGCTCGAAAGCTTTTGTCTTCCCCCAAACTGAGCAAAGTTCTCTCTTCTAATCATTTCCATCCTTTTCTGCTCCCCAATTTGTGCTCCAGAGCTACACTGGCATCTCAGTGGCCTGGAACGCTTCTCTGACCCTGGGCCTCCGACACCCGCTCCCCCGCCCTCGCCCGGAGAAGAGTTGAAGAAGACTCCTGAGAATTGATAGCACTGAGTTCCTCACTCACAGATTCCCTCACATAGCTTTTATTCAATTTCATTCTGTCAACACTTACTTGTCTGGTTTTTAGTAACAATTTTGGGATACAAGACGAGGGTAACAGATCATCGAGTAAACGAGTAAATAAATGAGAAAGACAGTATCTGATAATAAGTGTTGTGAAGGTGATAAAGAGGAGAATACAACAGAAACTATTTGCACCTTTGGGCTGGGGAGCATGAATGCCATCTTTAAATTGTGTATTCAGAGAAGATTGCCAGAGTGAAAGAATCTTGTCTGTTAAGTGTTGTAGCCAAAGGGTTAAGGCCTTTTGAAAAAGTTCCTGTCTTTTGGTAGGTACTGAATAAATATTTGCCAAATGGAAGAAAGACTGGCAGGGGAGAGGGGGAAATAATAGGAGCTGAATGAGAAGGAGGTAATCCAGTGGCCTTGGAAACAGCTGTGCTAAGTGAACAGCTGAGCTATAAACAGTTTTTGAAGAATGGAAAGGCCAGTGTGGCTGGAGCATAGTGAGCAAGAGGTTGACTGGTTGGAGATGAAATTGGACAAGGTGAGACAGATCATGTGGTATAGAGCCTTGCAGGCTTGGTAAAGAATTTGGAATATATTCTAAATATAGGGGAGCCACTGAAGGTTTTAAGCGGGGAAGTGTTAAAAACTGATTTTAATAGTGGTAGTCTTGTGGCACAAAGATCAACAACATGTAGATTAGGCATCTCAAGAATAAAGCAATGAATTTTTTTAGAAGCTGTTATCTTTTGCGTAAATAGGCAATACTTAAAATATCAAATTCAAATTCAGTATGAAATTTAGAAGGCACTCAATTCATCTGCACTTTCTCTAAACACCTATTGTCACTTCTGAAAGATACCTTCCTTCTCTGCTTCCTCACCACAGGGGAGTCAAGAAAGAGTATTAGAGGCTAACAAAAGAATAAATTAAGGTGTGAGATTTTGGTTGGGACATCATAACAGTTCCAGTTTTATCTTCCAAACCTTTATCTCTGCAATATTTAACTTCTTTTTTGAAGCTCACCAATAAATGACCTACTTGTTAAATATATTTCGGTCTCTGTTGAGTCTTAACCATCCTTGGTATCAGCAGCCATCTTTCCTTGACTCTCTCTTTACTTCTCAGGCACTCCTACATCAATAATCATACTTTGACTGGCTGCCCTCACCTTTTAATGTGAACTTCTCCCAAAATTCTGTCCCTCAGCCCTTCTTTGTCTTCCATTATCTCTTGTTTGATGATCACATCCACTTTACAGCTTTATCTGTCACCTCAATCAGGTAATTGACAATTTTACCCTTTAATTATGACTTCATTACTGAGTATAGATACATCTTTCCAAATTACCTTAAACATCTTCGTTTGAAAGACCTTCCAGAACTTTGAGTTGTGATTAATGTCCTTAGAACCATCTCTGTTCATGTATCTCCCTTGTGTAAACACCTTCAGGGGTTTTCAGTTTTCCTCAACAAGAAATCTAAAACTCCTTGATCTACATTTCAAGGCCTTCCATACCTTTCTCAAAAGCATTTTCAAGCGCCTTTTCTCGAATTCTGTTTGCCATTGCATCTGAGGTAGCACTGTCCTAGCTGTTGCTGTGCTTTGTATTCTCTTGCCTGTGTGTCATGTCCAAATCTTTTGTCTTTCTCTGATATTCTGATATTGTGTGGTTTTTTTGTTTTCCTGCATCTGAAAGTCAATCTCCAGTGCTGCTTCTTTGAAACTGATCCCTCAGCTAGAATTATTTTTGTTCAGCCCTGAGCCACTTCTTTTTTAGCTCTTTCCATTTCTTGTCTTCTAATAAAATTAGATGTCTAGGTTCTTATTTCCACAATCAGATAATAAATTCTCCAGGGGTAGGGATTATTTTTATATATTTTTAAATCTTCCACCATGGCTGCATATGATACTTTCATAGTAAATAACTTTTCAGTGAATATCTGAAATATGTATAGTTTTTAAAGATAAATATTTACATGTTCACAAATATCTTAGTATTTGCCTCATCAGTAACTGTTAAGTACTTGGAATTTTTACTCTTAGAGTTTAGTAGAGAGGCAGAATATGAATATCTGTGATTATATAAACAGATTGTGATTAGAAATATGTCTAGAATTACATCTCAGAGTTGGCTGGGTAAGTGCATGGTTAGAGAAATTTGAAGAAGTTAATTACTTAACAAAGTTTTGGTAGACAACAGCTCTACGTTGATTATGATTACATATGATTCCTTTAATTTCAGGTTGAAATGGGCATGAAGAACCATGAAATAGTTCCATGCAGTTTAGTTGCTTCTATAGCCAGCCTTAAACATGGTGGCTGTAATAAAGTTTTAAGAGAATTAGTGAAACATAAACTCATAGCTTGGGAGCGTACCAAAAGTAAGTATTTATGGCACCATTTGTGATTTTTCATGTATCTGGGTTCCCCCAGAGCAGGCATTTCAAAAGGTGGAAAGTGAAAGTTGCCAAACCAGCAAAGTACTCTTTGTAGACCTGAAAGTGGCATACATTTACCATATTCTATTAGAGCATTCACAGGGCCCACCCAGATCAAAGAGAGTAGAGAAATAGCCTCCATCTCCTGTTAGGAGATTAACAAGTTCTAATTGGCAGAAGAGCAAGTAGAAGAGAATTAATGCCACTATCTTAGGCAAATACATTGTACTGCACTACTCTAAAGCATTAATTCTCAAACCATCTGCATGAGGGTTGTTTCTTTTTTTCAACCTATCATGCATCCATACTTTAGTAAAATAACAATAACAAAGTAATTACTAGAAAAGTGAAATTTAAAAACTGATAAAATACAGGCACAAATTCCTTACTAGAGTTTAAGACAAAATAACTTGGTCTAAGTGATATAAAAATTTCTTAAGGTAACCACTTCATTTCAGTTTCTGTGTCTTATCACAGACTGGTAACAAATATTTAGAGACTGGTCTCAGTCTGTGAGTTACACTTTGAGTAACACTGCTCTAGAGAAAAAAAATACAAATTATAGGAAGAAATGCCACACTCTAAAGACTGGGTAAGCTAATCATTCCAACTAAGATTTCTTATGTTTAAATTCTTCTCATGACTTGAACTAATGTGACTTGATTGTACAATGTAATTAATATACAGTCATTTTTGTTTTATTTTGTCTAGCTGTCCAGGGCTACCGATTGACAAATGCAGGCTATGATTACCTAGCTTTGAAAACACTTTCTTCTAGACAGGTAGTTGAGTCTGTTGGAAACCAGATGGGTGTTGGCAAAGAATCTGGTAAGTGCTAACACTACTACTGAACTCATTTTCTTCGCTCTAGTTTCTATTTATATTTCCCCCTGAGAAAGCGTTATTTTTTAATTTTTCCATTTTTTCCAACTGAGCAGTGAATTGAAAAGTTGGTTGGAAACAATATAGATGATGAAATTACCCTTAGGTTAGGTTATTGTTTTTCATAAGTCTGTCACTGAAAATTCATTTATAGCAGGAATTGATTTTCTTCTAATGACTGACATCTTTGGCAAATATTTTTTTGCTTTTGTTTTAGATATGGTAAATGGATATTTGTAATAGTTAAAATGTGTAACACAAAGGAGTATTAGAAGACAGTGAATATTTAAAAGCCACAAGCACATTTTTCATCATAGAAATATGGTACACTTAGATATTTGTAAAACACAGAAAAAAGCATTCTAAAATAGCATTGAGCAAATAAGTATTGCAGGAGTGCTATTTAGCACTATTATATTTATAACACTCTGTGTGTGTGTGTGTGAGAAATTTATTATGTGAAATGTATAAAATGAGGTAATGAACACCTTTTCTTAGATATGCTGTCTCTTTTTTTATGTCCAATTTTTTATTTTAAAAAAATGTCTTTTTTTTTAAGAACTTCACTACATGGAAATGATAAATAGTACAAAAGAAAGTACAATAAAAAGTAAATCTTACTCCTAACCCAGGTCTCAATCTGCTGTTATTACTTCCCAAAGTTGTTACTGTTGAATAATATCTTATATATCCTTCTAGATATATTTTGTTAATACTAGTACATAAGGTACTGACAATATATGTATATGCATTCACATACCTTTTTAATCACAGGTGAAACCAAATATTACTTAACTATTTTACACCTAGATTTTTTCCACTTGATGCTTTTTTTTTAATATATATATATACATATATATATATTATTTTTGAGTAATCTCTACACCCAACCTGGGGCTCCAGCTTACAACCCCAAGGTCAAGAGTCCTATGCTCTACTGACTGAGCCAGCCAGGTGCTTCTTGATGCGTTTCTGATAGCATTTCATGTTAACAGTTGGGTCTTTTTCATAGTTGCAGAGTTTTACCTAGTAAATTGATTTACCAGTCCCAGCTGTTAGGGCATTTATGTTACTTCATCTTGTCTTTTGTAAGTAATGACGTGGTATTCATCCTTGTGCACATATCTCTATGCAAATGTGCAAATAAATTCATAAATACAGTCTTAGAAATTTAATTATTAGAGCAAAAGTGATGTACATTTAAAACTTGAAACTTATAGTACCAAATTTCCCTTCAAAAGTTTATACTAATTTATAATCCTGCCAATGTGAAAGACAGTTTCTTGATGTGTGATAATTAAAATTTCTCATGAATAATTAGGACGTGTTTTAAATATCAGGATTTCAAATAGCAACTATTTTTTGATAATTGCAATACATATGGGAAGATCTCCATTCTGATTACTATAGGATTATATATATTTTTTTATTTTTAAGATTTTTCTTTATATATTTAACAGAGAGCACAAGCAGGGGGAGCAGCAAAGGGAGATGGAGAAGCAGGCTCTCCACCAAGTAGGGAGTCCAATGCAGGGCTCAATCCCAGGACCCTAGGGATTACGACCCGAGTTAAAGGCTGACACCTAACTGACTGAGCCACCTAGGTACCCCTACGGGATTATATTCTAACAATTGAATATTATTCACTGAAGCAGTTGAAGGATTGAGCTTCATATTGTTGAAAAAAGGTATTAAATCATTTCTCATATATGTAGGACACTAAGGGCCAATGAGATTTTTGCCACTAAATTGAACTGAGTATTGAGCACCTTTGGGAGCAGTAACCTTTGACACACCACATCTCTTTTCTTTTGTATCAGATATTAATACATGTCATCTTGTTTTGCATTGTATTTAAGAGAAAGAATTTTGCTGAATAGTAAATATTCCTGGTTATTAGGAAAGAAAATTTGATACAAATAAAATCAAAGTTTGGAAATTACAAATGAACTTTTTAGAATGATAGTATAATAATGATGTTTTCTAAATCTTGGCTCTAGATATTTACATTGTTGCAAATGAAGAGGGGCAGCAATTTGCATTAAAGCTTCACAGATTGGGAAGAACCTCCTTTCGAAATCTGAAAAACAAACGTGATTATCATAAACACAGGCATAACATGTCTTGGCTTTATTTATCTCGTCTCTCTGCCATGAAAGAATTTGCCTATATGAAGGTATTTGGTAAATAATTTTATATTTCTTTATAATACATGTAGTTGAAAAGATGTAGTGACAGTTATCAGTCTGCTGCCCCTACATCTCTCTACCCCCAGTCCCAATTCTTTCGCTTACTTTTAATTATTGTTTTTTTCTGTTATTTGCTTTTTTGGTTACTTTTTTTTTTCCGATGTGAAGGCACTTTTCATTGTTACTAATGCAAATCAAGGCAAAATGTGTTCTACAATATTAATAAAATATTATCTTGTAATATGAGATAATATTCTACAATATTAACAAATAACCTTAATAATTAATAACCTTAATAATTAATGATGTAATTGCCTCACATATGTTTGTGTGAATGTATATCTATTCAGTATACATAAATATGCATACGTTTGTCTCTAATTGAAAATCCCAGGGAATTATCTATCGTAGCTATCTGTAGAAACCTTAGTGTCTCAGGTAAGTTGACTAGTATTTTTCCTTCATGTAATAGAAAAGAAATGTTGATTTACAAATATGCATGCATATTAGGAATGGTAAAAATATTTAACCTTTAACCTTTCACCTTCAAAATTAAGTTAAGGATAGATTTGTTAAATATCTCTTTTTTTTTTTTTTTTAAGATTTTATTTATTTGAGAGAGATAGAGTGAGAGAGCACAAGCAGGGGGACTGGCAAAGGGAGAGGGAGAGGGAGAAGTAGGCTCCCACTGAGCAGAGAGCCTGACCCTGGGATGATGACCTGATGTGAAGGCAGATGCTTAACCAACTGAGCCACCCAAACGCCCCAAGATTTGTTAAATATCTTTTATAACCAAATTAAATATCTTAATAACATTTAATTAAACAGAAAATAGTATCATATTGTTATTATTCTCCAAAATAATAATGTTTATTTATTACTACTTATCTTCACTTTTTAAAATTTTGATTTATTAAAAGTCACTCTAGGGGCACCAGGCTGGCTAAGTTGAAAGAGCATGCAACTCTTGATCTCAGGGTTGTGAGTTTGAGTCCCATGTTAGGTATAGAGATTACTAAAAATACATACATACATGCATACTTTAAAAAAAAAAAAAAAGAGTCACTCTAGTATATGGCCAGTGTATGAAACTCGTAGGAGTGTTCTTTGAGTAGGTTATTTTAATTCGTGTGGTTGAATTTTTAGTAATCATGGGAGAATTCTCAAGACAATATAAGTCATGCTGATACCGTACATGATAGATGTTTCTTGTCTTATACTAATGGTTTGTAACCAATGATAAACAGTCAGTAAGGGGGCACCTGGGTGGCTCAGTTGGTTAAGCTACTGCCTTCAGCTCAGGTCATGATCCCGGAGTCTCGGGATCAAGTCCCGCATCGGACTCCTAGCTCCATGGGGAGTCTGCCTCTCTCTGACCTTCTCCCCCTTCATGTTCTCTCTCACACTCTCTCTCAAATAAATAAATAAATAATCTTTTAAAAAAAAAAAAAAGTCAGTAAGTAGGCAGTTTGGTAGGGATTGTTACACATTTTCCCAAAACTGCACTAGGTGTTTTCTCAGATGTTTATATGAAGGTACTAGAATAGAACCAGGTTGTGCACAAATATGCTTCTTAAATTTATTCTCTTTTTTCCTAGAGTGTAAAATAAGATTAGGTGATACCTTAAGGATTAAGCCATAGTGCAAGGGCTAGACCACTATGACAATAGTTAAGATTATTATATGCTATTGAGCTGCCAAGGCATGTTCAAAAGTACTTGCATTGGGAGAAAAAAAAAATTATTTAAAGCCAAACAAACAAAAACCTTTGGGGAATGAGAAGTAATTCAGTTCCTTTCACAAAAAAGGTAGGAAGTAAACAGCTTTCTAAAACTAACCCTGTTAATAGATAATATATTGAATATCAGTTGTATGCCTACCACTGTATTAAGTAGCTGGCATACAGTGGGGTGAAGGTGTGTATACCAAAGAAGTAAGTAATGCAGTCAGAGTCTTAAAACTGGGAACACAACACAAATATATATATATATATATATATATGTGTGTGTGTGTGTGTGTGTGTGTGTATATATGTATGTGTATATATATATGTATGTGTGTATATGTATGTATATATATATGTATGTATAAAGAATAGTTTAAAAATTAAATTACATCTTATATTTAGAGAAACTTCTGTAGACTAGAATAGTTGATAAAGGAGGTTTCATAAAGCGAGTAGGAGTTGAGTAGAGTCATGAAGCATGCATATAATTTGTCTCTAAGGAGAAGATAGTAAGACAGTGTACTTTGCAGAGGAGCCACTATGGGCAAAGACATGAATATGGATGTAAGCCCTGTGTGTACTCCAGAGTGCTTATTAAAAAGAGTATTGGAAAAACTAGGACTGGATAAGTAGATTAAAGAGAGTTTTGACAACCAGGAAAAGTTTTCCAGATTGAAATCAATACTTACAACATTGTAGGTTTTCTTAAATGGAACATTGACATAACTATTTAAGTTTGGTATTGGTACACAGAGTAAAGGTTAGATATCGTGGCAAAAGCTAGAACCACTTTTGGAGCAAATAGGTGTAAGTAACAAAGGCCTGCATTGAAATAGTAGCATTCCAAATTGTAGAGGGCATAAATTTCCCAATTACAACTTATTTCCATGTAAATTTTTAAAGATTTTATTTATTTATTTGAGAGAGAGAGTGCAAAGGGAGAATGAAAGGGAGAAACAGACTCCCCACCAAGCAGAGGCAAGCCCGATATGGAACTCGACCCCAGGACCCTGAGATCGCAAACTGAGCCAAAGGCAGACACCTAACCAATTGAGGCACCCAGGCACCCTCCACGTGAATTTTTAAGTACACTCCCAATTAGTGACAAAAATTTAACAAAATAAGAAGGTATATCCTAAGAGACTGTAGGCTTCTTGGGGACAGACTTTTTAACATTCATTTTTGTAACCCTAACACCATGTATAATATTCAGTAAATGTTCAGTAAATTAATGCTTGGTGAAAAAGTGAATTAAGTGAACTGGTTTAAAATTTTGTTTTATGTATAGTTCATTTTTGCTGTGAAGAAGCCATACATAAATAAGCGTGTGTTAACTGTAATTTTGTAAAGTCGTCTGTGTTTTTTTTTCTGGTTGTGAACCAGTACGTTTGCTTCTATTTTTCCCTAAAAATTAATGATGTCTTCATTAGTTTATACCTGTTTTGCTATGTTTCAGGCATTGTATGAGAGGAAATTCCCAGTCCCAAAACCAATTGATTATAATCGCCATGCAGTGGTCATGGAACTCATAAATGGCTATCCTCTGTAAGTATTTATTATTCTGGAAACTATGGATCCTAATAAATAAATGTAAGGTTTAGTTTTCAAAATGTATATTTTTAATTAAATGGAATATTTAATAGAGATAAGAAATTAATAGAAAGCTGTAGTCTCGTGCAAATTAAAAATTCAGTTTCATTCTAACGGTATGGATTTTGTAATCTCTGATTCGTTCAACAAGTATTTATTAACAATCTAGTATATACCAAGTACTGTTCTAGGATATACCAAGCTCAGCAGTGAACAAAACAAAATCTCTGCCTTCATAGAGCTTATATTCTGTTGGAAGGAGACATGCAATCAATAGCTAAATAAGGAAATGTATGATTATCAGATGGTAGAAAATGCAGTGGATAAAAATAAAGCAGGTAAGGGGGACAGAAAGTACTGATGTAGGTGGAAGAAGCTGCTATTTTCACATAAATGGACAGGAAGAGTCTCATTGATAAGGTGTTTTTTGAGCACAGTCCTAAAGAAATGAGAGAGAAAACCATACAGCTATCTAAGAGATCCAGAGAGAGGGGACAGCAACTATATAAATCCTGAGATGGGAGCATGCCTAAATGTTCAGGGACCAGTTGAGAGGCTGGTGTGGCTGGAGTTAAGTGAGTGAGGGCAGAGAATGTGCAACATGTTGATTTCATACGTTTATATATCGCAGTGTCATTGCCAATGTAGCAATAGTTAGGACAAGGGCTTTTTTATTTTGATTGGGATAGGAAGCTATGGAGGATTTTGGAGAAGAGATATGGTGTGACTATTTTAATAGGATTACTGTGGCTGTTGTTTTGAGAATAGACTGAAATGAGATAGGAACAGAATTAGGAAGACAAATTAGGTGATTATTGTAATAATCCAGGCAAGAGATAATGGTTGTTTAGATCAGAGTTGTAGATTTTAAGGTGATAAAAAGTGTTCAGATTCTGGATATATTTTTTGGGTAGAGACAACATGATTTTTTTGGGATTGGATATTGATATGAAGGAAGAGGAATGTCAAGGGTAATACCAAGGATTTGGGCCTGAATAACAAATTAATTGGAGGTACAAAGTTTTTATTTACAGAAATGGGAAAGATTATAGAAAGAGCAGCTTGGAGTTAGAGGGTGAATTAGAATCAGAGGTTCAGTGTGGGACTGAGATGTTAAGTTTGAGAAGCCTTAGAGTTCAGAGAAGTCTAGATTGAGGTCAGTATATATATAGTGTTTAAAGCCATGAGCCTGAATGAGATCAGCAAGAATGATTGTAAATAAAAGCTCCTAACAGTAACCTTTGAGGAGCACCAAAATTTAAAGGTCAAGGAAAGATGAAGAACTAGTCCAAAAAAAGACTAAGACAGAGTAATAAATATGGAAAGAGGATAGCCTGATATATCAAGGGTAAAGTGAAGGAAGTATTTCAACAAGGGTGAAGAGTTTAACTGACAAAGCAAATAATGACTACTGGACTTAGCAACATGGAAGTCATTTGTAGCTTTGACCAGACTTACTTCTTTGGAACAAGGTGGATGAAAATGTTTGAAATGGGTTCATTAGAATGGGAGGAAAAAAATAAGGAGAAGTTTGGCTGTAATTATCAGAGAAAGTCTATAGTGGACAGAGGATACAGAATTGAGGCAGTCATGGCTTCTTTTAAAAAAAAAAAAAAAGGTGGAAGCTGTTATGTCTGTATGCTGATAGAAATGAAGAAAAAGTTGTTAGGGAATTAAAGAATGGAAATATTAATACGCATACATGCTTGCTTTCATGAAAATTGTAAATGAATACAAATAACCTATTTTCAACTTTCAGGTGTCAGATACACCATGTTGAAGATCCTGCATCAGTATATGATGAAGCTATGGAACTGATCGTCAAACTTGCAAATCATGGACTAATTCATGGAGATTTTAATGAATTTAATCTCATTTTGGATAAAGATGACCACATCACCATGATTGACTTTCCACAGATGGTTTCAACTTCTCATCCCAATGCTGAATGGTATATGCCAAAACTGATTCTGGATATGGGTGTGTTTATGTGTGATGTAATAATTTTTTTCTTAATTTTTCAATGTTGTAATACTCTCATTTGGGTCAGTAACTGGTTTGAAACAGCTGATATTAATGGTCTAAAAAATTGTTGCTTTCTTTAAGATTCATTTATTTGAGAGAGCATGCATGTGTGGAGGGAGGGGCAGTGGGAAAGGGAGACAATCCTAGAGCAGATTCCCTGCTGAGCACAGAACCTGACATGGGGCTCAGTCCCAGGACCCTGAGATCATGACCTGAGCTAAAATCAAGAGTCAGACACTTAACTGACTGAGCCATCCAGGTGCCCCTAAAATTTAGTTTTTTATTAAAGGATGTCAGACTAGGATAATCCCCCCTATAAGACAATCTTTCTTACTCAGTGTTTTAGAAGGGGAAAAAAATGTGCTTTGATCCTGTTTTTAAAAACCAGTGATCATTAAGTATATACTGTAAATGGGAAATCTGAAGAAACTGCCCGCTTTATAACCCATCAAAAGAATTTGAATTACTTGTGTAATCTGACAGACTTTTGAAAGTCAACCTTTCTTAGTCCAAGGACCCTTTATTCATACTTTTAGGTAAAAGCCCAGTTTTTAAAACAGGCCTGCTCAGAAAAAGTAGGGACATAGAGAAGGAAACCGTAGAACCCCGTCTTCTCTGCCTTTCCCCTTTTCTCTCTGCTCCATGGTTACCTCCAAGAATGTTTCACTAAGCATAATTTGATAATTATGATGGTCTTAATAAAAATTGTGATTTTGGAGTGGACTCGGTTGCCAGAACAAGAATATCTCTTCTCTTTTTTAGTTTTTATTTTATTATTATGAAAGAATTCGTGTAAAACCTCATCCCTGACACAGGACAGAATCACTTTATATACTGTGATAATCTCATTCCTCACATTACTTAACATGTAAGCTAGCCAAGCTGCAAAATATGACAGAATATTTTCCCTTGTATTTTATGATGAAACTGATGGTAATCAAGTTAAAGTTGAATATTTTTTCTCCTCCTGTTCCAAGTTACAGTATGAAGAACTTCTCTTTATTCCTGAAGATAACAACTGCTATCATTTAGATAATAGAGATAATGAATTCTTGGAACGTGGGAGTTCAAACCAGTTTGTGTTCAGTCAAGATTTTCTTCCTCCTGATCTTCATTAGAAAATGTCTATACTTATTCTAGAAAAAGAAATGTCCATTAACTATAAACTTAAAGAGTATTCCCAACCAAACAATTACTAATAGATTGTTAGGTGCTTGGGTGGTTAAAATATTTTTGGATGATGACTAATCACCATTTTTATTATATGGGGTAACATAGTCACAATGAAGGAACATCCAGGAACCACCAGAATTAGAGAAGGAAACGATGACAAATCATGGCATTTGAAATGTAGGCTGCATTATTCTATATTATTCTATAGGGAAACAAACTGGGGTATAGAAGTTGTGCTAAGCACCAGAAATTAAGATATAAATTAATAAATAATTAAAATATAAATACCTATCTCTGCTTTTGAAGATTTTGAGATTTTATCTAGTTAGATGAGACATAGACATATATAAAAAGATAATTTTAAAATAATTTATTAAGGTTTTTCCCCCTGGTGTCCTAAAAGGAAAGAAGAGTGTCATTATCTTTCTGTTTCCAGACTTCATATTTTTCTAAAATATTAATTAATTAATATTCAAGCAGGTAGTCAATTCCACAGTACCCTGGTTCTTTATTCTCCCTTATCTAGGAACCTAGAGAATTTAATCTGTTCTCACTACTTTATGGTGGACTAAAAAGCAACATGATATTCACAGGTCCTTCTACACTTGGATGAGATTAACATGTCTTCAGATCTTTTTTTTTTTTTTTTAAGATTTATTTATTTATTTATTTGACAGGCAGAGATCATAAGCAGGCAGAGAAGCAGGCAGAGAGAGAGAGGAGGAAGCAGGCTCCCCGCGGAGCAGAGAGCCCGATGCGGGGCTCTATCCCAGGACCCTGAGACCCAGGCCCTGAGCGGAAGGCAGAGGGTTTAACCCACTGAGCCACCCAGGTGCCCCCAGATCATTATTTTTAAGCCACAGTATTATTTATCTCTCTTGGCTGTTGTTGCAAATTAGCTAACAGATAATAAAGGTATATAAACATAACATAATTAATAGTCCCCAAACTTTTTCTTAGGTGTCACTAACCTATTTTATCTTTAGCTTTTGCAGTTGACTAGGTTCTCTTGGTATAGCTGATGAGAAGTATAACCAGACAGACTGGAAATTAAAGAGGAAAAGTGGAAACCCACCCCCACACCACAGATCCAGAATCTTCTTTTCTGAAATTCATATACATCTTATCTTCTCTTAGTATGTCTGTTACAGTATGGGAAAACCTTGAGTTTTCTAACTATAGGGACTTAATGCCTTTGACAGCTTTTATTTCCTCTTCATTTCTCTGCTTTTAGTTTTAGTTTTTCAAACACACTGGCAACTGAGTTGTTTCTTTTATTTTTTTCTCATGAGTAACTCCTTTTTCATACAATGATTAAGAGTGTCATTATTAAGGATAGTGTCATTGACTAATAAGGAAAAACATGAGCAACACAGGCTATATAAAAAATGATTCTTGCTTTTACAGGTATTTTGACAGAGATGTTAAATGCATTAGAGATTTCTTCATGAAACGTTTCAGCTATGAAAGTGAGCTTTATCCAACTTTTAGTGATATCAGGTTTGTACTCTGCTTTGTTTAAAATGATAAAACTTTTAAAACCTGATTTATTTAGTTCTAAGAGTTTTAACAGTTAGTTTCATTTTAAAAATTTCCAAATAGTGACCTCCAGCACATTATAATTGTGGAATATCATCATTGTTGAGTATCATTGCTATCTAATGTATAAATGAAACTTAAAAACTAGAAAATTCCTACCTTTGGTCTACTAAGGCAATGTTACTGGATTTAGGGGAGGAACATACCTAGTTTCTTACAAATTCTCAAACTTTTACTGCAAAGTGCAGCTTAATAGTGAATAACCCATTTTTAAGGAAGCAAGTCAAGTGTTCATTGGGGTTTATGTTTTCCTTTGTTCAGAAGAGAAGCTATATTTAATTGATTTATGGAACATAATTATATATAAATTCTCAAAGCAAAATTTCCCCATTTATTTTATATACTTAATTAATATACTGTTTTCTGATTTGGTATGATTGACATAACTTTAAAGAAGAAATCTTTAGCCCCTTTTGAAAGTGAATTTATTAAATAAATATCAACTGAAGTTAATACTTTCTACTAGTATTTGTTGCTTTCCATAGTCACTTTATTCTTACATGACAATAAGCCTGTATCTTTTACATTTGAATACTTAACTAAGTATTAGATTTTAGGCAAAGAATAATCTTTAAAACATACAAACTACTAAACTCATTTGAGGATTATAATTTGTCAGAATAATAAATACCCATGTGAGGTATATTTTTTTTCCTGTTACTTAAGCAGTCATTCTTTTTTCCTAGGAGGGAAGACTCTCTTGATGTAGAGGTTTCTGCCAGTGGCTACACAAAGGAAATGCAAGCAGATGATGAACTGCTTCACCCAGTAGGTCCAGATGATAAAAATACTGAAACAGAAGACGAGTCTGAATTCTCACATTCTGATGAAGAGATGTTAGAAAAAGCAAAGGTTTATAGTTTAGAAAATCATAGTGATCGAAACTCTACAGATGAAACAGCTGACTGCTGTTGCATATCATCTGGAGATCTTGAGCAAATAAAAGAAGATGATTTGTCAGATGAGAGTGCTGATGCACACAATTTTGAAATACCTGAATTTAGTCAAGCTTTAGAAGAAATAGAAGAGCAGGTTGTTAACAACAGTTCTGTAACTGAGTGTTCTGAGGAGAAAAACAAAACTGAAAATGACACCAGGCAAAATGGTAAAGCAGGTCAAGGAGGAATATGCATGGGCTGTGAAGAGTATGAAGATGTATGCCCTCATCTGATTGCCTTGTCGTCATTAAACAAAGAAATCAGGCCTTTCAGGTATAGATGTCTGTGGAATGATTTTTTTTTTTTTTAACACTTTAATGTGGAGACCTGTACTTTCTTCAGGGCTGGTAGATGAGTGGGTGTGTTTGTTTATTTTTTTCCCAAATGATGTAGCAGAGTTATATTCTTCCCCATTACGTGTAAATAATGAAAGCAAATAACCTTTTGTTGTTAAAATTCACATTACCCTTTGCAACCTATTATGTCAGTTTTAAGCAGTTCTGCCTTAAAAATGCAAACCAATTATATTAAAAGAATTATTTACGAACAGTTGATGAATTGATCTTTTTTTTTTTTAAGATTTTATTTATTTGACAGAGAGAGCGAGATCACAAGTAGGCAGAGAGGCAGGCAGAGAGAGAGGGGAAAGCAGGCCCCCTGCCAAGCAGAGAGCCCAATACGGGACTTGATCCCAGGACCCCGAGGTCATGACCTGAGCCAAAGGCAGAGGCTTAACCCACTAAGCCACCCAGGCTCCCCAAATTGATCTTGATAAATAGAACAAGTTATAGATGGATGAATGTTCAGATATTTTTGTGATTTTACATCTAATATATGCTTGATTTATGTGTAGTCCAATAAATATGCAGTAAATGTGCCCTCTTCCTAAAATACCTACTTATAGTGAATTTTCTCTGGTACTTTGAACCCTGTATCCTTAATTGCTCATGTACAGTTAAGATTATATAATGTTACTATGTTATTTTTCTTGTAAGAGCTTTTTTCTTACAAATATTAATACTAGCAAAAGATATAAAAAATTTAATTTTTAGACTTGGAATAGTTTATCTAGAATCAAATAACTATATAGTTCAATGAAATGGGTTTTTTTTTAATTACTTTTATTAACATATAATGTATTATTTGCTCCAGAGCTACAGATCTGTGAATCATCAGGCTTACACACTTCACAGCACTCACCATATCACATACCCTCCCCAATGTCCATAACCCAACCACCCTCTCCACACCCCCCTCCCTCCAGCAACCCTCAGTTTTGTGAGATTAAGAGTCTCTTATGGTTTGTTTCCCTCCCAATCCCATCTTGTTTCATTTTATCCTTCCCTACTCCCCAAATCCCCAACTCTGCCTTTCAAATTCCTCATATCAGGGAGATCTTATGATAATTGTCTTTCTCTGATTGACTTATTTCACTCAGCATAATACCCTCTAGTTCTATCCATGTCGTTGCAGATGGCAAGATTTCATTTCTTTTGATGGCTGCATAGTATTCCATTGTGTATAGATATACCACATCTTCTTTATCCTGAAATGGAGTTTTATTCAAAATAGTAATATGACAAAATTAAATTAATAGTACACTTATTAGGCATTTCTCAGTACATGTTCAGGCTTACATCCTAAGGCTGTCTTAATCTTTAGTTTTATTGTGAAGCAAAACACAAAAATTTTGTGCCTTTTTTGTATAACCATATCCAGAATCTCAGGGCTATTACCACTTAAATAGTAAGCTTGTAAAATTAAATTAAAATCAAGGGTGGCAGTGGCTGAGGAGTTTGAGTAAGTAATAGAAGAAAATCTACATAGGTTAAATAGTTTTAGTATGGAGTAATTTGTTCTCTTTGAACACATGTTGGGCAAAATGTTTATTATTCAGAATGGAAACAAGATAACATTTTGATGAAAAATACTGTTAGGGGTTAATGTTATCTGAGTTTCTTATACCTTGTATACATAAAAACTTTGAGCATGTGTAAAAAAAGTTATTTTCCATCATTTTTTCTGCCTTAACAGAGCAGACTACGAGAGTACTCTCTGTGCCCTCAGTTGTTGTCTGGGAGGTGACAGGAAAGTGTTACAAGGATTTAAGTTGTAAGAGGCAGATATGCATAAAGTTCAGTGAAAGAAAAGGAGATGATTAGTGGGAAAGATATGAATTATGGGGACGTGATAACAAATTCGGTGGCTGAAACATTCTACCATTTTGCAATTTTGATAGTGACTATTTGAATGCTAAAAAATGAAGTGTTAATAAATTGGGCTGACTTGTGGATAGTTTTACCTACACAGAAATTTTAAATATAATGATCTTTCTGGCGTGTGTTTTTTAAGTTTTACTATAATGTAGGAATAATATAAGTTAATTGCCATAATTAAATAAAAAATTAACTGGATAATTTGTGACTATCTTTTTATTTTAGAGATGAAGAAAATACAGAAGATATTAAACAGTGCAGAACAAGAACTCTGAGTGTTACTTCTGCAGGCAGTGTTTTAAGCTGTTCAACAATTCCTCCGGTAACTATTCAGCATTTTCCAAATGTTGATTAGGTCATAACCTAACCTAATGGACAGATTGTAGACACTCATATATATGGTCCAGTCTTTGCAGTTTAATAATGAGGAAATTGAGGCCCAGTTGGTTACATGGCTTTGCTCAGGGTTACCCAGTAACAGCAGTGCAGCTGAAGTGCAAAGATGCACCAGTTTCACTAGCTAGTTCTTTAATTTTGAAGGAGAAAAATAGGTGATTTTAAAATGTTGGGCATCTTAACATTTTGTTACACATTTAGCAGCTGTGTTCAAAACAATTTCTTAAGGGGCATTTTCTGTGCAGGAGAGTGAACACAAATAGTCCAGCTTCTGAGGAGCTTTACTGCCTGCCATCCTTCTCTGCAGGGTACCCTGTAGGAAGTTTATTTCCTTAGTCAATTTTTTTTTTTTAAGATTTTATTTATTTATTTGACAGACAGAGATCACAAGTAGGCAGAGAGGCAGGCAGAAAGAGAGGGGGAAGCAGGCTCCCTGGTGAGCAGAGAGCCTGATGCGGGGCTCGATCCCAGGACCCTGGGATCAGGACCTGAGCCGAAGGCAGAGGCTTTAACCCACTGAGCCACCCAGGCACCCCTCCTTAGTCAATTTTTAGGGAAAGAAATAAAATTACATCGTTGGTGTATTTTCCTAATGCTTAAAGGCATGAAGTTAAATACCATTGAAACCAGTTTTTAGTGATAACTTAAAATGAACAAAAGGAAATCAGTTTAGAAGTTAGAAAAGGGGAAATAAAATTATGTGGAATGTGAATTCAAAATAAAAGAACTTTGTTTTTACAGAACTTCTGATTTCCAAGTTCATATATTTTGCCAGGAAGTTAAAATGTATGTCCTATGGATATAATATGAGATATTTACAAAATTAAATCAGAATTATCAAAGACAAGCCTAGGGGCACCTGGGTGGCTCAGTGGGTTAAAGCCTCTGTCTTCAGCTCAGGTCATGATCCCGGGGTCCTGGGATCGAGCTCCGCATCGGGCTCTCTGCTTAGCAGGGAGCCTGCTTCCTCCTCTCTCTCTGCCTGCCTCTCTGCCTACTTGTGATCTCTGTCTGTCAAATAAATAAATAAAATCTTTTTTAAAAAAAGACAAGCTAAAAATAACTTTCTGTATTTTATAATATAGCACACTTTTAATGGTTATAAGAACTTTACTTGATAGAAACATTTAGAGCTTGTCAGCCTAAAATAAAAGTGTGTAATTCTGTAAATGTATTGATTTTTATATATATAAAATATACATTTTATATATATATAAATATATTTTATATATACATATATATACACACACACACATATGCATATAAATGTATTTACTGTTTATTGTTGGCCTTATAATTTACCTGATATTCTGGATGTAAAATTTAAATCTGGAATTTTTGAAACATCTATTAATTATATTAAAAAACAAAAGTCTTCCTTTAAGTATTAGCAACCTGTATTTATTAAGAATTCTCACACTTTTTTAGGGGTGCCTGAGTGGCACCATCAGTTGAGTGTCTGACCTTTGGTTTCAGCTCAGGTGTTGATCTGAGTCCTGAGATCAAGTCCCAGGCCCCAGTCAGGCTCTTACTCAGTCTTATGTTTAAGGCTCTCCCACTCTCTCAGCCCCTCCTCTCTCTCTTTCAAGTAAATAAATAAATCTTTTAAAAAAGAAAAGAATTTCTCATACTCTTTGATTGTCTGTTCACCCTTGGCTTTGATATTTTCTATACTTAATGAGTTTTATTTACCCTTTTTTCTTTGATTTCTCAGATTGAAAACAAATGCTTTTATGTAATTACAGTGGTGTAAAACCAGCAATTGCATATAAAGTTTAGATTACTAATTAATGCTACTTTCTTAAATTCTAAGTTATGCTGTCTTCTGTTTACAAAAATGATGACACTAACATTATCTTTAGGTTGTTTTGACTTTATCCCATTTCCCTTATAGCTAACAGGAACTTAAAGGTTAAAATGGGGTCAAACCAGAATGAATTACATTATAAAATACAAATTTGCCTTCTAAAGAGAAAAAAGATCTCTTAAGCCTAGTTTGATCACAAAGTTTCCCTGTAGTCATTGGAAACAAATTTATCATCTTAATTCTTCTTTCTTTTGGAAGTTTGGTCACACTGTTTTCCTTGAGGTCACATTTTATTTTGTTAAAAGGTCAGGAGAAAACAATTTTTGTTACCTCTCTCTCTCTTTTTTTTTAAGATTTTATTTATTTACTTGACAAGGAGAGAGACAGCAAGAGTGGGAACAGAAGCAGGGGGTGTGGGAGAGGGAGAAGCAGGCCTCCTGCTGAGCAGGGAGCTGGATGCGGGACTTGATGCCAGGCTCGATCCCAGACCCTGGGATCCTGACCTGAGCTAAAGGCAGACACTTAACGACTGAGCCACCCAGCCTCCGTAACCCCTTTTGTTACCTCTCTTAATTTGATGATTATTGTTTCACTATCTGGTAAAAGATTTTCTCTGTGCTCCTTGAAACTGTAATTGTAAGATCCGTTTTCTTCATATAAATACTTTTATAGTTCTCTGTTTATTGGCAGTTGCCACCTGTCAACCCTGTTCTTCCTAATATGTAACAAATTCTAATTAAACATTAAGGTATATAGCTTTTTAATAAATATATATGGCCAACAATAACAAAACAAACAATGGAATCAACAAAATGCATGATTTTTGTTAATTTTTTAATGTACTCTAATAATACACAAGTATTTTATTTTGTGTTTCTTCATTTTAAAAAATATGTAGTAAGCGAGATTTTTCTCTCCCTTTTTTAACATGAAAAATTAACCTTGTAGGATTCATAAATTATTCTGGATTATGAGTAGGTGCATGCATAGTAATCTGTTATCTCCTTATTTTCTTCAGCTTCTTGGTATGATTATCCTGTGGTCTCATCAAAGTGAAAAACCAGGGGAAAATTCAAGCAGAACATTTAGAAAAGAAATTGATTTTTCTTTCTTGGCAATATTCTAGAGACCTCTGTGAACTCTTGTAGTTTAAATGTGGTTCATGTTCTACTATTGTCTTCCTGGGACTCTTAGTTTCCTATTTATTGGTTGCCTTCTTTCCTGTTCCATCTCTCTCTCTTACATACTGTACTTCTTTATTTGGCAGTACAGATTCCAGTAATTACATGAGTGAATGGGAGGGTCAGTACTTTTTATTACTAAAAATGTCTTACCCTGTTCTCACACCTGATTGGGAGCTTAAATGTTTGAATTGTGGTTTGGGAATAATTTTCCTTCAGAATTCTGAAGGTATTGCTGTTTTGTCCTTGTTGTAGTTAAGAAGATGCTTTTCTAATTCAGGATTCTGGTCTCCTGTTGGGGTGAGGAGGTTATGATAGTTTGCTAGTCTTCCTAGGGTATGGAAGAGTCCTTGGGGGCCAGTCACTCTTACTCTAAACTTTCAGCCAATCCTACAGCTTTCAGTTCTGAAACTTCGGAATACCAGTTCCTCCTAAGTCTCCTGCCTTACTGGTTTGGGTGACTACATCTCAAGGGGTTTTCTGCAGGGACTTGAATTCTGATTCTTCCATCTGTTTCTATCCTTTATTCTCTTGCCTTTTTTCCCATTGAGAATCATTAAGACCAAAACTAAGAAGGATAACTTGTTAAAGCCTGTTGATTGAGTGTAGTGTCCTTAACTGTGTTAAATAATGCAAAGTCTCCATTTAACCTGGTCCAAAGTTTTATAGTACACATATACAACCCAAGGAACAGTCTATTAGGCAGACTAATTATTCTAGCCCCTTTTTACCTGTTATGCTTCAATTTTTTAACTTGACAGATATAATAAATGTTTTTTTGTGCCTAGCATAGGGTGAGGCATATTAAAAAGAGACTCTTGCTTCAACCTTTGCAGTATCTCTTTTTTAAGAAATAAGTTGGATGATGCAAGGTTATATACAATTAAATAACAGGCAGTAGTGCTTCAGATGAAGAAAAGGTTATTGGAAACAGAATATTCATACTTTTTATTCATATTGTAAGTGACACTAGGAGCCTGAGTCTTAACAAGAAATCATTTGAATTTATGTTGAGAAATTATTCTACATTTCCCAGGAATTGTATAAAGACTTTTCCATGTAAATACTGCCATCAGGTCATCCCTACACCTGAAGTTAGAAAGACTCTTGGATACATTTTGACCAGTTGTGAATGCTTTCCAACATACTTTTCTACTGCAACGCCATTTCTACTTTTACCTTGAACACAGAGAAACAGTTTTTATCTTGGGTTTTTTGGTTTTCCAGTTTTGGTTTCAGTTTTCCTCGTGGACACTAGGTGGCAGTATGGAGACTTGTTAGTCAAAGAATTGTGTACTACTTTTTGCTATAATCTGTTTTTCTGTTAGTAATTTAATTTCTCCTATTTTGTAACCATTAGTTTGTGTTTATTTTATTGTTGGTTCATATAGGACTGTCAGTATTTGGAATTCAAGAAATTCATACTCTTAATAAATTTTAAAAAATATTAGCAATGTAAATCTTTGTTTTATTGAATATTTACTCCTTATCAGAGTGGTCAATTATCAGTAATACTAACTCATGAAATCTTTCCAGGAAATGGTGAAACAGAAGGTGAAACGTCAGTTGACGAAACAGCAAAAATCAGCTATCAGACGTCGATTGCAAAAAGGAGAAGCAAATATATTTACAAAACAACGAAGAGAAAACATGCAAAATATTAAGTCAAGCTTAGAAGCAGCCAACTTTTGGGGAGAGTAATATATTTAAGATCTTAAATATTTTTCAAAAAGTTATTAGGATCCCCTTTTAAGCCACCTGTCGTCATTTCTGGACCAAGACAGATATATAAATAGATAAATAAACTCTCTTTCTTCTATTAATTTGATTCATTTAGTACGTGTCTTCCAAAGAATAATTATAGTAATTCTGCTAAAGCAATCTAATTCTTCCAAGTATTTTAGGTGACTGGTAAATCTGCCAAAATTGTTTTTCAAAATAATCTTTAATAGGAATATTTGGGTATTTTTAAAAAAACACTATTTTTGTTGTTTTCTGTTCTAACTACTTTGTGGGTTGTTTTGAGGACTACATAAGGTAACATACAGAAAGCACTTAGAACAATGCCTAGCACTTTATAAACATTCCTTAAAGTGTAGCTATTAGAATGAAATTGTAACGATGTTTATCTTACTGCTGTTCTAATGATTTGGTTGCATTCCATTTAACCACTAGAAGAATTTACTGTAATCTATTTTTTTTAGTTTCCAGTATTAAGGATCAGCCACATAATGCATAATTTTATTTTCTGCTTTTTAAATTGGTAATGCGGTCATGAGAACAAAAAGTTGCCATGGTCTCACCACAGTTTCCACATTTGCCAGTTTTTATTCAGGCCTAAGCAGAAGAGTTAGGTGTGTGAGGACTTAGATAGGATGAGGAATGAAAACTTAGCTGGGTGGGTCCTAAACATTAAATATTTGACAGTAGCAAATACTTAGTACAGGAAAGAAAGAAAATACGTAAGACATGGTTCCTCCCTCAAAGACTTTATGATCCACTGAGATGTGAAGATGGGTGCTAAAGTGTGTGTACCTGATGATGAATTCAAGTCTCCTCAACATTGCCCAGTGGGCCAAAAGGGACATCACCTATGGTGAAAAATGGCCACTAGATGGCAGTGTCACTCCACAGTCACCTGGCCGACTATCCTAAAATTACTTGGATCTGTGATAAAAATAACGGATTTATTTCCAAGAATGATAAAGACAGCAGATTCCCTTTCACCTTTGTAAAATTCATTCTACTATTTGCAAGACCTGTCATCTAATAAATTACCTTTAATAATGGAGATGCAAGAAAATGTCTAATTCAATTCCTCTAAAAATTAACTTACACTAATTTGGGAAGTGTTTACCTAGCTTTGAATTTTAGGTGTGCCTTTAAAGCATTTACCAAATAAATCTATTTTAAAGCATTTTAATAGCATAAAATGGTGTTGAAGACAGCTTAATAGAACCATAGAATATTTATCTTGTAATACATACTATAGTTAGAATGTCAAAGGTAAACTGGGAATAAAACTATATGACTTCACCCTCAGTTTTACTGAGTTGATGGAGTCTACTTTTGGGTACCTACTACATAAAAAACATGCTGCTACTTAAGGAACATCGAACACAAGTAAACATAGCTCTTAATAGCCTGAGATTTCCTGCGGTTTTCAGAACAAATTAGTCAAATGCACAAATCTAAACAAATGACCCAGTGTGTAATCACGGCAATTTCTAAAAGATGTTTTTGAGTAGCCATCAATTAGAAGTCAGTTTGCCTTATCAGCATGTAACCCTCATGTTTTAAAACACCCATACTGAATAATGAGCAAAAATAAAATAGAAGTGCACTACTAATACAGTCGAGACATGTACTGTGATTGCTATTAAAACACTTTTGAGTCTGGGAGTTCCAAATTTAAATACTGGTTCTACCATTTCCCAAACTTAAAGTGCTTTCTGTAGCCTGTCTAACCTCACTTTTTTGATTTATGAAATAAGGACATTTAGTGCCTGTCTTAGAGTTATTGTAAAAATTAAATAACACCTGTAAGGAGCATAGCACAGTGCCTGATAATGTGCTGTATGTTAGGAAGTACTGCTCAAATGATTTCAGGTTACCAAAAGAAGGATTCCTGAGGAATCTTCCCTATTTCCAAGGTCATTGAATTTTGACTATGAACCTTTCAGTGTTGTTTTATCTAGATGCACAAATGCATTGCTTGTAGGCTTTCATCCTCTACTTGTTACTCTTATTAAACAAGTTTTTCCTACATGATAATGCAGTTTATACTTGTTTTAAATAACTGTGATATTGTTAGCCATTGGTCTGTTCTTTGGTGCATAGCTGGCTGGCTGTCTTTAAAAAGCTTTCTCCAGAACCCTGTAGATCTTTACAGGTACTAAGCAGAAGATAATCCCTCTTTTAGTCATGTACACAATAAATTTTAAGAAAAAAACAAAAAGTTGCCTAATTAAAGAACTTTCCACGTAAACCTGCTGCCTTAGAAGTTTATCAGACACTTCCACAATGTGGAGGGATGAGTTCATCAGGTTCTCAGGGAAAGCACTACCCTGAGGTATAGATATTTTCAAGTCACATGCAATATTCTGGGTGGTTAAGGTTCACCATCTCCACTGTTCTTCATCTCTCTTCAGAACATCTCCATAGAGAGCATCAGACCATATCTTAGTTTGACCTTGATTTGCTATATGAAGGTCTCAACCATCCTATGCAGCTGTAGAAGGCTGGGAATGAGGTAAAGTTCATAATGTGACTTACACAGTTGTTTTATAACTGGGAGTGTGGAAATAACTCCAAAGTCTACAACACTTGGAGTGAGTGACTAATACTGTTATATTTTAAATACAATTTTTCTTTTACCTTAATATTATAAATGACAAAATTAGCATTCTATATACCATTTACAATCAGATTATTGTAGCTTAACTCATAAATAGGAGTATGCCTCATAACACAAAAATATATTACTTGGAATATTTGTCGTGATATTATATGCTTCCATTAAAAAAAGTAACCACTTGAAAGAGTCAAAAAAAAAATGCTTACTATAACTGCTGTGGATAGAGGTTTGGCTTACATGAGGAAAAAAAATACAATGTTCAGATAAGTTTTGCAAATGCGTGATGTTGTCTAAAGATATTAGGGGAGTATACAGATTTTTAAAATAAAATTTTTGTTGACTGAAGGCCTCCGCTGTGTTTGGGGAGACAAAAATAAACAGGCAACAATTACATGACGGTACAAAGTAGACTGTACTAAAGAGTCTGGTATCATTGATCTCATGCTGAGGAACTTCAAAGACAGTGGATAAGTGAAAGGCTAGAGTGATTTGGAGAGTTGTGGGGAAGATGGATTTGTTTGAATAAGTAGACTGAAAAATACCTTACAAATAGGAAGTCATGCAAAAGACGAATATAATATGCTATAGTTGGGAAGGGGATATTAGGCAGCAAAGGACCAAATTAAAGATGATTTTGAAAATTTTTATGGAATTAACTCGATGTATTGCAAAAGGAGCAATTGTAGATTTTGAGCCCTCTAGTGATTTGATTTTAAAGGTGTTGGGAGGGTGCTTCGCTGGCTCAGTTGGTAGATCATGCAAGTTTTATTTTTTTACAGATTCATTTATTTGAGAGAGAGAGAGAAAGCATGCACACACATGCACACGTGAGGGCAGGCAGGGTGGGGGTGGGGGAACAGTTGGGGAGAGAGAAGCAGCCTCCCCACTGAGCAGGGAGCCTTGCAAGGCACAGGATCTATCCCAGGACCCTGGCATCAAGATCCTAAGCTGAAGGCAGGCATTTAACTGAGGTATCCCAATCATGTGACTCTTGATCTTAGGGTCATAAATTCAAGCCCCATGTTGGGGTAGATGTTATTTTAAAAATTAAAAATTTTTACAAATTTAAAAAATAGTAAAGGGGAAGGGAGAACTAAGGGAACTTTGTCAATGTTAGACAATTTTTTGGAAGAAATCTAACAGAAGCTAAAATATTGCACAGTCAGCTTAAGTATTAAGGTTAAGAAAATCTGGGATAGAATCCTATTATACTAGAGGTATAGAGATTCTTGATTACCTTATTTTTATTTTAGAGGTGAGAAAGCATTTTTATATGTAAAATTACTTGCCCTAAGTCACTTGAAGTAAATAGGGTTGGGAATGAGTGGGAGGAAAAGATGGAATTGATACATAACCAGAAAAGCAAAAGGTAGAAGAAGCAGAGTACTCAAGTGGTTTAGAACTGCAAAATCACCAAGGTCCACAAGCTTTGACACGTCTTCCTGGTATGGAGGTATGAGAGGAGACAGTCCCATACAACCAGGACAAGGTTTTGAGTCCTATCCCCCACAAAATTTCCTCCCTTTTTAGAAAATGATTTTTATTTGTTTTTTTCCATGATAAACCTTTCATTTTTCTCATAGGTCCAAGAAAACCCATCTCAATAGACTGAAGCCCTGAGTGGAACACTTCTGGTTTTTCATGGCAGGGTGGGAGGGGAGTAGGGTGGTAGGGTGGGAAATAGTACTTTTTTCTTTGATCTCAAGGCTACTGAGGTACCTGGAGAAGATGAGAAGAATATATTATTCTCTAACTTGGTCTTGCTGTAGTTTTCATTTTGTGGAAAAATGGGGCCCTTTCTATACAGTCTTCTATTTCCTTTAAACAAATTTTTGAAAATAAATATTTCTTTTGTGTCAACAGGATGCATGCTAAGTGCAGTACTCTGCTAGTTAACTGTATAGGAAGTGAAATGGAAATTATAGTTTACAGTGTGAAATGGATGGGCACAAGGCTTTTATCTTAATGTAAGCTATCCATAAATATAGCCTGAATTGAATTATGAGTATACTAATGATGCAATCTTTACAGGAACCTTCATCTAAAATATATGGAGCTATGAAATTACTGGCTTGCTTGAACCTAACATATCCATCAACGAATCTCAGGTTTAAGTCGTTTATTTACAACTGGTAAACATTCTTTCCAGGTTTGTTTTAATCTAATATTATTAATTTTTTTCATAGTCTAGGTTTTCATTTTACTTTGCTTATTACTGTTGCAAAGACTTAAACATTCCAAAGAACTCATACCCCCAGAAATATGACTATCAAAAGAAAGGAAAATAAAAGGTAGCTTTAGTTAGTCTATGTAAACATGTATCTCATTCCTCAGCATGCCCTTCCTTTATACAACAAAGACTCAGCTGAAGTTCAGACACCTCTTTTAGAATCAATCTGATCACATAAAGTCACAACTTGTATAAAGTTGGTTTTTGTTTTTGTTTTTTGTTTTTTGTTTTTTTAGCACCCAGCAAAATAAACTTCTGTAGCAGACAGAAGTCTGTCCCAGACAGAAGGTGAGGGCAGGGGGCATGGGAGATGGTTCCTGTGAGGAAATGTAAGGAGAGGGAGAAGAACCAATAACTAGATAACCCAATATGAGAGAAAATATTATTATAAAGTCAACTAGAAAAATTCACTCCATAAACAAAACATTAAGCTATTCTTTCCAAAATATATATTACGCTGGATGTCGGCCAGCCACAGTTAAGGTAATGAGTTCAGTTTTCACAGAACATGTATCTAATGACCCAAGGGCTTGACATCATTGTCTCCAATCTTGTAAATGAATATTCAAATTCTCTCACCTCTAAGTATCTCTTGAGTTTATCCTGAAAATTTAACCTGTCAACTAGTAAAACCTCCTCTGGTGAGATCTTTGGCCTCTAAAGTATTTCTTAAAGAATCAATTCTGACTTTTCTTCCAAGGCCAAATACCAAGCCAGGGCTGCATAATTGCTTACTTAAAACAGTCAAGAAAGGGAGCCTGGATGGCTCAGTTCAAGCCTTCAGCTCAGGTCATGATCTCAGGGTCCTGAGATCAAGCCAAATTGGGCTCCCTGGTCTGCTGGGAGTCTCCTCCCTCTCCCTCTGCTGCTCCCCTTGCTTGTGCTCTTTCTCTCTCTCTCTGTAAAATAGAATCTTAAAGAATAAAAAAAAAAAATGTCAAGAAGGCATGGGAAGTTTCAAAAAAACAGATATACTTTCATTGTGCTTTCTGGTTAAGAGTGTTGATTCTGAATGCCCAGACAACCTTAAAGAGCAGTTCACTATCAGTTTTACCGGGGGGGGGGGGGGGGATATTATTTTAAGAAAGCATTTTTTGTAATATTGTATGAAAATGAGGAGATGTACGTTTTTCTAACCTGTAAATGGGATATTAATTCTCTATCTGTCATGTAGTTAATTAAACAGATTAATACTTATTGATGATTTCCTAAATGTAGTGAAATATCAAGGTAAAAATGTCTGAGATAAAGTTATTTTATGTTACCTGTGTTTTTTGAATTTTGTCTGAGGTTGCTTTTCTAACTGACCTCATAAATACCTTGAATCAAACATCTCATTGGTCCTTTCCCAACTGAGAGTTTAAAAAGTTGATGCTAACCAGCCATTCATTCTTCCTACTAGTCTCTTCGGCTTTGTTTAGCTGACACTAAACCATTAGTTAGCGCCTCTGCAAAGTCAGTTTCTTCCTGGTGTTGCCCTTCTTCACCCTCCAACATACCCCTAGAAACAATCTTGCTCACAGCCCTGACCCTCTTTTGCCAATCCAGCTCTTAGACCCTTCCAGCTCCCTTCACCCAACTCCCATTGGAATCTGGAAGGAGCTGCTATCAGTCATTTCCCATTGTTTTTGTAGAGGATATACTCTCTCTATTTAACTTTAATTCTTTTTCATTTTATTTGCTTTATCTTAAATTGTAAACTTTTAGAATCAAAACATTAGCAAGTAAGTGAAGAAATTATTTCAGTTAAGATAGTCTTCCTAAGTTTCAATCCATGTTTTCTCCGTCCCTCAGTCACTTGATTTCCTACAGATGAGTAGCTATGATTTGGCTCAGGCTCAGTTACTTCAGGCCTCTTCTTTGTGGAGTCTGCATGCCTGCCCACCTGGAATTTCACCTTCTCACTACAGCCTCACCTGCGGGCCCAGTCACCTGGTTTACTGATTCCAGCCTCCTCCTCCAGGACAGAGCAGATCATGAAATGGGGAGGCAAGGAGAAGAATAGAGGTTCTTTCCTATTTTTAACTAAAGATGATACTTTGATACATTTATTATGTGTTTTAACATGATGGATGTTATTTCAATTGGTGACCCCCCACTTCCTTACCCTTTTTGTGCCTATAATGAGCCACTTAACAACAAAAATATTACTGGAATGATAGGAATGAATTTTCTTTTCCTGTTTGCATAGACTGTTGCATTGTGCATGAAATTGTGCAAAATATACCACCTTGATTTCTTACATTCTCAGAGTTCTGTACTCCCTGGGAGCTTAGTAAGTATGCTGTTGCCCTGAGTCTTCTCTTTTACCATAGGGTAAAAGTTTTGAATACTAAATATGTCAGTTGGATGCCATTTCTCACTCTTCTGAGTAGTACAAAATTTGTAAAGACATCATTTTGGTTTGCACCGTAGTCATCTACCCTTGTTTTAATACTTGAGGTTTTTTTATGGCCTATGACTACAGATAGTTGAGGTTGACAGTGAACTCTAGCATGTGAACCATAGAGTCTGTATAGACATATTGCATAGGGGTTTCTTAAGCTTTTCCAACTCCATTAGGTACTTTTTACATCAAAGACAGAGAACCGGGAGAAGCCACTGAGTTGGTTTTTTATGTCTTACCTCAGAACTCTAGGGTGAGAAGTCTTTATGGGTGGACAAGGGAAAATGTTGATCAGAGGATTTGGAAAACTTCTGCTGAAGCTTTGGACCTGAACTGAACAAGAAACTGTACTATCCAACTGGAATGTTGTACAGTCCCCTTTCTATAATTCTTTTTTCATTTCTTAAAATATAACTCAGTAAAGATCATGATATTTTTATAGAATTATCTTTGCAAAGCTGTTTTGTGGTTCTCTAAGCAGACTCTTACAGTTTGCCTTCTTTAGAAAAATCTTGGGGAAGTTGAAGATTAATTTTCTTAACAAACTCCTAGTTGGCATTAGTGATGAGTATCTTTGAATTGACCCTATTAATTTGTATCTCTCATTTGTTGAAGGGATATCAGGTTTACTGTGGAATTGTAAGTGATCTATTTGAAGACCAGTCCAGCTTTTAGGAAATAGGTGTCTTTTCAGAAGGCTAGAAAATGTGTGATAATATTTGTGGTCATTTGTAAGATAGCCACAGTATCATAGATGTTAAATCTGAACGAAAGCATCCAACTCAGCTCCCTAATTTTCTAGGGGGGCCAATGGTGAGGACACTGAGCCCAGAGATGAGTAACTTCTTCAAAGTCATAGAGGTAACAAAAATCAAATCCTAGATCTTACTAATATAAAATTCAGTGTTCTTTCCACCATACGACACAACCAAAATATTTTTATATACTGCTAGAATTAAATTTATGCCCATTAAAAAGTCCATTATTGATTGAAATCTGAGTATCAACCAATTTTTATATTATCAGTCTCATTCCTTTGAGAATTTCTGTTTCTCTAATAGGAACCTTAAATATCCTGGTTTCCAATTTAGCATGACACTGAAAGTACTTACGTTCATTTATATGTTGTGTCCAATCACTGTATAATAATGAGCATTTTGAATACAAACCATCTAGTTTCTCTCTTAAATTTATAAACTCATGAATGGCAAGGATACTGATGATTTCTTATTTGGCTCAGCCCACATAAGGTACACTTTGTGTCTTAACATGAAGTGCTACTTCTTTCAAGTTCTTTCTTTAATAGTATCCTTGCACAATGGGGCAGCCCCATGTCTCTGTTGTGCGTAACATATACTCCTGGGGGCATTTACTAAGTAATAGTCATTATGATAAGAATTATTTTTACAGCCCCATTTCTTCTGTTTCCTTTTATCAAGCCCACCCTTCTACCAACTAGCTGAAGAAGCCTATCACATGCAAAACATTTTACTTTTATATTGTCTTTAAAGAACTGTTTTCAGTTAATCATATACCACATAATTATGGAATCTGAAAATTGGAAAGAACATTGGAGGGCACTCTCTTGTGCCTACTCTGGAAAAATATTTTAAGTAAAAGAGTGGTCCTTAACAAGTCTTCAGTAACTAACATAGGTCACAGCCATTAAAAGTCAGTTCTGGTATAAATCCTAATTACTGCAATGGAATCCCATGACTTATATTTATGTCTCCTATGGAAAAACTATTTAACCTTGTTGTGAGTGGTACAGGAATTAGAGAAATGTACTAAAATCTGTTAAGATATTTTAGTAACTATATTCTTTAGAAAAAGACATATTTTGCTTCTGAAAATTTTAATAGAAGGAGTTATCATGAACTAAAAGGAAGTGAGTGATATCAGATTTCACTGAACTCAATTCTAGGAATGATTGCCTTGAAGAATAAATAGGAAAACAAACATTCTCAGGCAAGCCAAAAGACAGCAAAGGTTTTACTTACTACTACCCTCAGAAGTTACTATAACTTGGGTGGGGACGAGGGGGGATTTTAAACTTGGTTCCCAAAGAGACGCTCCGAATTCAAATAGAAAGCATAATCTGGTCCCTGGCGATATCCATAATCTTTATAGCACTTCTTTACCAAAGAATTTAGATTGTACTAATTCTTAACTGGAAATCCTGAGCTGGAAATTCCTTTGTTACTAAAGTAATTTCCTTGAGAAATAACCTTCTTGATTTTATACTGGGGACAACACATTTGAAGGTGGGGGACCAAAAGAAATACCCAAGTCAGAAAGCCGTACACCATTCAGGCAGAATCTGGTTGGAGAGGAAAGCTGGTCCCATGATTATCGAGCTTCCCCTGCTAGCCTGTAGGTGGGTGTGTTTAACAGAAGGAAGCAATGGGAACCAGCCTGTCAGCCAGCCTTTAGAGCTAATTAGCTCAGCCTACAACAAAGATAAGTGAGCCTGGGAGGAGGGCCCCCTGAGGGGTCTTTAGATTCTGGGAAATGTCTGATTGGCAGATGTTAAAAGGGATTCTTTGGTAATCCTGTGCATCAATGAGCTGCACAAATTCAGTCCAGGACTGCAAGAATTCAGGCATGAGGACACTGTGCAGCAGGCTCACACAGGCAGACCCAAGATGGACAGAACCTTGGAATCCCTGAGACACATCATTGCCCAAGTCTTGCCTCACAGAGACCCCGCTCTAGTCTTCAAAGACTGTAAGTACTGAAGGGGAAAAAGTTTTCTGAAAATAGTCCTAAACGTCTAGTCACATCCTATTTAAGTATGATTTCTCCTAAATCTCTGTAGTCGTGTGCTGTGGTCTAAGTGATATTTAACTTGTTCCTGACTTCAGTCAGGAGAATGATTTCATTTCACCTACGTGTATTAGTTGCTGGGTTATTTTGTCAGTGATACATCTTAGTAACTGTTTGGAAGTCTTTCCTAGAATAAAGACTGTCCAGAGACTTAATGAACTCTTCCAGATGCTTTTATAAATAAAGAAAGGCTGATTGCTGCTGAGATTAAAGCTAAAAATAACTTAGATATGATAATAAATATTCTGTATTTGTTAACCTGTTTAATCCTCAAAACATATTAACTGTGTTAAATTAAATATTGTGTTTGAAAATTTTTTTTTGCAAACAAACAACAATAAATAAATCACCAGTGAGCTTTTAAATTTTGGTAACAAATAATAACACTAGTTAAAAGGCCAATAAAATTAGAGTCTTCCCACCTCTGCAACATCTCCCCCTCAAAAAAAAAAAAAAAATCTGAGCAGCTATGGCAAAATTATTTCAAAATCTTTTTTTTAATGATTATGAAAAATAATTCAATCAAGCTCTCCAATCCTAGCAATACTATTAAACCATTTGTCATGTAACTTAGTTTCTGGAACCAATTTGATTTCCTGCTGCTGCAAAACAGACTATCTTCGTGTTGTATCTTATCTACAGTGAGTTTCATATTACAAAGGGCTTCTGAAATAGAATTTTGCTATGAAACTGCCCAAAAGGTAAAATGCATATGGAATTTTCTTTTTCTTCAATAAGTTACAGCTTTCTTTGTGAATCTTGTTATGTTTGTCTCCATCAAAACATCAATGCTTTGGATTTTTGCTCTCTGATTGCTGAATAATGTTAGTTTCCAGATGTACTTTTAGTTTATATTTCTAATATGTGTGATGAAGACAAAAATGTTAGACCATTTTTTTCTATAAAATTTTCTTCTTAGAAATTAAATTGTTACCAATGTGCCCTTCAATACCATATTTAAGTGCTTTATTTCCTTCCTTTCTTCCTTCCTATCTTCCTTCCTTTTTTCTGTCTTTTTAAATACTGTCTTCAAGAATATGTCAATAGCTATGCTAGACAAATAAAAATCACTACTCCCCCAATCTAACCTGGAGTCTATTCAGGTTTAGTGTGTTTCTTTAAGTAAAAAGGGAAGGAAAGAACGTCTTTCTCCTACAATGGCACTGAATTCACTAGTGAAGGGTGAAAGGGCTCTTGACCTGCTCAAAGCTTTGGATAAGTTGTATAGAATCAGGGGTCTTATGCTGCGGGTTTGAAGAGTGGAAGCAGTAAAAAGAAACAGGAGCAACTTTTCACTGAGTTTCTTGTGAATTTAAGAAGTTTAGTCTGTAATTATATGGCCCACTTTTTAAGCTTAACTAAACCCCACCAATTGTTTACAGTTTAGCAGAGAGAATAAAATAGAAAAGGGGTTAAAATAAAACATGCATTATGTTCTATCATCCAGACCTTTGCGGGAACTCTCTTCTATGGAAAGATAAAGAGGTCTCCTATTTCATGTATCTCATTCATTAACATAGAACCTAAATTTGATCAGATAGCACTGCCTGCTTACCCTCAAATGGGTTGTACTCTGCAACTGCTTGCATGGCTTAAATAGGTATTAGTATTAAACTGCTGATCCTCTCCACTCAGGTGTTTCTAATCTGAAAAATGACTAAGTGAAAGTAAGCCAAATGGCAAATTTCTATACCAGCACTTTTTATAACATTGAAACATCCAGCCACTCACCATCCTCATGGAATAAATGTGAACAGGCTTACTCATTTTCTGGGGCAAGACATCAAAAGTCTGCCTAGGGGTTATGCCATGCCGTGGCAGCCTATCATGCACATGCCAGAGTTTAGCACGTGGACTCATTTTCTTTGGCACACCCATAAGCTGCTGCCACCACACTCATCTTTTAACACAGCTTGTAAAAAGCTGCCATCAGCCCTGAATGGCACGTTCTGAGCAGCCTCCTCTCCTCCTAGTTACTTGTGGCCCTTTTTCCCCCACCCCAGTCCAGTGTCTTCCTGCCAGAAGGACAGAGCTAAGCACTTGAGTACATCACTGCCAAATCCTTAAGAAAAATTGCTACCTTGCTTTCTTGCAAGGTGAAAAGCCAGTCCTAGAATTTTTAAAACCCAGCTCAGTTGAACAAAGGAGCATTAACACATACACACACTCTCTCTCTCTCTCTCAAAATGTTTTTCTTAGTTTTCTATAAATGCAGGGACAGGTTTTTTCTCTCTTAATTCTTTGGAAACACATAATATAGGAGATACAAATGATCATTTGAATTTAATTTTTTTTTTTTTTTGGCCTTCAGTGGCTTTTGATTTATTTAAAAACAAGCAATTGTAAATTGAATTTTCTCTTCAAGTTGGTCAGGAAAAGTACCCAGAGAGTTTTCTGGTCTGAGACTGATACACATGGGGATAGTTACATTCATTTAAGGAAATATTATTTAGCTGCTTTTCTCAGCCAGGGAGGCTCTCCAAGTGGCATTTTGCAATGCATTAAATCTCTCATTTGTTTTAGACAAGGTGTTCATCTGGCAATAGTTGCACTTTGTTTTTTTGGTTTTTTTTTTTTTTTAATGTTCTTTCCTGGAAGGAAATGAATTCCATAACAATTTTTTGCTTTTTTCCAGAACTATTTCACATTTCAAATAAAAAATAATGGAAAGACATTTTAAATAAAGTGGGCTCTCAATTTGAAATTTGCTCATCTAAACTGATACTGGATTGTTCTCCACTGCGTAACTGTCTCAAATTTGTAGCAAGTAGCACTAGGAGTCTCCAAACCACCAGCCAGATCTCTTTGCAGGGAAATTAAGGCATATCTCCATGTTGCCTTCCATTTCTGGCTTTGTTCAACATCCAATTTCTTTTTGTTTGTCATATGTCACAACCAAAGATGAGCTATCCTAAAAGCAGCCCTTGTCAGCTCTTAAAATGTGTGTCTGAGCTTACTATTTGTTTGCCACTACTTGACAGTTCCTAGTGTGCTTTCTCAAAGGAAATCTACATGATTTCAAGATGGCTGCACTTTCAGATTCTACTCTGAATGTTAACTCTTGATATAACAAGAGTATAATATGCTTATCTGCCATCTTTGGACTTGCTCTTTATCCATTCATAGTAATGCTAGGATATCAAGTCCTCATCATGTGATGACCGGCACTATGCTAGGAACATTTATTCACAACAAACCAGTAATGTAGGCACTATTGTTGTTTGTAGGTGAGGGAACTGAGTCTCCTGGAGGTTAAAGTGCCTTGCCCAAGTCCACACAGTTAATGAGTGATAGAGCCAGAATTCAAGTGCTATTCCAACTCCTCACCTTTAGCCACTAGACGATATTGCCTCTCAGAAGTATTATATTACCTTGTCATTTGTGCTGTCATGGGAAAATGGGGGGTTGGGAGGGAGGGCATTGAAATGAACTCTTCTGGGAATATGGAGGAAACTCATTAAATAGGCCCATCTGAACAGGAATGTGACAGGAGAGTCAGAGGGGAAGGGCATTTTTGAGGAGAAAGAAAGGAGAAAGAAGAGCTTGTCCAAAGACATACCAGGCAATACAAAAACAGTGCATTGGGGAAGGTGGCGACAAGGCTATAAAATCAGGTGGAATCACACAGAAGTGCAGGCAATAGGGAGCCACTGGAGTTAACAGTGTTGTTAGATTATTTCTGCAAGTTTATGGCCTTATGTTGCATTGGGGGAAATATTATATTGATATGTGTTGGAAATACACTTCCTGATACTAAGGAAGAATCGCAGCTTTTTCAACAGCAGAAATTCCCTCGCCCTCTTGCCCAGCCACATAAGATGCAAAATCTGCAAATGTATACAGGCCTGTAGTGAGAAATCACTTTGACTAACTGAAAGCCAAAATCAAGGCAAACTTTCTTAAAACAGATTGTTAAAAAACAATCTTCAGGGGTGCCTGGGTGGCTCAGTGGGTTAAAGCCTCTGCCTTTGGCTCAGGTCACGATCCCAGGTCCTGGGATCAAGCCCCGCATCGGGCTCTCTGCTCAGCCAGAAGCCTGCTTCCTCCTCTCTCTCTGCCTGCCTCTCTGCCTGCTTGTGATCTCTGTCTGTCAGATAAATAAATAAAATCTTAAAAAAAAAAAAAGCAGTCTTCATTGTCGTTGAAGACTTGAGATCTGTTGGTTTCCAGCATTGACTGATAAAGTGATGTTAGATTTCATTAATACGTTTTCCCAAATTTCATAATAAAAAAGTGAGAAGAAAACTTTACTAAACATTGCACAATTAGAAGCAAATTTCTCACATATTTGAGGTGCATTAACTTCCATTTGGGAAGCATTTTTCTGCATGAAAGGTTTTATTTATATCAGATAGGTAAATACTTCAAAAGGTACATTTTTACCCTTTGGAAAAATTGGACCAGACTATAAAGCTATTAAAAACATCTTAGTAATCATGAATCTGGCTGTATGCAACCCAAGAGAGCAAAAATCCTCAAGAGTAAAGTGTTTTCTCCATCCCATGCTTTTTAGTGTAGTTATCTGAAATCTATAAATTTGATGATACATTTATGGTTTTTGCATTTCACAAAAAGGAATGGAGTAGGATGTAAGGGATGAAGGTACTTGTGCAGTAAAATCTCTACACATATTGCACTGCATTCCACCACATAAAGTATGCCTAAAAGAATATGGTTAAGGGAAAAAAAAAAAAAAAAAAAAAAAACCTCCACTGCTCACTAGCTTATTTTGCATTAACAACGTCATCTTAATTACAATAATTTGAATTCTGATAATTTTAGCATCTAAAGTGTGAGCTGAAGCCTACTCACATGCTGGTTTTACTTTATTACAGGATACAACTAGTTTTAATTATACCAAGAGACAAATGCAGATTTTGGTTTCAGCCATTAGTGCCATAACACTGTTCTCTAATCCTTTATTCAGTATATATACATTTGGTAGATTTAAATACTGAAAGTCTCAGCCCCAGAGGAAAATTTTTCAAAATGGAGAAAAAAAAATCAGTGGCCTCTTGATCACTTAATGGCCATCTGTCCTAATACGTTTATTTTTTAATATATAAGTAAGGATTTAACAAATTAAAATAAACTACGATCGACATTCAACCTGTGATCAAATCTAGTCCTTCTTCATGGTCTGCCATCTCATCTCACCATAGGCTTTTTTTTTTAACAGTTAAGATTTGTTAGCCTGATCTCAACTTTAACAACTTCTGAAACTCATGTGTTAAGTTACAGCCATAATAGGATACAGCTGCACAAGGGTGAGTTTCTAAGTCATGATTTTTCTGTTTAAATGATATGGTTTTACTGATTATGTGCTACAGATTGATTTAAGAAATGTAAGACAACTTTAGAAGCCTTTCATAAAAGAATCTTCTGTATTTAATACATTTCATATTGAAGTTTTAACCCCAAAGGCTCTTACTTCTTTTCCTCCATGTTCAAATGCTCATGTAAGTTTAGTCTGTCACGGTAGTTAAAACCACCTTATTTTAAAAGAAAAAGAAAAAAAAAGATTCTTATTGAAAGCTTAATATTGATGAAATAGTCAATTATTATACTCCCTGTAGTTCTCTATATTCTATATTCTTTCTCTGGTGTCTGTGGAATGCTGTCTGAATTACGGTCTTTTTTTTTTTTTTTTTTTTTTCCCCTACTGCGATGATAATCAGTTGATCCCTATTTTGACCTCATCCACTTAGGCAGCTGTGGGAACCCGTCATTTTGTCACCACTCCTTTGGCACTCATGGCCTATACTATGTAGTTTACATTTCTCTTGTGCATTATGAGTTACAGCTTTGCTGGCATGTTTTTGTCTACACCTAAGTTGGAAGTCCCAGGAGGGCAAAGCCATATCTTGCACTTCCATGTGCCCTCTCACAGGGTCAGGCACCTAGCAGGTGCACAAAAGACATTTTTTGGTTCCTGAATGGTTGGTTTTCTCCCTCACAAAAATAGAGAAAGATTTCTATTATTGTCAGATATTCTCCTTTACTGTAAAATAAACTGTACCTTCTAAAACATAATCACTGACCCCTTAATCACAGCTTACTTGCATGCAAGATTAAACTGACAGCCAAATGAAACAGGTGGGAGGAAAAAGGGGCTCTGGAAAGAAACACAGCCACCTCAAACAACTTCCCCAGAGCACTGTCTTGGGTTGCCCCTGGTAGAGGACCCTAAATCATTCCATACACCACAGTGGCACAGTAATTTAGATTGCCAGTCTTTATTTTCATCTTCAGGGTCTAACCTCAACTGTGGGTAACTCAAAAGCCATGCACCATGCTCTTTAGAGCAAAACTCTATCTATTTTTGAACTTGTACATAAACCCTAGTTAGATAGCTATTGCAGAGTCGTGAAGGGTTTTCTTATAATGACTTTTCCTAGGGAGAGTACATTGTATGCCTAAAGCCACATTTGCACAGACTGACCATTTTAACTAAACAGAATTTGTCGGCAAAGCAACCAGTGTTTGCTTTTATTTTTTTAACCTTTGATTAGTTACCTATAATCAACAGTCCTACAAAGTCTCCTAAATGCAGTGTAATGTCAGTGCCTGATGGAAAATGGGAGAGATATATTCTTTCTGATTGGTTAAATAGATTACATCAGTGTTTATTTTATGTAGCTTTTGTGATTGGATGACATCATCTCACCACGGTGCATGTATAAACCACACATGGGAACTCAGGCATACTGATGCGTTTTAATTCTGGTATACTTAATGATCTTTTATTTTATTTTCATTTGTCTTTGTGGTTCCTTCTTGCTCCTTCATATTCTCTCCCCTTTGCCCTCTTAAAAAAAATTACGCAGTACTTCCAAAGATATAAAAAAATAAATGTCACTTTAATTTCCCCCCAAATGACTTAAAGTTCAGCAATTTTAAACTTTGAAGGTGAAAATTAAACGACAAAGAATGGGATACTATTTGCACATTTTGGACAGTCTCCCAAGAGGTTAACTTTGTAGAACAACGCAAAGGATCATAATTCCCTCGAGAAAAGTATTCAGGGAAGCACATGGGACCAGAGCAGAAGAAAAGAAAAAGCAAACAAAAGGAGAAACACAACCAGCTTTCCAGCTGCTCAAAGAGCTAGGTGCTGACTCTGAAACATTTATATTAAAGGAAAGTTCCTCTCCTGGAAGTATAGCAAGATTCCAAGCTGTCTCAGTCCTGCAGTGTAGTTGTAGCTATCTTTGAAAGAGTATCTACACATAAGAAAAAGAGGACCAAGATTCCTACAAGTTGTACCTGACCTGATACACAAGCTGTGTCAGCAAGATTCCATTAGCCTGATCAAAATCTCGCAGGACCTGAAGATAGTTATAAATGATTAGACAACTAGGTTTTTTGGTCAGTGTCCTGGAGTTTACCAAGCTAACCACAAGACCCAAAGATACTCTATTTTACAACCCATTTGGCACAAATCATAAATTGACATCACATCTTGAGCTTGCCCCTTAAATTATTTGGGGGTCCTTTTTCTCTTAAAAAAAAAATCTAGGAAATCACATTTGGCAAGAATAAGTTGTACATGATCAAATCGCTAGAATAGAAAATACTCATTAAGCTTATTTTAAAATGTCACCTGCTAAAGCTAATTTAATTAAAGATTATATTAAAATATTACATAACATAAATCTACCTGGTTGGAGGCAGATATTAATTTGAAAATATGTTAATCATCTTGAAAGCCTTTTAATGATTTATCCTTAAATGGTAGCCTTTCCAATTTGTCTTTAACTGTTTGGCAAGGGGTATTTTACCCAACTAGAATTTTTTATCTGTAAGGCAAAAAGAAAATGATTCTTTTTTTCTGATAGATTTATAACATACTTTTAAGAGCCCTTTTTGCTGACAAATGACTGTCTCTCACACAGGACTTACCACATATTAAGTAATTGAACTGGGCAATGGACTGTAATGTTTCTATTTTCCTGAAGCATAAGCAGTCATTTAAACATTAATTTTAAATAAAAGTTAGCTCCTCTCATTGTTTCTGCTAAGAGCAGTTCTATTGCCTTTAGCATCTGTTAGAAAGTGAATAATTTGGACAAACATCCCTATTTCCAGATTTTGAGATGTAGCATTTCATCCATTATTTTCTGGCTAGTTTGAAGTTTTGGCTTTACTAGTGAATAATATCAAAAGAGCCTTCTCTTTTCCATCTCTGAATTCTTTACATATTTTGGAAATAAATAGCACAATGTGTACAATTAGAGAATTTTCAGATGCGCAGACTTTTTTAGAATGTTTAATGATATGGTTTCTAATCCAGGAATAGTCAGTTTCAAAGATGCATTATGCAAGCATATAATCTTGCCATTTCCTTTCCTCCTTCACCTTCTTTAACCACAAATAATAGCTAACATTCTCGTGCTTACTATGTGTGAAGCTCTATTCTGAGCATTTTCCATTTAAGCCTTACAGAAACTTTGTGTAGGAAGTACTGCATTTTACAGATAGAACTGGGGCAGTTAGGTTGGTATCTTAGAGTGGTACAGACAGAATTCAAACACAGGCATTCTGGCTCCAGATTCCATGTTTTTAACTACTAAGTAAATTGCCTGCTGGTTGATAAAATGTAGAGAGACAAGATCCAGTACACACATTGCTCTGTTTGAAACAGTGACTATATTTGAGGACTCTTCTATAACATATTCTATAATCCATGGGGCATTTACATTCTATACATCTCAGAATGCCCATATGAAAACATAGATCGTGTGTCCTTATTGGCATCTTTATAGCACCCAATCCATGAAAATGACAAGTTCTGAATTTGTAGGATAAAGGCCCTCTGAATGTCCAGTTATTGATGATCTTGTCTGAAGGGGCTTTGTGCTCCTTCCAGGCTGCAAAATGAACCTTCTCTTGCTTGTCTCATCCCCTACCCACTTCTCATAGATTTTTATGCCCAAACTCCTCCCAGAAACTTTCTCCTTGGGGTCACCCAGATCTACAAGAGCAGCCAAGCATTATCTCCACATGTCTGGGCCACGATGAGCAGAACAGCATCTTAGGCAAAGACAAAGGGCAAGGGACTCTGTGCTCCTGCCATTCTTACCCACTCAAGTAAAGCTAGGGCACTAGAACAGTAGGCTCAATTTCCAGTTATTAGAAGAAACTAACTCCCCTTACCTTGTCTTCTGTCAAATCATACCCCTTTCCTATGCCCTCTTTAAAAATTCCTTGGCTGAGTCATTTTAGTTTTCTTACTCTTCTTGTCAAGCCATCCTTACTCCTTTGAGACCACAACTTCTCTCTCATCATGGCTAGATCTCTTCTCAAGTGGCTCAGCTTAGCTTCTTCCAGGGCAGATTTTTCCTGAACTTTTCAGCCCACATTCATTTACTTTCCCCCCTGTGTTAATTATTGTGAAATAAATTTTTAGGTTTTTAATATTACTTTAAAATCATATCTGTTGGGGGATGCCTGAGTGGCTCAGTCGGTTAAGCCGCTGCCTTTGGCACAGGTCATGATCCCAGGGTCCTGGGATCGAGTCCCGCATTGGGCTCCTTGCTTGACGGGGAGCCTGCTTCTCTCTCCGCCTCTGCCTCCCTGCCACTCTGCCTGCTTGTGCGCGCACTTGCTCGCACTCTCTCTCTCTGACAAGTAAATAAATAAATAAAATCTTTAAGAAAATAAAATAAAATAAAATCATATCATATCATATCTGTTGGGGTACCTGGGTAGCTCAGTGGTTTAAAGCCTCTGCCTTCGGCTCAGGTCATGATCCCAGGGTCCTGGGGTCGAGCCAGGCATTGGGCTCTCTGCTCAGCAGGGAGTCTGCTTCCTCCTCTTTCTCTCTGCCTGCCTCTCTGCCTACTTGTGATCTCTGTCGAATAAATAGATAAAATCTTTAAAAATAAAATCATATCTGTTCTACAATGTAACACTCTTAACATTTTCTTCACTAATTATATTACACATACATTATTTCTTCAATCAATCAATTTTTATGGGAAGAAGCCTGTTTTGAACTTCTTTATTTTTTACTCCATATCACCAAGGTCAGTGTCGTCAAATAAACCATGCCAGTGCCACAACGCTGGTTAATTCTGGTGTTCTTTTCCACTAATCCCAGAAGCTACTTTCAAATCCTTTTTCAACATGATGTTCCAGGCAGTCAACATAAATGGATTAGGCTTGGCACTCCAAGATAAAATTACTCACCATCTCCATTCAGGATTTTTCTAAACCTTAGCTATTATGAAAGTAAAGACCTAGCTAGAAAGTGACCAAAAAAATCATGGGTCTACTCTGACCAGGCATGATCTATCTGCACCTGCTCCAATCTCCCCCTGAAGCGTGGCTGCCACCATCACATCCATGCTGTGTGAGCATCATAGTGGTTCATACATGAAACCTCCTATTCAAAAAAGAAGGCTCAAACTCTCCAGGAATCATAGTGACTTCACTTACTTTCCACACGTTCATTCAGTTGCATTCAAATGGCTCAGAAATGTAGAGTCTTCTTATATTCCAAGTGAATTCAACAGTTGCTTCATGTGTTGGGTACCAAGGAGGCTAGAGAGAAGAAAGAACCAGAGTCCCTGCCCTCCAGATTCTCACAGTCTGCTGTGAGTTAAGTAACAAAACTGTATGATATAAGATGAATTCTTATCATAAAACATTTCATTCCTGCAGCCAGAAAGAAGTTCAGCCAAGTCTGACTTGATCAATTTAGCCTGGAACACCACATCCATTTCATTAGCATGGTTTAGAGGAGATTAAGTGCTAAGACACAGGACCACTAATGGAATGAGAGCTCAGAAAAGGAGATTCATGTGGGCCAGAACCAGTGAGTAAGGCATGATGGAATAGGTGGTATTTCCTCTGAAGTTTGGGAGTAAGTGGGGTGGATAGAGGGGAGCAGCAGAACCAATACCCCTGGGAGAACTTGAACCAAGGCACAGGTGAAAAAAACAAAACACAAACAAACAAACAAAACACTCTACGTTCAGGGACAATAAAGACACTGCTTTTCTGAAGCTGATTGAGGATTTCTGTAGAGCAGGTCAAAGGTTGGATGGTCAATGTATTCCACATTGTTGGATGTCTTCGCTGTTCAACTGCCTTTTGTGAAAGCCTTAATACTCACCCTTTTATAATCAAAAAGAAAGCTTGAGGTAGGGAAAAAACAAAAACCTCATTCAAGAGAGATTTACTTGGGGAATGAATTACGACTCTTAAAACTGTCACATTCAAATTTCAAAACACTGTGACAAAGAAGTTAACTATACTAATGCCTATAAACTACTTTGGAAATGGTCTTGTTGACACACAAAATATTCAAAACTGCTAAAGAGGTTTGTGTTAGATCAGGCTACTGCAAAAAAATGCCTTAGACTGGGTGGCTTACATAACAGGAATTTGTTTTCTCACAGTTCTGAAGGCAGGGAAGTCCAAGTTCAAGTTGTCAGCACATTTGCTTCCTGGTGATAGACCTTTTCCTGACTTGCAGATGGCTGCCTTATTGCCATATAGTCACATGGCCAAGAAAGGCAGCTCTAGTGTCTCTGTCTAGTCTTAAAAAGGCACTAATCCCATCATGGGACCCCCAGCCCCATGACCTCCTCTGAACCTAATTATCTCCCAAAGGCGCCACTATCCTGTGGGTTAGGGCTTCAGCAAATGAACTGGGGAGAGGGAAGGTACAGGGGAGAGAGGTAGAACAAATATTTAGTCCATATCAGGGTCAATCACTTGTGTCTGAGAAGGCGATTTGGGGCGATGCAATGGATTTAAATTGCTTTCTTTACTCTCAGATGTTACAAACTGAGAGAAGTCACAAAAATGAACTGGATTTCATGCAGTTATTCTAGGATCTCCCCAACAATTCTCTCTCCTCCTACTTCCTCCCACATCCCTTATCTCAGCCATTTGATATTCTACTTCTTCATAGTAATTTTACCCATTTAATATCAGTGACCTTGATAAAGGTACCTCCAGTAGAATAGACACACATGAAAACAACTTAAATTCCATCATATTAGAGAGTGTCTTGGAATGAACAAAGAGCATGGACTACGCACTCAAGACAGCAGTAGGTTCAAAATCCCAGGTCTAAGACTTTGTAGCTGTGTGATTATACCTTAAGCATCTTTAATTTCTAATCTGTAAATTGTGTATGATAATACCTGTTTCTAGCGGATGTTGTAAAGATTAAATGAGAAAATGCATGGTACCTGGAATGTAATAGATACATAATAAAGGAGATGAGAATAACAACTTCTTCCTACAGAAAGTCTTCTCAAACTTCAAAGCACATCGGATTGCCTAAGAATCTTATTAAAATGCAGATTCTGGTTCAATAGCCCTGGGGTGGGGCCTGAAATCCTGCATTTCTAACAAGACTCCTGGTGATTCTAGGCTGCTTCTTAGAGGACTGCAATTTCTGTACAAGGGTTTAGTGATTATTTTGATTTTGTTTTTATTTTTAAGTAGCTGATGGTGGAGGGGAATCTTAAAAGATGAGTAGACCATACAGGAAGACAATAGTCAGTGGGAAAAAGGGCATTCTACATGTGGGAATGGAAGTAAAGTGTTTGCCAGTAGCATAGAAAGCATGGGAGTATGTGAAACCTGGAAGGTGATTTGAGGAGAGAAGTATGGAATGAAAAACCGTATCAAGACAGAGGGTCTTCTATATATTGCCAAGGAGTTATTTATCTTGTAGGTAATGAAGAACTCACAGAAGGATTTTAAGTTGTGAGTGATTTGATGAGCTATGAGATTTAGATTACCTGGGAAACAATTGGAGGATAGGAGAATAATGGAAGTCAGGAGGATATTGTATATTTGGTGAGATATGAACCAATGCAGCAACGGCAGTACAAATTGAGAGGAAGTGAGGTCCATGGGAGGCATCAGGATATGGAATCAATAAAACTTGGGGATTTACTAGGAAGGAAAGAGGACATGAAGTTTAAGGTGCCTGCCAGGTTTCTGATTAGGTTATTGGGTAGGTGATAATATTACTTTCTAAGTAATTCAGGAGGAAGAGAAGAGTTTGTGGGAAAGAAAATGAGTTGAGCTTGGGAAATGTTGAATTTGTGTCACATCTGAGCAGGAAGTATCTGTAAACAAAGTTGGAGTTATAGGAGAAGTTTGTGGAAACTGTCAGCTTATATTATGGTGGATGGATGGAGTTATGGAGATAGGTTCTGTCATTTAAGGAGAATGGTAAAAAGAGAGCAAGAAAAGGCAAGGACAAGATTTTTTTTCAAATCAACATGAAGCGTGAGCAGAGGAAGAGAAACCCACAAAAGAATTTGAGAGGAAACAATTAGAAATAGAAAAGCAGAATCAGGACAAATACTGTCAGAAAAGCCTAGGGATATGAGAGTTTCTAGAAGAAACTGATCAGCTGTGTGAAAATGCAGTTAGACGTCAAATACATAAAGACTGAAAATTAGGAATTGGTGGTGTTTGCTAGAGCAGTTTCTGTGGAATAAATTGTGGAAGAAAGATTGTGGAGGGTTAAAAATAAATGGAAGATAAGGAAGTGGAGATAGTCATATAAAATAGTCTTTCTAGCAGATTCTTTACAATAGGAAAATATTAATAATATTATTAATATAATATAATATATAATACATTAATACTATATTAATATTATATATTAATATTAATAATTATAGTCTCAAGGTTGAGTGTTTCATTTAGTTAATGGATTGATTCATTTATTCATTCTCTAAAGCATACTTTTAGCTGCTGAAAAGGTGTGAATAAAGAGGAAACCTTTAAAACTAAGAGGTGATGAGAATTACTACTAGAACAATGCCATTTGAGACTGGAAGAAAATCTTATGGAGCTGGGCACTTCTGCAGATGGGTCACTAGATGTGGGGTTGGATATCACATGCTTGGTAGCCCAAATCTGTTCTGAAATAAAGAAGGCGGGATCATCGCCTGAGCACTGAAGTGCAACTGAAGCTAGGGACTAAACTGTGTAATGAGGCCTCTCTTCAAACCTGTGCTTTTCTTCAGCAGAACTTGAGCTTCTGCTTGCATTATCTTTGACATTGTCCATGAACCTTGTTGCTACTTCAAAAAAATAAAGAAGCACGTGTTTCTTAAATAGAGCATCCTCTGATATGCTGCTCTTTGGAATTCCAAATAGCAAGCTGGCCCTCTTCTCTCTGCACTCCATTCATCTGGTTTTCCAGTCGACAAGAGGAGATAGAGATAGAAAGATGGATTGTGTGTGTGCATGTACATTCATTGTACTCTTTAGAGGTGATGACATACATAGGACTATCAAAGAAGTCTTCTAGGGTTTCAGAATGAAAAATTTGAAAACTGCTACTTTTATTCATGTAGATTTCTACTTAGTACATATCTTTGAACTCTTTAATCCACATAGCTTTACATGCCAAAAGTCTCGTGTTCATTTTACCTGGACAGTCATGAGTCTTCATCTTCCTACTCCAGTACTCAGCTCACATCCACTCAACAATGAACTAACTTAAAATAGCAGGCCAATATGCCTTGTTGACTGTCAAAGCAACAGGCCGGTTTTTGTTTTAGTCTTCAATCTTTTAAGACATCCTGCTGAATTCTGGAGGTCACCTGCAGTAGAAATGCAAGTCAACCAAATCAAAAATCCTTGTTTTCTTGGAGCTGGGAGGCAGGAGAAGATGGGAGATAGAAAATATTATTAGATATTTTGAATAAATGAAAAACTCTGTAATGACCAATGTCACCTTTACCACTTCAAAATGTACCTTTTTGTTAATTCAGTTATTCCCTATGATAGTCTTACCTTTTCCCAGTTTTGGGGTTTTTTTCCAAAACACTTCTTAAATACTGAACACTGCAGTTTTAAAATATGCACAGGCATCTAATTCCTTAGGCATCTTGAGAATTTGCCTGAACTACACACGGTGAAGCTGATCCATGTCCTAGGGATGAGGTAAAGGAGCCAGGTGCTCTAGTAAACAGCTTAGAAAGTGGTTGTGCATTATTTTTGCCTCCAGGTCAAACTCTGTGACTTTCTTGACACCTGAAAAGTATCAAAGCCCACATTTTGAAGCACAGTTAGGAATGTGTTTAGGAGGATGCCCAATGGCATAGACAACAAGTTACACAAAGACTGGAAGAAAAAAAAATGATATAATTGAGAACCTGAGGAAGCCTGAGAGTTCTCTGTTTTTGGTATACTTTCATATACAAGTGAGAGACACCAGTTCAAAATGATTTAAGAAAAAGGTAGATGTGTTGCCTGAGGGGCTCAAAGTGTGTCAGCAGAACTTAATCTTTCTTTCTACATCCCTTGGTTCTACCCTTCTCTCTGTTGGCTTTCGTCTCAGCCGAGTTTTCCCCTTGCTTCGGCTGTGCCGCACTTATCTCCTATTACCCCAGCAACCCTAGCGAAAAAGGAGAATCTCATCTTCCAACATTTCCAGCAGAAGTCCTGGACTCATTCATTGGTTCTAAATGATTTGTCTTTGGTCAAATCCCCATCCGTCAACCCCAGAGAAGACATGGTTGAAGGAAAGATTATTGTTTAAGGAAAACTTTTGTGCTGTTCCTAGGCAGGCAAAAACACAGATGTCCTATATTGCCTTTGTGCATACAGTGGACTCTCATGTGGATAAGGGTATAAACTTCTGTGAGCCCCCAGAAATGAAAAATAGACCACTTGCATGAACTTCACAGGAAAGCAGATTTCAGCTTACTCCCAAGAAGGATCTTTTCACAACAGGTAGAACCATTAGGAGTTGAAATGGGCTGCCTCAAGCAGGGTGTGCCAAGTACCAGGTCCTTCCATTTGTTCAGGCACAAACCAGATAGGCAGCTGTCAATAGTGTTGTGTAAGCAATTCCTACATTAGGCAGAGCTTTGCCTAAATGACCCAAAAGGTCTCTTTTGACGCTACAATTCTATTATCCTTGTTAATTTCCACAATTCAATTTGCAGTACAGGATAAACAAACCAACCAAATTTGATCTGAAACTTCTGCAGGCTATCACAGGTCATTTAATCTAAACCACATGGCTATAGCCATTACTCTGTTTTCTGAAGTCATCTAACAGACATGGTCCTTAACAAGGTCTCCATGTTATTAGTTTCACTTATGGCTTTTTCCAGCCTCTTACTTATTACACAATTGCTTTCATTCTCCTTTAGATTGGCATGGAGAGGAACATGAGAGAGTTTTCTTCTTTCTGCCTTTCTCCTCTTAAACCTTATAATAGGTGGGCCCCAATTAAAATTACATTGTTTATATCTTTACCTCCAAATTTGGCTTTCACTTGGCAGGTTCAAGAATCGATGAGAAACAGGAGCAGGAGCCATGGGTAACCATAGCTCTAAACTTTATTGAGGCAAATTTTCAAAGAAGGAAGAGTGAGATTTTTAAACTTTTGATATTAAAAATTAATCTATAAAGTAAGTTTAACATATTGCAATATTAGAATTAGAATTAGGGTACCAAACCACTTGAGCCATACTCAAGAAGAAATAAACACATTTGCGTTAAACAGGATTTGCTCTTTTCACAACTGAAAGCACTCCCTCCCCCCCATATACATATATACTCTGTTCTGCTTAAACTGGAAATGACATGTTACACAATCCAGCCTGCAAATAAAATTTTGCTTTTGCCAGAATACATCCATCCTTAATAACGGATTATGTTTTTTTATGTTTTTCAGTGAATGTTGTGTCAATGTTACAGGAATTTTGGGAAAGCAAGCAGCAGCAGAGAGCTGCATTCCCAAGTGAAGGCGTGGTGGTCTATGAGTCGCTGCCGTCTCCAGGACCTCCCTTTGTGAGTTATGTGACCCTCCCAGGGGGAAGCTGTTTTGGCAACTTTCAGGTAAGAAACAACCATAAATTGGTCAGTAAAAGTTAATTGGGTTAAAATAGAGTAAGTCCTTTAATAAAATGGTAACATTATCAGCTTTCTTGGTTGTAGTGAAAAGAAAGTTGTGTTGCATTCCATTATATAATCAGGAAAGTTGGCCAGGTGTTCCAATTTTTTAAAAATGCAAGTGTTTTATATTAGAGTGTCCCCTGATATTTCTTTATGGAAAATTAATTTTATATCATTTTATTTGCCTGATAGCTGCTGCGTTCCTCCAAAATATTTTGAAATAAACCATAAACAACAAGGAAACTTCTATAAAGTCCTTCCATCAGGGCCTTCCATCACTAGGAAGTCTCCACTTTCATGAATTTTGAATCAAATCCTAATCAATCTACTATACAGCAAAGCATGAACCAACAACAAAGGTTGAGACTTACCAGTTTTGGGTTCAGGCACCTGTGCTAAGCCCAAGTTCTGCCTCTGAATAACTGTATATCCTTGGGACACTTATTTAACTTCTTGATTTCCCTGACTTTGAAATGGGAAATAATATCCATGATGTTGGTTGAGAGTCATGAGATATACATACAATGTATTTATCTGACACATGCTAGGTAATCCAGTTATTTTTTATGATTATTATAAAGACCCTTCTAGTTGGTGAAAGCTTTATTATGTCTATGATAAGGGTAATGATGACCATCAACACCTGATTGTCCAGTGTATATGACAAATACTCATCCAGTGACTAGGAAATATCAAGCATTGGGCCAAGTAATGAGGATATAGCCAATACCTTGAGGAAATCAGTGTGCAAAAAAAATTATAGTAATTAAATAGGGTTATATTTGGGGGTTGATGAAAGCATAAAGAAGAAACTTCTCAGTTTATGAGTACTCCTTTAGTGTAGTAAACTCTCTCTCAATTTTCAATAACTTTCAATATGGACAATATGCTCAACAAGCATTCAAGTGTCCCTCAAAACTTTGACAACAAGAGGCAAATTGTCAGTGTATCTCTTGGTAGTGTAAGTCTACAAAACTTAAAGTCATGTAATTTTTTGGACTAATGTCATACTTGATATTATTTATATTTCTACCTTTACTCTCCCTTTGAACCTAGCCGTGCCTCACTCATTTATTTTATCCTGTTACTGTATATCTATTACATGTTATTTCAAACCTTTATGAAGTGAAGGGAGACTATAGTTTAATAAATAGACCCACAAACCTGTGTCTGACCCAGATAAGTCAAAGGATTCATGGGGAATGCAAACACAAGCTGAAATATGCAGTTGAGGGTGTCTTTGCCAGTCATTACATGACATTCCTAGCATAGGGAGCAGTATATGAAAAGGCCCGCCTGGAGCAAGAGAAAACCACAAGCACTTTCAGAATTTGGGAAGCCTGAGTGTGTCTGTGGCAGGGAAGTGGTAGGAGATGATGAGTTAGGCACTCATATATAACCATAATGGGTCTTTATGCTCTGCAAGGAAGGAATGCAAGGAAGAACAGGCTTTATTCCATATAAAATCAGGACCCCTGAAGGGTTCTGAGTGGGAGACTAATATATTCAAATATGTTTCAGAAAGATTATTCTGGCAGTAGCATGGGGGTTATTTTAAGGCTAATTAAAGAACTATTTTCAAAATTTCTGGCCCAGACAGCCTCCAAAGTCTTGCTCTCTCCTACCCTGAACATTGGTCAACAGTGGACCTCTGTTTTCCCTCTGTCTAGTGACAGTGAATTGCCTGATGAGGGTGATTTGAAAGTGGGTCTAGAAGCCTCAAAACAGAGCTTAATAGGTGTTCCTGGGTAGCTCAGTTAATTAAGCATGTCCAGCTTAGTTTCAGCTCAAGTCATGATCTCAAGGTTGTGAGATTAAGCCCTGCATCCAGCTCTGCCCTCAGCAGAGTCTGCTTGAGATTCTCTTCCTCTCTCTCTGTCCTTCCCACTGCCCATGACCCCCTCCCCTCTCAAATAAATAAATAAGTAAATACAGTCTTTTTTAAAAAGCCAAAAAAACCCACAAAAACATAGAGATTAATATAACCACAGAAAGACAAGGATGAGGGGCTGGAGAGGGGGAAGAAAACAGCAACTGAGGAAGGGATTTCCTAACCCATGTGAGCCTGCAGGTCCATCATCAAGCATTCTAAGGTGAAATCAACCTACTCATACAGAGCTTCCATCAGACTTCCCATTCAAGGTAGACCTTCTAGGGAAACAGACCTACTCAGACACAGAGCAAGGTCTTGCCAGCCAACTAAATGAATCTCTTTGTCCATGAATGTTAATGGACTAAAGACCACCAAACATTTGAAGAAAACCAAAAACAAAAGAGAAAGGCCAAGTTAAACAAACAAAAGGATATAAATAATTCAAGCCATAGATGACATAAGAGAAGATTCCAGTGAGTATCCTCAGAAAATTGTAGGAAGATATTTATCCCTAAAACAGCTATGAAAAAAGGAGCAATCAGGGAAAAAGAAATTTAAAATATGATTGCCAAAATAGAACAATAAAAATAAAAAAGAGTGAATAGATGAGTGGACATAGGTCACAGCCAAATTAGTGAAGGATGACAGAATAAAACATAAATAGTAAAGTAAATCCTTTAGAACATAGAGCAAAAAGACAAAGAGATGGAGAAAAAAATAATACAGGAGACATGAAGATAAATCATGGAGGTAAACATTAACAAGAGTTCCAGAAAGAGACAAAGGAAATAGAGGGGTGGAAATAAGTAATGGAAGCAATTTTCTTTTCTCCCCCCCAAGATTTTTTCTTTCTTTTTTTCTTTCTTTCTTTCTTTATCTATTTGAGGTGGGGGGTGAGGGAGAGAGAGCATGAGTCTGGGGAGGGTCAGAGAGGGAGGGAGAGAATCTCAAGCAGACTCCCCACTGAGCTCAGAGACCCAGGGAGGGCTCAGTCTCACAAACTGGAGATCATGGTCTGAGCCGAAATCAAGAGTTAGACACTTAACTGACTGAGCAACCAAGGCAGCCCAACAGAAACAATTTTCTTGAGTTAAAGAAAAGCACAAATTTTCATATTGAATTGGCCCACCATATTCCAAACAAGATCATGACGAAAGAATCACAGGGCTCTATGGCTATTTGGAACTTAGGGACAACTCTGCATAAAAGATGGATCAAGGTGCCTTTTTTTTTTTTTAAAGATTTTATTTATTTATTTGACAGACAGAGATCATAAGTAGGCAGAGAGGCAGGCAGAGAGAGAGAGAGAGAGGAAGCAGGCTCCCTGCCAAACAGAGAGCCCGATGCGGGACTTGATCCCAGGACTCTGAGATCATGACTTGAGCCAAAGGCAGAGGCTTAACCCACTGAGCCACCTAGGCACCCTTTTTTGATACTGGATTTATAATTGATCTCTGGTTTGGTTTTTAGTTTTTAATTTTATTTTAATGTAGATTGAGTGTGTACATAAGATATGGAAGATCTAATATAATAGGGCAAAAACTGGCAAACCCAGTCAACAAAACCAAACTGTTTTTTTAAAAAGATGAATAAGAAAGAAAATTCTTTGGCATTTTGAATAAGAAAAAATGCAAAGCATATACTACACTAAGCATGATAAGAGGAATGCAATCATGGGTGTATGATGTAAGAATACTACATAAACAATTACATTAAACAACAAAGATGACATTGAATGCTTCTGGGGAAGTCTTTGTATTATCTGTGAAACTCTTCCGTAAGTCTAAAATTATTTCAAAATTAAAAGTTAAAAAAACTTCAATGTCTCCCTATTACCTTCTTATTAAAGTCTGAATCTGAATTCTTTACGCTGAAAATAAAAGCTCTGCAGCTGACCCTGCTTTCCCTTTCAGCTTTATCTCCCTGAATTCCTCTTCTGACACTCAGTGCCTCATCCTAACTGTTCCTCATTCATGCCTTTACTTCTTCTAGCTGCTGTATATGTGCATGTTCTGTCTCTATAATAAAACATAAATGCCTCAGGGACAAGGTCTGTATCTTCATATCCCTATGACTCCAAGCACTGTGCTTTGCGTATAGTAAGTGCCCAATAAGTTTTGTTGAATGAATAGCTAAGTGAGTGGATAAAAAATCTCAAGTATCAATGGAGTTTATATTTGTCCACTATTGTATATAATCACTATTGATTGATACACAAAAGAGTGAGTACTATTATATACGATATAACTATTATATACAATACAATATATCAAATACAATATTTTACCTAGTAAGATATTTTACCTAATATTTTACCTAATAAGATGGTGGGCTGGCAAAGAAAAGTCAGAAACATTAAAGTCAGGTAATATTATTATGTTCATATCTGTGGTTTTAAGTTTTGAAGGTGGATTAGCTTAAAAATATTGATGTAAAAAAACATCCAGTTCTCTCTGAATTTAATTTGTGCATAGTAACTTCCCTTCCACCAAATACCCATGACCAAAAATAAGCAAGATTTGGCCATTTCCTCACCCAGGTGTGCATTATGTTTATTTATGTGTAATAAATGCACTCATTATAATCTCCTAGAATGTATATATTTGACAGATCAGTGAATGGATCTAGAGGATATAAATTTTAGAAATTCAAATTTCCTTATTTTTGTTTTTGCTTTCACTACCTTGAGAATTATGAATTTCCCAATCATCTCATAAATTTCTCCTCAAAATGATAGGACTTCCCCTTGATAGTACATTCAACATCCTCCTTGTGGTCTTTAAAAAATAGAAGACAAAATGAAAAAACTAAACTCTTCAACAGGGAGGCCTCTTGGTGATTTCTCTAATCATTTCAGGGCTCCTTTACCTTATGTTTAAATCATTATATTTTAAAGTTCTCAGGAGGATTGTTAACATCCTTGCTTTAAAAGACGCAGAATTTCCTGAATCAAATGTTTTGAAAATGTGTTTGGTTGATTGGCTGACAAATCTGGCCCCTTAACCCCTTTGGCCCCCCAAAATATGATTTGAGAAAGGAAAACCAGGAAGTAAAAAAAAGAAAGAAAATTTCTCCTAAAGCAACATCCTTACACTTTTCTTTGACTGTTCAAAAGCCATCTTAAATGCTATTTTCACCATATAACATTTCATCATGTTTTTGCCAGCAATTGGCCAGTAAGAGCCTACATGCTCATTCCTGCAATGCCTTTCACATAATCAAATGTCACCCTTGTGCATTGCAAATCATTTCACGATGGATTATTAATGCCAAGACCATGTGCTGAGACATGGAGAAACCATTATGCCAGCAGTAGCCTTCTTACTGAGCATGGACGTCACCTCCAATGGTGCCAAGTAATTGAAAATACTTGAAGTGGAGTTTGGGACTGGATTGAAGGATTAATCCTTCTGGTTTCATGAAAGCTGTAAGAGATTATGCCCATTCATTCTTTAGAAAAATGGTATTCAGACTGAGCTTTAGTTTTCTGATTAATCAAAGGAAAGCAGTCAAAGGCTCTGATGGACATAAACCACTGGTTTTATGCAAAGAAACCTCCCACTGAAGTAAATGGGAGGCTTGTGTCCAAGAAGACTAATTAAGGAATTTTCAGTTAGTCTTGACACCACAACCCACAAAAAACAGAGAGCCAGAGGGAAAGAAAGCAGTCATAATCTTGTTTAAACTATGCCTTCATAAGCTACTGCAGTATTAGAAAAAGAGAAGTGAAAATTATTCATTTTTGAATTTCAAAACAACAAATAAAATGATCTATTCATATTAAATTATTTTTCTTTTAGAAAGTTATATTGAAACACATTAGTTCTTATTGTGTCTTTTATAAAAGAAACCATCCTCTAATATTACAGGCATTCAGTAGGAATTCATGCATTTTGGACATATTTTCTTTATGCCATTCTTGTCTAGGCAGTTAATCCTTCCCTAGCCACATATCATGACCATGAAAACTTGCAGTAATTTCCATTTTTTTACAATAAGAGCAACACAAGGGCCATCAGATCAACGTCTGGCTCCCCTCTTGATGAACTCAGAAGGAAAGCCACTCACTGCTTCAGCAGCTGTTTTTGTTTTCAAGTGCAAAAGGAGAACTTATTTGAGTATTTTATCTTATTTTATATTTTGATTCAAAGGTTTGTGATTCAAGTTTTGTTTTCCAACCAATGACGTGACCTTCCATGTCATCTGCTAGAGTGATTTGGATTAATGAATTTCATTCTTATTTGGAATAAAAACTAAAAATTCCTTTGAGTGTAGTACAAGACCATATGATTATTTGTGTGCATAAGTTAGGATTGATAAAAAAAATGTGTCCTCTGGCTAAAACATGGATGTGATAGCTCGATTTATTTGAAGTGTAGGACACTAATTCATTTGGGTATCATATCTTTTTCATGTTATTATTTTTTGTTGTTAAAATTTCTTCATGGAAAGTAAATATAGGTGTTAAACACAGTTTAGGTATTTAGGCTCTTTGTGTATTGCCAAGCAACCCATGGAACTGAGACATTTAATATTACCATAGGAAAGCTATTACTGGTTTTTGTTTTTGTTTTTGTTTTTTTCATTTTCAACCAAAGCTTGGTGTCGCATAATTGGGAGACATGAGAGGACAAAGCAGATGAGCTCCTGGCAAAGCTCTGTCTCTAAAAGGCCTCTTTATTTTTATGCCTCTTAGTTTTCAAACCAAAACCTTTGCTTATGAAGACGCCTAGAAAAATTACTTTTCCAAGATGCGTACTGTCTAAAAGAAGATAGGACTGTTTGATTTTGTTGTGTTTAGTTTCTTGAGGCAGTAAGTGTACTTCACCTATATTATCAGATATAAAACATATGTTTTACACTTCCATGCACCGAATGATTCTTCTCAAGGTCTAGGGAATTGGAAGTATATTTAAATCACAATAAACTAACTTTATGAAATTAAGTTTTTACCAGGAGAGAAGGACTAAGAGAAATTTTTATTAATTCATAGACTTGGCTAATTCAAATCGTAAGGCTCTTTTCACTGCTTATTAAATGAGGCTTAACCTTAACAGTCTATGTCTCAAATAGAGATTTAGCTCCTGCCATAAAATTGAAACTATTTCCCTGCACTGAAGCTGTTTTAATGCCAAGTATTTCTATTTAAAATCATCCATGACCTCTTCTTTGTCTCTAGACTTGTATACCTTGACGCAAATGCACAAACCACTATGCAATGTAACTTAACTTCTAAAGGAGGCATTTCCTGGTAGAAATCTCCACAGGAAAGCATCCTGTTTTGTAACTAATGAGACCCAAAGATAGGAAGGTTAGTTATAACCCCTTCCCATTTGAAAGTCATATGTCAAGACTTTAATGACTTGCCCATGAAACTGGGAGTGCATATTGTTTTAATGAGACGTTGTATTTATTCCCCAGTCCCATTCCCTAACTTTAATCTGTGTCTCTTCTTAGCAAGTAAAGTGAATAGAGATGCTTGGCCTCCAAAGAGAACAGGAGAGTGCAGTGAAAGAAATGCTTAGGAAGAGAATCTGAGTGGTAAATAAAGACTTAGGACTATCTTCACAGAAGTCTACAAGCCCCTAGTTGATGAGCTTTAGGAAGACGCTAACTGTCTCAGGAGTTGCTGAGTGAGGAAGAAAAGCTGACTCCATCTTTCCCCATCCCCCCTCCATCCCTCTCAGTGCAATCAGAGCCAAGTCCTTTTACATCAAAGCAACTATAAAAATAAACCAAAACTTTGAGCCTGATCAATTCATCTTGTCTTCACCTTAACTTGAAAAAAGAAAAAGAAGAAAAGAAAAAAGGGAAAAGAAAAAAACCTCAAGGAGCAAAACACAACATGGTTTTGTAATAGTTACCAGGGACCTTGCTCTAGGTATGTGTGTAGAATACCATTTGTGGCAGAGGTAAACGAGGAGGAGGCCAGGTGGTTTATATTATAAAAATAACATTCTGACCTACCATGTGCATGAAACGTTTCTTTCAGTTGACAGGAACTGGTGAGTTTTCTCTGAAAATTGGACTCCCAGACCACTCCCCTCCCCCATACCTAGCAAAGACCCCCATTCCCAGCACACACAGAGCTCCAAATTGTTCCCAACATATTTGCAGGCAGCCTGACCTAGGGAGAAAGAGACACAATATTAACTTGGGTGACTGAGTTTCAACGGTTGCCCTTTTTCACATCACCATCTGGAAGGGGGGAAAATGCTAATATGTCCACAATTAGATAAATTGGAACACATGCAAATGTTCATGCTTAGACTGGGGCAGTCAAGGTCTTAAGGAACTGAAAAGGGGACAATTAACAGCAAGGCCTGGCTTGCGGCACTCTTTGTGCCCATGCCTTGCTGTCAGGATGAAACAGAGGTGTTGGTGACACTGACCAGAGCTGACAGGCCATACACACAAACTCTGCAAGACACTTGCTGAGACTTGAATTCTGATTCACAAAAGCAAAACATTCCCAGCCACCTGAATGACAGACTTGACAGCCTAAAAGATTTGGGCAAGAATTCTCACCTCTCACAGGGTCAGTTTATTTGGTTTTGCCACCTGCAAAGCCCCAGCTCAGGAGATCCCTTGGGTAAATGTGCTATTGAGTGAATGCCACCTAAATAACATTGGCCTGCCCTTAACCTCCCCCCCTCCCCCGCCCCGCCTCCGTAGGGGAAGTGGGGACAACATCTTCAGCTTTGAGTTCATATGTACATTCAATCTGTCACATTTGCTACTGTATTATTGTTCTTATTCAAAAACCTCATTTCTTACAGACTATTTTTCAACTCCTTGGCTACCATTGGTAGTGACTGAGTAAAGCGTACCTAACTTGGTTTTATACATTTTGGATCTATGAACCTTTCTTTCCTTGATATCTTTAAAATAAAAATACGAAAAACCTTTAGAAGTCGGTTAAGATGGAAAAAAGTTACTTAAATTGATGTCTTTCTACTTGCTTTCCAGTAGGAAACACTGTAGTTGAGATGCATGTGCAATTAAATCTTGGCATCTAGAAACAGCTTTCAACATGTGTATCCTGCCTATTTTCTAATACTAAACCTGGGGAAAATTATTAATCAAATGAAAGCTACCAGGAAAGTAACTGTTCAGAGAATGTCAGCCTTGCTAGAAACGGTTTCTACGAACAAGTAACACAGTTGTCAATAATTTTTAAATATTTAATAAATAATTAACAATAAAACTAGTTTCTTAGTAGGCATTTATATTTTTATACACATACATGACTACCAAAATTTTATTTCACTTAATTTAAGAACCATACATCTTGGGGCACCTGGGTAGCTCAGTCATTAAGCCTCTGCCCTCAGTTCAGGTCATGGTCTCAGGGTCCTGAGATCCAGCCCTGCATTGGGCTCTCTGCTCAGCAGGGAACCTGCTTCCCCCCACTCTCTCTGCCTGCTGCTCTGCCTACTTGTGAT